>NW_026137944.1:600000-934703 GCF_019393585.1 Leptopilina boulardi | reverse complement strand
AGTGATCTTGTACATGAGTGCTGATCCAAATTCACATGCTGATAATAAGTAATTACATGTACATGATATTATCAATGATCTTGTACATGTTCTTACTTGTGATCTTGTGCAAGATCTTATGAAAGAATTTTCAACCGGGTTTTGGATTTAAGTAAAATTTAACATTTTGAAAAAGAATGAATGAAGATTTTGTTTTACATTTTTAAGTTAGCATAATATACTACAGGAATTTCCTTCATTCTGGAGCATTATAAAAATGAACCTTTCATTGATCTTATTATGAAAAATTTTTTCAAGATGCCGGTAGTAACTAATTCGTAGATAAACTTTATGATTGTAACGAACGACTTTTATGATTAACATTTAAGTTTCGAAATTAAAATGTCTCTCTAGAAGATATAGCATTTTTTAGTGTACACTACAATTAACGTGTCTACTTTGTAAATAATGTAAAATATAGTTAGTTATATTTTTTAAGTTATTGAAACTTAATGTTACTTAATATAATTATATTTGAATTTATTCAAAATCATTATAAAGCTTAAAATACACTATTTAAAAAAAGCTTAATTAGTCTACGTATTTATTAATTGCTGCGGTGGATTTGCAAAAAAATGTTTAGTTAGAAATTAACTTTTGGCTCAAATTATTATTGTAATAGTATGATTTTAAAACTTTTTAATTTAATAAAAGTATTTCCTATAACAGAAATTTTATTCGAATAATTATTTTAAATGTAATGACAGCAGTTCTTTTAAAAAATCCAAAATTTTAACAAAAAAATTATTAGTTTAGTTTCCTAGAAATAAACAGAATCAGAAAAGTAAGTAAAAACAGAGTAAACATAACTTAATACATGAAGATTTTTATATTCTGGACAATTCAAAAGATATCAACGACAGTAAAAACAGCAAAAATATGTCCCATTGCTAATTCTTCAAAAATGTACACCGTGTTCATAAAACATTAAAATGTTATTATGAAAAGGATTGGCAACATCATCTCAAAATTAATTCTCTTGTTAAAAATTGAAAAGAAACATCTAAAATTTATTATACAGTCCTGTAATTATATTTTTCAGCCTATGTATTTTCATTGAAAACCAGAATTATTTCAAACATTCATTTATATGATTATTGAGGTGGCACAAAAATACACAGGAAAAAATTTTTTTTGAAATATTTAAGCTATAAAGCTGTATTCTTTATTATTAATCGTCTTATACTGCAACTGACATAGTAGGGAAAAATGAAAGTCGTAACCCAGTAAGCCCAGTAAGCTTTTTCAGTTGAATTAGTTGAATAAAACATTTTTTTTTCTCATTTTAATTTTCTATAATTCTAGAGGCGGCAACATGAAATTTTTAGGTTTCGACACTTGACTAAACCATTTTTCAAAATTTTAAATTCAATATTTTTGCTAAGGGGGCTTCAATAAACCACGTGGACCATTTAAGGGGAGGGAGGGTGTCAGTAAAATGCTTCTCTTGACAACGAGGAGGGGGGAGAGGTCAAAAGGTTGCAAAAAGGGGACCACGTGGTTTATGGAAAGCCCATAAACTACAAGAGAACAGAAAATTAAATCCATAGATACACTCAGGATAAAATAATATATACATGTCCCAAAAATCATTGCAGAAATACATGCATAAAAAATATTATCAAACTCCAATTTCTTTAAAAAATTTATACATTCACTCAAAATTAGAAAAGTATCTTTGTAAGGAATTTGGACTTGAGAATAATCAAGTTCAAATTTCACATAAACATTCAAAAAAAAATTTACTCAAGTCCAAAATTTACTCACAAATACACGCATTTACTAAGAAACAAAAAGAAATATTCAGTTAAAAATTCTTACAAGAAATATATACATACACTCAATATTATGACAAAATATTCTTAAGTAAAAAATCAGTACATAAATGTGCACATATACTCAGATACAAAATGAAATATTCTTAACTCCAAAATCTTCTTAAAAATACATGCAAACACTCACAATTATAAAAAAACAATTTCATGTCCAAAATTCGTTCAAAAATACACGCAGACAACTTAGAGTCAAAATGAAATATTCTTAAGTCAAAAATCTTCTTAAAAATGCATGCATACACTCACAATGATAAAAAGAAATTTCAAGTTAAAAATTCGTTCAAAAATACACGCAGACAACTTGGAAACAATAATAAATATTAAGTTAAAACTTCTCACAAAAATACATGCACAGAGTCAAAATAGTAAAAAAATATTCTTAAGTCCAAAATCCGGACAGAAATACACGCAGACAACTTAGAGTCAAAATATAATATTCTTAAGTTCAAAATCTTCTTAAAAATACATGCATACACTCACAATTATAAAAAGAAATTTCAAGTTAAAAATTCGTTCAAAAATACACGCAGACAACTTAGAAACAATAATAAATATTACGTTAGAAATTCTCACAAAAATACATGCATAGAGTCAAAATAGTAAGAAAATATTCTTAAGTCCAAAATCTGTGCAGAAATACACGCAGACAACTTAGGGTCAAAATGAAATATTCTTAAGTCCAAAATCTGTGCAGAAATACACGCAGACAACTTAGGGTCAAAATGAAATATTCTTAAGTCCAAAATCTGTACAGAAATACACGCATATTCGTCTGCCGAAAACAACACGCATATTTATTCGCAGAATCCTCGCAAATTACATTCATATTTCCTCGCATATTTTTTTGATAGGGTATATTAAAAGTTGTACAATAAAATTTAAATAAATTAATGAAATATTTAAATTTAAACAATTTCTTAATTTTATTCTAATAAAATTTCATTATATTTGAAAAGAATTAAAAGAAAAATAATTTGATAATTATTGTAAATTATAAATTTGAGAATAAGGAGTAAGAGAAATAGAATTTACTTTTTAAAGGTTTCAAATATAAAAAAAGAAAAGTAGTTTTGTCAAAGGTACTTGTTGTAATTAATTTTTTTATTTAAAGTTTAAAAAAATATTTATCTTACACATATTAGGTGTATAGTACAAGTAATATATATCATAATTTATTTTTATTATTGAAACATCACAACACAAACATCTACGTGTATGTTATTAATATTATTATTTCTTAAAGTTCGAACGCCGAATTTTGTTAGAAAGGATTTTTTTAATATTAGTTAATTCTTTTTTTATTTTTTCTTCATCCATTTTCTGTTTAATCATATCGTCTTTGATAATATCTGTTGAAGGTAATAATAATAATTGTTATAATAATAATAATTTTAATATGAAATTGCTGTCACTATAATTGTAGTGAGATTGTTAATCGTCATTGATTTTATGTCAATCAAGTATATTTTTTTATATTTACCTTCAATTCCTTCTAAGACGTGCACTGGAAATAATTTCCTTTCTTTTCCATTAACTGGTTGTGCTCTCATTATGTCAAAGCAATATAACTGTAAATCATTTGGAAATATTGTTGTTGCTAGAGGTATTATCATTTTTGTATATGTATCTTTACGTTTTATAATCTTCCATTCTTCTTTTGGTATAAAAATGTTTTTCCCAAGATGTATCTTAAAAAAAATGTTTTTCTTTTTATTATGAAAAATTTTAAATAAAATTAAATTACTAAATGAAATTTTTTTATACATTAAATAAAAAATTTCTTCTTGTATTTTTTTTACATAAGGTATTTTTTATTAAAAAAATGTTAAACAGACTTACTTTTTTTCCAACAATTTCATATTTTTTTAATTCCTCCTCATTATTTTTATTTAAATTTGAGATCTCATCATTCTCCTGCAATAGAAATTTTTGTTAATAAAATTTGTCAATAGAGAATATGATTGCGTGTCATAACTGCTAGAGAGAAGTGCACTTGAAGTGCGCCAAAATCTGCAAACCCTGATACGAATGTCCAAATTGTGACTCAGACAATTCAGCTTTGATAAAGATTTATTGTTAATTTCATTTAATAAATTATAAAATAACTAATATCTTATTAATTAAATTACAAATTAAATAAATTAGATTGGATAAATTAATTTAAATAAATTATTCTCGTTAAAATTAATTTTCTTACAATATTATTTAATTTTTTACATTTAAAAAATGTTGTTCTAAATAAGGGGATTTGATGTGAAGAATTGTATTGTAAAACTTAAAAGTGTACAATTAAGAGAGAGAATAAATCTAAATAATTTAAAAAATGTTATAAATTTTAAAAAATTTAATAAAGAAACAAAAAATTGGTTTAAAAATCCTTAATTGATATTTTATTTTTATTTTACCTGTTTTTTAATGCATTTTATGAAGGTGTTCATCTTGAGGTCACTTTCTTTCGATTCGAAATTTACAACAATTAAAAAAATTCTTTAAAAAATGTTTGTTTGCAAATTAAAATTTTTTCTTTATGGCCAAAGGATACCTTATTTATTGTACTTTCATACGGTATGCACCATTTTTTAAAAATCATAAAACGTTTGGATTCTAGAGCACAAAATTAAAACTATGTCCATTTTCGGGACCTCTCCCCTAATTATTTTTTACATATTTTAATAATTAAAATTATTTTAGGGTGTTGAGAAATTTAATATTAAGTATTGTAATTGTTTGCATTTCTGTTTAATAAAGGGTTTATTTTTTTATATCCCTTTTATTTTTTGTTGGTGTAAAAAATTTTAATTTTTAATTTTAAAATTTATAGACAATCGTGTAAAAGAAATTTCAAAGAAATAAATAAAAAGAAAAATAATTATTTTATATTTGTCTACTAACCTTCTGTGCGATATTATTTTGTTTATCTTTTTTTAAATTTTTGTTTATTACATTTTCATTGCATAAAACTTTAATATTTCCGCATAATTGAAGTATATCTTTCTTTTTATTATCTACAAAATTTTCTTGTAATTTCTCATCTGTAAAAAGTAAAAAATATACTTGTTATTATCTTATATTGTAATGTAAATGTAATTAGTTTAAAAATATTTGAAAAAGAATTTAATTAACAATCATAACTAAAGTTAATTCAATTTTGATTTTTCATTTATTTAAAGAATAAAGCAAATTAAATAATAAAAAATGCTTTCGTGAGAGGATGAAGTATTTTTTTTTAATTTTTTAAAAATTAGAAATAGCATTTATATAAAAATTACAATATTTTTGGCATAAAAAACGATTTGGTTAACATACAAAATTGTTTTTTATGCAAAAAAAATTGTACTTTTTGTTTAGATGAAATTTTCAATTGCTTAAATTGTTAAAAATTAAATTATTTATCCTTTCATCAAAGCATTTTTAAAATTAAAGATTTATGTTTCTTCTAAAATAAAAAAAAATACAGTTGGAATAACTTTTGTTTTGACTGTTTATCTGAATTGTTCTTAATTACAATTTATATATTTATTAAATATATTATGTTATTACTCATATAAATTTTGTTTTTACTGTTTTCTTGCACTTCTATTGATGATGTTAAAGTAACAGTTGATAATTTTTCTTCCATATCTTTAATATATTCTCCAATTTTTTAAATTTTTACATATAATTTCATTTTTCAGTTTTCATATTTTTTAATTTTCCTCTTAGTGATTGAATTATTATATCTTTTTTAGAATTATTATCATCATTCGTTGTATTGATTTTATTTTCAGTTATAGTTGTCTGTAAAGAAAATTTATATTTATTTATTTATGTATGTGTTGGTTTAATTAAAACAAATTATTTTTTTCTGTCTTATTAGGAAGCTTTGTAATTGTGATAATTTTCAATTTTTTTTATAGAAGATTTTTACATTTATTATTTATTATAAACTTTTTTTTATTTTAAATTAAAAATTTTTGGAATAGCTTTTTTAAAGGATGCATTCTTTAGATTTTTTTTATTTTATTATTTTAATTATGTATTTATTTACTTATTTTTAAATAACTGTTTTTTTAAAGATTTATAAATAGGAAATTTGTAATTATGGTTAAATAATTTATTTACCTTAATTGTTTGGATATCTATCACTTTTTCATCTTCATTTTTATTTTTTTCTTCATCTTCTTCAATATTATCTGTATTTATAGTGTTGTCATTTTCATTTTTTTCAAATTGTGTTGTTGGTAATATAATATCTTCGTAAACTGTCAGACTTGTTTTTAAATATAAAGTTGGATCAAAAAAATCGTCTTCATTTACAATATTTGTTTCATTTATTTTTGATGCAAAAGAATTTTCTTCTTCCGTAACAATAAATTTTGTTTTTTCAAATTCAATTTTTTCATCTTTATTACAAAAATTTTCCAATTCTGATTTAGAATCTGTAAAATTAAAAAAAATGGTATTAAAAAATTGAATTTATTTTCGTTTCAATTTAAAATTAAAGTCTTACTCTCTAAATCTGAATTAGTTAAAAATAACTAATTAATAGTAGAATCTTACTAATTCAAAAAGCAAAAAGTGAGTCACTAATAATTAGTAAAAACTTACTAATTCAAATAGTTATTTTGGTTTAACTAATTCAATTAGTAACTTTTTAATGGGGCTCCCGGGGGCGCAAATTACTAATTGATTAGTTAAAACTACTAATTTTTTACTAATTCATTAGTCATTATACAATTTTACCGCCAAATCGTAAATAATCAATAAAAATTAATAAATAATAAATAATTTAAAAAATTAATTTTAACCACAATTAATACTAACTTTCTAGAAGGAATATCCTGTAAGTTTTAAATTAAAATCTGAGAGTTAAATTAAAATTTGAACCCTACGGGAATCGAACCCCAGACGCATTACCTAAGAGACCTAACGAACGCTTTGACGACCCCGGCTACCGAACCTAATTTGATATTTTTATTTCATTTGTCTATATAAATTTTCACTATATTTTTTTAATTCTATTTTACAAAAAATACTTGAAATCATCCAGAACTTTCACTGCAGTGTTTTATGTTGCCAAATAATGGATTTAAAACATTATATTGCATTGTTTAATTGTTTAAACAATTTATTGTTATTTATATTAACTTTTTTTGTAGTGCACCTAGAAAGATGCAGTTTTTTCCTAATTTTACAATTTATCAAGTTTATATTATTCTACTTGATAATTATAAAATTAAGAAAAAACTGCATTTTTCTAGGTGTACTACAAAAAAAGTTAATTAATAACTATTATAACTTTATATTTTGTTTGATAAATTGCAAAAATAGGAAAAAAATACTGCATTTTTCTAGGGAAATTATAAAAAATGTTAATAAATAGAAACAATTATTTGTTCAAACAATTTAACATAATAGTTGTTGCAAAATTTAATTCTATATTTTATTTTATTTATAACCTTTAAATTAATAACTAATAAGAGAAGGTAACAAATTTATAAAATTGTGCTACTGTCTATGGATATTTAAAAAAGTTATAAATTATGAACAATAAATTGTTTAAACAAATAAAAATTCAACAAAATAATTTTGATATATATTATTTGGCAATATATATAACAATTAAATAAATTAACAAATATAACTATGAAAAATTGTCTTTAAATATTTATTGGAAATTAATAAATAATTAAAACTATATAAATAATTATCAATTAATTATTTAAGTATTATCTGAGATTATTTTACAAATCCAAAATTCAATCACTTTTTTTCATAAAAAATTTTCTAACACTTAACTAGATGTTCTAGCTAAGTCCAAGTTAGGACCAGTCTAGAATATATAAACAGGGGCTGCCAAGGTAGGACCAATGTTGGGCCAACAATCATTTTAGGCATACGTTGGTGATTTCTACACGGGGTTCTGGTGGTTCATTTGATATATTATTTCCGATTTTTTTTAAGTAAAGATTTTATTAAAATTTTCACTTTATAGTAATTTATTAATTTACTTAAAGACAGTTTAGATACACATACATAGTTACTTTTAGTGAAATAAAATTAATAAAAAAATTTTAACGGTTAGTTTATATCAAAAAATTTTTTGAAAAATAAATAATTTCAAAAGTAATATTTAAAGCACCAAACAAAATATTTTGAACATAGTACAAGCTATAGTATTACATAATACTTCAAAAAAACAGAACAATAATTTAAAAATAATAAATGCTTTCAAAAGTAGTATTTTAAGCATCAAACAAAGTATTTTGAATAGAGTACAAGCTATAGTTTCACATAATACTAAAAAAACCAAAAAATATTTTTAAAAAAACCCATGGAAGATGACATACGTCATAAAAATAATAGAGGTTACGTTCAACTGACTAATTCAATTAGTAACTCGGGTGTAATAACTAATAGAATTAGTTAATTTGATTACTATTTTAAATTAGTAATGTTCAAATACTAATTTTTTACTATTTTATTAGTAAAACTTCCAAAAATAACTAATTCATTAGTTGAAATTTAATTTACTAAATGAATTAGTTAATTTTTTACTAATTCAGATTTAGAGAGTAAAAATTAAATTAAATTGTGACTAATAAAAAACAATAACAATTAAAATTTTATATTTTATTATGCACTTTTTAAAAATTTTAATTATTTTACCCAATAAACAAAAAAAAACATAAATTAGAGGTTCTTTTATGGTTTTCACCATGAAAATCAAATTTTCGGGTATTGTCATTATGATTTTTATAATTAACCCATCAAAATACATAAAAGTACGTAGTATAAAAAAAACCAAAATATTTTTAAACAAAAGCAGGTAGTCCTTTATTTTTATTTCATAAACATTTTGGGTCTTCATTATGTGAAGCAAACTTTTCTCGTGGAAGAAGAAATAAATTTTTACAATTTAATTGATTGATTTAAAACATTTTGAGTTAAAAATGATTTTAAATTAATTAAATGTTTTAAAAAATTAAGAAAATTTTAATTAATTTTGGGTGTGTATACATTATATATATATATACGAATAGTTTCGTTTAAATGCAAGAAAAACAATTATTTTATGTATAAATTTGAATTTAAATAAACACAAATTTTTTTAGCCAAAATGTGATATTTTGATTTTTACATTTTCATTAATTCTTTAAATTTAAATTAAATCTATAATTTTTATAGGTATATACTAGTCGATTCCTCTTGAAATAAGGAAGACGATTTTATTACATATAACCTTAAATTTTTTTACTTAAAATTTTTTTCAATAAAAAAAATTTGGAAAAAGATACAATTTTTTTTATTGTATTTTTAAAAATCGTTTCGTCATTTTTGAAATATTAATGTGATAAATAAACCTACCAAATTTTAACCAAATCAATTAAAACCTGTTAAAGATATCGTGTTCACAAAAAAGATCCACACACATACACACACGCATATGTATATACATACATCCGGACAATTAATCAAGATCTCATATAATATGTTTCTATATAGAGGAAAATTGTAAAAATTGTTTACCCACAATCGGAATATACTTCTCATATAGCACAACATTTTTCAGGAAGTTTGCTGCAAGTTAGCAATGCAAAACTCGCAAGTTTGCACAGCAAGTTGGCAGCAAACTTGCGACAAATAGCAAAATGTCGTTTAGTGGCAAGTTTACTGAAAATTTGCTGCAAACTTTCTAGAAAAATTGAAAAATTTGTTGTTTGCGAAATGTATGCATTTTAGAACATTCATTTCTTCCTTATGGGAAAGGTGTCTAAAAATTACTGTGCATCCCTAAATGCTTAAAAAAACAACTGCGCACAGAATCAGTTTTAACTTTGCCACCGAAATTTTAAGCAAACTTTCAGTAAACTTACGAAGTAAACTTTTTGAAAACTTGCCGGGCAAAGTTTTCAGCAAGTTTACATTGTAAACTTGCCACTAAACGACATTTTGCTATTTGTCGCAAGTTTGTTGCAAACTTGCGAGTTTTGCATTGCAAACTTGCAACAAACTTCCTGAAAAATGTTGTGCTATCTGGGTTAAAATTTCCGTAAATGAAAGTAATTTTTTTGAAAAAAGTTTGAATAAAAATGATCAGTAGGTCACTTGAGAAAAATAATTTTTTATATTTAAAACTTTAAAATTTAATAGTAATATTATTTTAAAAAATTTTGACATTTTTTTAAAAAGTACGTTTAAAAACGGACATTAAAAAAAACTTTTGAAATTGATGCATTTTAAGGAAAGTTATCAGCATCAAAAAATAAGTCATTGAAATTTTCTAATTTTCACTAATTTTAGTATTTTAACATACCTGATAATTTGAAAACTTGTATAGTTTTTTTTCCACCTTTTTCGTCCGGCATATTGTAAGCTGTTTTTATTTTATCATTTTCATTAAATGATTCCGGATTGAATTTTTTAATTGAATTGATACCAACAATATCAAATTTTTTATTTTCAAAAATTCTTATAAGGGCGTAATGATAATTCTTTTTTTATATAAATTCTTTTGAATCGAACTGTGAGTGAATATATTAAATATTATACACTTTTTTTTAGGTTAGAGTGGAAGATATTGTACACTGTAAAAAGTCCAAACAGAATTTTCCCAAAGATAGGAATTTTACTTTTAAGAATCCATGGCACAAATACTATATTAAATGCAGAAATAATACAGGGTCCAAAATGGAAAATACAATATTTGGTAATTTTACTATTTCGAATATTGGGATTTTCCATTCCTCGGCGAAATTCCTACTTTTAAAGTGGGTAATAATGTTACCCACTTTCAAAAGGACGAAATGACTGAAGGCTGTGAAACTGCACTAGATGGGAAAATTACCATTGGCGAACGTAACCTTACTAAAGCAAAAATGACAATTCCACACTGTAGTATTTTTCCTGTTTTTAATGTAGTATAATCACAAGTGTTGGTAATATTCCCGTTTCTTTAGAAAAATACATTAGCGTGTAAAATTACCATTTTTTAAAAGTAATATTAACAATTTTTGGAAAATTCCCAAATTTTGAAATTCATAATATACGCACACATTTACGATTTATGCGCCGTGTGCAATCGTTAATGCCTGGCAGCAGTCGGCATTCATCGACAATTGTCTTTTTGATTGTAAAGATGACGTAAAAATGGTAAAATTTTACGACACGAGTTATTTTATCCTTACATAGGACAATTCATAAAAGTTTTTGTTCATAATTTAAATTAAACTTGAATATGAAAAACAAAAATGTTAATGTTTCTTGTGCAAAAATATAGGAATAAAATATAGAGTCTAATTGTGTTTATAATTATTTTTTCTTTATTTTATAAAATTCTTTAGCGAATATTAATAACTTAAAAGTAAATACCTTCATCGTAATCGCATAAAAAGTATAAATTATTCCTATATTTTTTTCTAAACATAAAAATTTAATATTTTATAAAATTTCGGAAAAGTACTGATGTCTGTATATTTACTTTCTCCTGCGTTTAAAATACCAGAAAGTGTAACTGTACAGTTCGTGGCAATTTTCCCATCTCGTCTGGAAAATTACATAACCTAAAAATTTTATTCCCATCGACAGTAAAGGTGCCGTTCTGATAGTGGGTAATAATCTTTCCCACTTTCAAAGTGGTAAAATTCCATTAAGTCTTTTTACAGTGTAGTGGAAGTTTTTTTAAGGGTGATTCTGCAATAGTAAAGACTTTGAAATATGAAATTTGTTTATGCAAGTCAGAGATGAGAACGTATAATAATACGTGACGTATTATTACGTAACCCAGTTTTTAAAAATTCTCTGTAAAATAAAAAACGGTCTGAATTTTAGTTTAGGTTTTGCGAAAGTCGTTCGCGAACGAGATGCATGCGTTAGAAAAAGGACAGATATATTTGTATTCTTTTCTATCACACGTTTGAAATATCATTGTGATGTAAGCACGTGAACGATTTACTGTACTTCGTATTGTGCCCATTGTACACTCAGCTTATAAACAAAATATCAAATACCAAACTCATTCTTCCGGTTACTTTTGCGATTTCATTTACATTTCTATTCTGCTTATGCCTTAATTGTAACTCGCGAGTTGCGTAATTCATATAACGTGATCCACTTTCCACATGGTTCTCCAATGACAAGTTAGAGAAGGACAAAAAATTTACCTATCCTTCTCAAACTCATTCTTCCGGTTGCTTTTGCGATTTCATTTACGTTTCTATTCTGCTTATGCCTTATTTGCAACTTGCGGGTTGCGTAATTCATATGACGTGATTCACTTTCCACATAGTTCTCCAATGGCAGGTTAGAGAAGGACAAAAAATTTACCTATCCTTCTCAAACTCATTCTTCCGGTTGCTTTTGCGATTTCATTTACGTTTCTATTCTGCTTATGCCTTAATTGTAACTCGCGAGTTTCGTAATTTATATAACGTGATCCACTTTCCACATGGTTCTCCAATGGCAAGTTAGAGAAGGACAAAAAATCTATCGATCCTTCTCAAACTCATTCTGCCTGTTGCTCTTACCTTTTCAGTTACGTTTCTATTCTGCTTATGCGTTAATCGCGAGTCTGCTCGTTTACTTTCTTTTTAAACACAAATTGGCGAAATGGGTTAGACAAGGACAAATGTATTTTGCACATAAACAAGGATAGTAACATTAACAGTAATGGCAGTCATTTTTGTAGAATTAGCATTAATTATAGTAATTTTGTATTTTATTTTTTTTATATCAACCTTGGTGACTTTTTTGATTTATCAAGTTACGGAGCATTTACACCTTTGGTAAAAAAATTTTTTATTTTTGAATTTTCCGAAATACACAAACCTGATTGGTTGTTCACAATCTGATTGATAATGGACAACCAATCAGATCTTTGCATTTCCGAAAATCAAAATAAAAAATTTTTTTTACCAAAGGTGTAAATGCTCCATTAGCGTGCCTTATTGTTCTTTCTTTCTCTTCTACTCTCTAGAATGAAGCGGACGTTTACTTTGCATATTGATATGACCAATTTTTTTTTCTTTACTTTTCCCATATTACCCTGGTTCATGTCCATGGTTCTCGTCTAAAGTTTATTTATATTATTAGTATGTAGTATTATTAGTATTATTTAAATAATTAAAATATTAAATTGAATGATAAGCACTAATAAATATTGAGTGTATTTTTTAACAATTTTTTTTACAAAAATATGGTCACATACCATAATTAATTAATACTATATATTTTCTTATAGATTTTCATTAAAAATGGCAGAAGGCAATATAAAAATAAAAAAAGAAATTGACATTAATGGAAAAAATCATGAAGTTGAATATTGGAACTTGGACAATGATGGAAATTCATATTTAATTTCTACATACATTGTTGAACGAGCCAACAACAAGGTTCATGTTTCTGTTTGCAATCACAATAATGAAGCTCTCGTCGATGATAGTGTGGAACCAGAATTAAATGATAATGAAGTGGGTAATATTAATGGTCAAGGTAATGATGATGATGATGATGATGATGATGACGACGACGGACAACAAATCGTGGACAACAACAGCAAGAGAAATGCTAAAAAAATTATAGAAAAATCTTGTGCCAGAGAAAATAATCCCTCTACTTCATCTGGAAATATGTGTGATGGCAAGAAGGAAATTCCAATTGTAAATAATGAAGCAGTTTTGATTTGTGGAAGTGAGGCCCATATGGAATTCGTTGATTATAATTATTGTCAATTTAAGGACAGGACATTAGTAAGAGAAAACTTAATGGTTTATACAGAAGCACAAAAAAGCAAGTTTTTAATTGCAAATGAATGTTTAAAAAATAAATGTACAAATCCTTGCAGAAACATAAAATTTGAAAATATAAAGGATGATACTTATGCTTATTACACTCAAAAACAATCAGATTTTATTAAATCCAAAATGTTTGCTCCGCAGTATCCAGATTTTAATGCTTTTTTAAAAATTGAAGTGAAAAAATTTAAATATTATTTTCATATGCGAAGTTCAGATACTGAAGATATATATTACTCAGTTGATGCAGATAATATAAATTATATACCTCCAACATATAGAACGGAAAAAATAATTAAATTATATGCCCTTAGAAGATGCCTCGAGGAATCGTTTCCTTATTCAAGATCCATTAACATTAATGAATTTTTTAAAGTTTTGGCTAAAGAATTAATGTGGTTTTTCGACATTAAAGAAATAACAATTTTTTTAGTGGAAAATAATATAAAATCAAAAACTTTGAGGCAATTGCAACAATGCTATTCTTGGTCTGCATTAACAGACAAAAAGAGACGGTCACTATTTTGCAGTAATTTTTCTCGACAAGTGTTATTACAAACTTTTGAAGATGTAAATAATGCAGCGATAAATAATAAAACATTATTCGATAAAAATTATTTACCAACATTGGATTTTATTAGAAATTTTACCAAATCTCCTGATTCTGACGACGACGATGACGACGATAATGATGATGTGCAAGACAAAAGTATTGTTTCATATAAGTTAACAAAAGAAGAATATAAATTGGCACACACATTATTGCTGGAACATCGGTCTTTGGCTCAACACAGAACAAAACAATTTTTAAGAGAATTAGCAATGAGTGGGGTAAGTTAAATATTTTTTAATATTATTACTATGAATGCATGCCTTGGGTTATGTCCATCTGAGGCTTGCAAATTAAATAGAATATTTATTTAAATTTATAATTTTATAAAAAATGTATTTTTTATTTTTAGTGCTTCAATTTGAATTTGAATCAAATGACAAAAATTGTCACCAACCACTTTCCCAAATATTTTCTTAATGAAAGGAAAATAACTCATATTCAGTTTGGAAAGGATGCGTTCACAAAACTAAAACATGTATCGCAATTTTATTTTTCAAAGGGAATGGATGCAAGTTATAAAAAGATCATTTCTCAAGGCAAAGCAAACAAAAGAAAAATTGAAAAGAAAGAAATTTTGAAAAATACACAAAAGCAACAATTGCGGAGAATGAAAAGAATTAAATTAATACAAGATGAGACTAATCAAAATGAGATTACTCAAGTTATTGCTTCAAGCAATAAAAAATTTTATATTAATAAAAAAATTCTTGAATTCCAAAAGGAATAAAAAAAAATAAATTTTTTGTTTTTATTTTCAAATTATATTCATTTTTATAATACTACGTTTTAATATGCTTATATTTTTTTGTAATATGTTTATAAAATATATTATTAATTAATTTCATTTATTGTTTTTTATTTTATTAACCCTTTTAGATAAATAATTTAAATTATTGAAAACTATTCATGTCCGTAATCTTCTCTAGCTTATGCAAATCGTGAAAGTTGACTTAAAAAATGTCAAAAAATTATAATCAATATTTAAATGACAAAAAATGATAAGTAAAATGTGCAAATTTTAATTTTACTTACATAAATCAAAAAAGTTGAAGATGATCTATTTACTTGTTTTTTAAACATGATATTTTGTTGTACATTTGAATTTTAATTTTTTTTTACTTTTTTTAAGCCAACTTTCACTGTTTCCATACAGGGAAGAATTTGAACATGAATTGTTTAAAATATTTCGATTTATATAACAAAATGTTGAAACTGGATAGGTTATTTGGAAGTAAAACACGTATGAGATGAAAGATAAGAAATTGTAACAGATAAATTAAGACTTTATTGAACAATTATAATGTTAAATTGACAAACGTAGAATTGACTTTAATGTAGATTCTTTACTGAATTCTTTAAGTGAGCCGTACGAACTTTAATGCTATCCGCAGTACTATAATAGCACGACTAACAAAATCCTTCAACCCGGAATTGCACTCAGGTACCTCAAGTACCTGGTTTTCCCTTTCCACCTGAATTTTACTTAAAACCTTAAATATTTATAAATATCGTTGTATCTCCAACACAAAATATTATTCAAATGATCCTAAGAATGTTAAAAGATATTAATTTTTTACAGAGAAATAAAAAAATAGTATAAACATTAAAAGATGAGTTTTTCTTAGATATCTATTTAAAAAATTAACATATTCTTTTTGTCAACGTTTTATTTCATTCAGAATTTTATTTGCTTTTAGAAAATATAAAGGAAAAAATTTTAATTTTAATATTATTGAAGTTTTTAAATGTTTTATAGTCATCGAAAAAGCAGAGATCGCACAATTTCCGACGGTAGTGTATGTTTAATTTTCCATTTATAATTTATTTATTAATAACAAAGGAAAATAATATATTATATTACGTAAATGCTTATGGCAAATAAAAAAAAAGAAAAATTGAAGTGAAAGAAATTTTGAAAAATGTTCAAAAAGAACAATTACCAAAAATAAAAAAAATTCATTTAATGAAATAAAAAGTATTTGATCCAAATACATCATTTATTTGTCTATTATCCAATAAATATGTATTTGAACCAAATTCACATTTACCAAACCTACGTATTTTATTTTATTGTATTAAATAAATAGTTATTTGAATCAAATACAAAGTATTCAAATCAAATAAATGGTATATTTAAAGCTAATAAATAATTATTTGAATCAATTATGAAAATTATTTCATTCAATACTGCATGTTTTTTTGATTCAAATCAATATTTATATGCATTAATAAAATATTTTTCTTGAAACAACTAAAAATTTTCTTGAATCAAATATTCGATTATTTGTTATAAGTCATAAATTTTAATTGAAACTAAAACCTCTTTAATTGCGGCAATTATTATTTTATTTTATCCAAATACATAATTTATTTGTAAAAAATGTAAGAATTTTTTGATTTAAATACATCAAAATTTGAATTGAATAAATAAAATATTTATTTTCTAATCCTTCCATTTGGACTTTGTTTATTTGAACTATCAGAATTTTTGGCTCAAACAAAAAATGTCAGAAACAGTCGATTTCTAAATTTATTTTAAGGTGATGGATCAGTAAAATTTTAACATTTCAAAATTAACGTTGTCTGTTTAATTTTTTTCTGGCAGTATTCAGGGTTTAAAATTATTTCAAATTGTTGAAATTAAAAATTTTTTTTTATAAATTTCAGAATTTAAATTTTTTAAAAATTGAAATTATAAAAACAAGAAAAACATATACGATTGATTGTTCAGAATAATAAATAAAATTATGTAAAAAAATTGTTGATGAGAAATAATATAATTTGTTAAAGAAGTTGAATTTTAAAATTATAAACAGTAAAATTTAAACCAATAAAAATTTAAGTTTTTTTCCATTTTTATAATCATTTCATGAAAATAATTATGTAATTTTTTTTTTACTTACTAGTATCATAAAATAATTAATTTTTTTCAAAATTTAAGAAATAAAATATTTTTATAAGCTACGGAATATTTCGTCTAAAATTTAATCAACCTAATTATTATATGAGCCGCCGAAAAGTAAAAGGGCGCATAAAATTTGTACGGCCGTTCGAGTTGGCCCCTGACGCTTGAAGAATCGATTTTAAAAAAAAATTTTTTTTTTATTACTACATTACTGGAAATTTTATGCCGCATCTTTTTTCTTGTATGAAAAAAATTTCTACCCTAGCGGATCGAGGGGATTTTGAGGAGTCCAAGCTGGTACCTCTGAAAACCCTCTGAAAACCCTCTTAAAGAACTATAAAAAAATTTTGCTAAAAAACAATGCACAATAATTATTTAAGTAAAAAAATGAATTGATTATGATAAATTAATGTTTTAAGAATAGATTAGTAAAATTTTTGAGATAAATTGAGCTGAAATGAATTAATAATTAATTTTTAAAGTGGACGATACATACCTGGCGAATTGAACAGTAAGTAATATTTGATTAGTTTTTAAATGTTCGTATATAATTATTTGAAAACTTATTTGTTTTCAAAAAAGTTGTGATTAAAGATTTAAAAAATAATTTTAGTTAAGCAGATTATTGCTTAATAATTAATTAAAGTGTAAAGTTTGTGAAATATTAAGCGACTTTACCGGCAGTCGCAGTCTTCAAACAGTTGAAGTGAACGAGTTATCATGAGAATTTGATTGCGCATCAACTACCAGATGTCGCACCAAGCGATTTCTTTGAAACATTTTCATCTACTTTCATCTACTTTTTTATTCTTCTAATAATTGTCTAAATATTGAAAATAAAAAAAATATTAAATAAAAAAACTAAAATTAAAAAAAAATAAGAATAAAAGAATACTGCAAATTTCAAAAAGCAAAAAGATATAGAAATAATAATTTTAAATTATGCGCTAAAAAATCAAATGCATACCACAGCGCCACATGACGGTAAGATAATGATTTAAAGCTCTTTAATTTTTCACTGTGTTTACATTATACATGTGCTTCATGTGCTTACATGTGCTTGGTATAACTTGCCAATATTAATTGCTAATTTGTTAAAAAAACAGTGAGAAGTGCTAAAAGAAACGTTTTAACGATCTTTGTCAAGTGAGTTTTTCTAGTTTTTGGTGAGAGTGTGTGCCTGTGTCAGCACGCATATTCTGCGTTGGACGCAGCATATTGTCGGGACAACTCTAACCTCTTTTCCTGGTCATCGAAAAACTCACTTTAAATGTAAGTTTATTTTTTCAGATTGATATTTTTTTGCAGGGTCATATTTTTCGATATGATATGTCATATTTTATTTAAAAATAAATGCATTAATGCACTATATTTTTATATAGTGCATATAATATATATATGTAATATATATTTTTTATTAATGCACCTTTTGTTCCACTTTTGGTCACGTGTTTTTGCTTCCTCTCCTCGCGAGGAAGCTTTGTATTCGTGACAATTTTCGATTTTTTAAAAGTGGGTAATATGGACTTATTCTTATCTAAAATGCATATATTTAAAATTTTAAACAAATGTCAAGTTGTATGAGTGTGTATGTCACAAATAATTGTGTACAAATTATCTCTAATGCACTTCGATGAATTGTTCTGAAGTTTTGTAGGCTTATTATAGTCATCAATATCTAAAATCAGACACAAGCATTTCTAAAAATGTCTGCATAATTTTTTTTATGTCATTTTTTCAAAAATTTGAAAATATGCTTTTATCCAAAAAATTTTTTACACTGAAAATATAAATTTTTTGTACAAGAAACTGATTTCTCGCATTAAAACGAATTGCGATTAACCTATATAAAGTTTATATTTTACTTAAAATCTGTAAATTATATAATTTTTAAAATTTTTTAAAAAATTTCGTATTTTTTAAAATAAAAAATTAATTCATGAAAATTTTCAATAAATTTTGCCAGAGTTCTATTCCTGGCATAAAAACAAATCAATTGATGTATACAAAGTTTAAATTTTACCAATATATTACAAAATTGATCGGTATTTCTATTTTTAACAAAAATTGAATTTTTTGAAACTAATAATATGTAAGTGCACTGAAAAATAAATTTATTTGATTCAAATACTTCAAATTATTTGAAAAATATTTAATTGGTTCAAATACTTTTTATTTGGATCAAAAAAATATGTATTTGGTTCAATTATATAATTAATTGAATTGAATAAATGAATTCATTTAATACAAATAATGAATTACTTGAATTCATTCATTTATTTCACTCAAATGTTTCGTTAATTTGATACAAATAAAAAGTGTTTGACAAAATAAATTTATGTAATTGATTCAAATAAACTGAATTATTTAATACAAATAATTCATTATTTAATCCAAATACACTATTTTATCAAGACAAATAAAATAATATTTCAATCAATTGAATATTTATTTGAAACGATAATAATGATTTACTTGAAACAATTTATTTATTTATTTCACTTAAATATTTCATTTTCTTGAAACAAATAAAAAGTATTTGATACAATAACTTTATTTAATGGATTCAAGTAAACTAAATTATTTAATACTAATACACTATTTTATCAAGACAAATAAAAAAATATTTCAATCAATTAAATATTTATTTGAAACGATAATAATGATTTACTTGAAACAATTTATTTATTTATTTCACTCAAATATTTCATTTTTTTCATACAAATAAAAAGTATTTTATACAATAACTTTATTAATTCTAATTAATTAAATTATTTAATATAAATAATGTGTTATTTAATGTTAATACACTATTTTATTAAAGGAAAATAAAATATTTTGATCAATTAAATATTTAAGTGTAATGATAATAATGACTTATTTGATACTATTCATTTATTTATATGTACACTGAGAGAAGTTTAACGTAACATCTGCATTTTTTGAGGGACAGATATTGTACCACAATTATGTGCAGACGCAGTACTAAAATCGAACAGCAGCTGCGCCAATTGAGTACTGATTCTGACCTAACTTGTGGGACAAACGATTTAGTACAGTATCTGTCCACCAAAAAGCGCAGCTGCGATACAATTTAATTTAATTGGGAAATATAATTTAATATCTTAATTTTAACTAAATGATGTTAAACACTTTTCTGAGTTAGATCTTCTGCAAATTTAAATGACATCAAGAAGTTAACATTCGTTTTCACGTAGCGTGCGTAGCGTAGTTGGTAAAGTGTTAGACTCATAATCTGTAGGTCGTACACTCAGAGAAATGGTATATTTGTCTCCGAGCCTACTAACTCATTTATTTGTTGCAAATATATTTTATTTCATTGAAATAAAAAATTTATTTGAGGCAAAGAAAAATTTATTTCTGACAAATAAAACTTTTATTTACGCCAAATAAATAAGTTAGTAGGCTCTGAGACAAATATACGTTTATTTAACTCAAATATATTTTATTTGTTTCAAATAAATCATTTCTCTGCGTGTAGGTTCGATTCCCCCCATGCGTTAGGTTTATTTATTTCTCAGGTTTGCGTTTAATAATTAATTCTATGTATGAATTAGTTGAAAAATGAAAATATGCGATCATAGTATGCAGAAATTACATATTTTTTCATTTATGTATTTGAGTAAGAATTTAATTTAGAAATGGAAGAATTAGTAAGTAAATATGTTATTTATTCAATTCAAATTTTGATTTATTTGAATCAAAAAATTCTTACATTTTATGCGAATAAATTATGTATTTGGATCAAATAAAATAATAATTGTTGTAATTAAAGAGGTTTTTGTTTCAATTAAAACAATTACTTATGACAAATAATCGAATATTTGATTCAGAAAATTTTTTAGTTGTTTCAAGAAAAATATCTTATTAATGCAAATAAATATTTATTTGAATCAAAAAGCATGCAGTATTGAATGAAATAGTTTTCATAATTGATTCAAATAATTATTTATTAGCTTTGAATATTCCATTTATTTGATTTGACTATTTTGTATTTGATTCAAATAACTATTTATTTGATACGATAAAATAAAATACTTATGTCTAGTAACTATTTATTTGAATGGAATAATTTTCATAATTGGTTCAAATAATTATTTATTAGCTTTGAATATTCCATTTATTTGATTTGAATATTTTGTATTTGATTCAAATAACTATTTATTTGATACGATAAAATAAAATACTTAGGTTTAGTAAATGTGTATTTGGTTCACATACATATTTATTGGCTAATAGACAAGTAAATGATGTATTTGGATCAAATAAACTTTTTTTCAGTGTGTTTATCATGCTAAGGACTAACAATTAGCAAAAAATTGTTCGCATTTGCACCTTAAAAATAAATATTTTTTTTTAATTGAGTCAAAAAAATCATAAATAAGTTATTCATTATAAAACACATGAATACAAAGAAAAAGTATCGAAAATAAATTTAATTATTTTAGAATTTCAAAAAAAAATTAATTAAAATTTAAAACTTAAAGATTTTTTATTGTAAATGGCTATATACATATATATATATAGATTGTTAAGTAATTTATGCATAAAAATGGAGAATATTATTATTATAAAAAAAGCAATAAGAAGTTAAACAAAATAAATTTGAATTTTAAAATATTATTCAATACTCTTTTGGAGACTCAAGGAAGTTACAAACTCTTTATAATTGCAATCAGAGTTCGAGTGCCGTGGTCGCAATTTTTTTTACCTTCCTTGAGTCTCCAAAAGACTGCAAAAATACTGGAAAATATTAGAAACTATTAAATTATTTTCAATATTTTGATTTTTAGAAATTATTATTAAATTAATTATTTAAATTAATTATTATTTGTTAATGAATTATTAACAAAAGTGATAATTTGTTTCTATTTTAAATTTGAATAGAGTAGAAAAAATCATTTTCCAATAAGTTTTTATTATTTATTACAAAATCATTCTGACTACTTTTGCTTCCTCGTGGAGGAAGCTATGTAGTCCTTTCGTTTATAAACTTTTTAAAAATGGTGAAAACAAATTTTCCTCTATATAGAAACATGTTATATGAGATCCTGATCGATTGTCCGGATGTATGTATGTGTGTGTGTATGTGTGTGTGTGTGTGTGTATGTGTGTGTGGATCGATTTTGTGAACACGATATCTTTAACAGGTTTTAATGGATTTGGATAAAATTTGGTAGGCTTATTTAACACATTAATCTCTCAAAAATGACGAGAGGATTTTTAAAAATACCCCAAAAAAAAAATTTTATCGTCTTTTTTCCAAAAAATTTTTTTTAATTGAAAAAATTTTTAAATCGAAAAATTTAAGGTAATATATAATATAATCGTCTTCTTTATGTCAAGATGAATCGATTGATATATATAAAGTATAGATTTGATTGAAATTTAAAGAATTAAAGAAAGTTAAAAAATCAAAAATTCTCATTTTAGCTAAAAAATGATGTGTTTATTTAAATTCATGTTTATATATGAAATAATTTTATTCCCTGCATTGAAACGAATTGGTTGGTATATATAAAGTATAGATTTGATTTAAAATTTGAGAATTAATAAAAATTGAAAAATCGAAAATTCATATTTTAGCTAAAAAATTTTGTGTTTTTTTAAAATTCAAGTTGATGAATAAAATAATTGTATTCCTTGCATTAAAACGAATCGATTCGTATATATAAAGTTTATGTTACACTCAAAATTAATTAAAATTTTCTTTATTTTTCAAAAAATTTAATTAATTTAAAACATTTTTAATTCGAAAGTTTTTAAATCAATCAATTGAATTGGACAAATTCATTGCTTCCTTCACGAGGAAGCGAATTTTTTGCTTCACACAATGAGGAAGAATAATGTTTATGAAATAAACATAAAGGACCCCCTACTTGTTTACATTTCCGAGAACGCTGTCAAAACATTGTGGTAGGAAGCTCGCAGCAAGGTGATTCCTGGAATTCGACTATAGCTATTTCCCTCTCTATTCAGTCTATAGCACTCCACTCTTAGCTTTCACAAGTTTGACATTATTTGATGAGCTTTTTACTCTCAGTTCGCGTAAAGTGCAGTCTTTTCTTTTTTTAAGTGATTATTGAAAAAGGATATTCATTAAAATGGAAACTCCTACAAATGTTAAACGTAAGTATTTTTAAATTTCATTCCTAACAATTAATCGACGTATTTTACAATTATTACTAAACAAGATTGAAGGAATTTTTTTTACTAACTATATATTTGAATGATTTTAGTTTAGATTTCAGAAATAATTGAATTTTAAAGAGATTTAAAAAAAAAATTTATAGTTTTGAATTTTAAAGAGTATTTTTTATTTTTTTTTTTAATTTTTAAAATAATTTTAAAGAGTGAGTTTTACAGAATTATTTTAAATTTTAATGGAAAATTGATTGATTTGATTGGATTGATTTGATTGATTTTTATTGATTGATTGATTTTATTGATTTTATAATTGATTTTTATTGATTGATTGATTTTATTGATTTTATAATTGATTTTTATTGATTGATAAATTATTATCATTGATAAAATGAAATCATTATCATTGATTTTTATTTAAATTTTTTTTTAAATTGAAGCTATTTTATAATTATTCGAGATTACTTTATAAGGAAAATATATAAAATAAATTTTTTTCAAAATTCAAAATTTTGAATTTTTTTAAAACTGAAAAAATTCATAACTCTTCTATTTCGATCTATAATTTAAAATGTTACAGGAAAAATTTGTTTTAATTTGGGAGTACTTTATGGGAAAAATAAAATAAATTGTTTTTCAAAATTCAAAATTATAATTTTTTTGAAACTGAAAAAATTCATAACTCTTCTATTTCGATCTATAATGTAAAATGTTACAGGGAAAAATTGTTTTAATTTAGGAGTAATTTATGGGGAAATATATAAAATAAATTTTTTTCAAAATTCAAAATTTTGAATTTTTTTAAAACTGAAAAAATTCATAACTCTTCTATTTCGATCTATAATGTAAAATGTTACAGGAAAAAATTGTTTTAATTTGGGAGTACTTTATGGGAAAATATATAAAATAAATTTTTTTCAAAATTCAAAAATTTGAATTTTTTTGAAACTCAATAAATTCATAACTCTTCTATTTCGATTTATAATGTAAAATATTACAGGAAAAAAGTGTTTCAATTTGGGAGTACTTTATAGGAAAATATAGAAAATAAATTGTTTTTCAAAATTCCAAATTTTGAATTTTTTTGAAACTGAAAAAATTCATAACTCTTCTATTTCGATTTATAATGTAAAATGTTACAGGAAAAAGTTGTTTTAATTTGGGAGTACTTTATGGGAAAATATATAAAATAAATTTTTTTCAAAATTCAATATTTTGAATTTTTTTGAAACTCAATAAATTCATAACTCTTCTATTTCGATTTATAATGTAAAATGTTACAGGAAAAAGTTGTTTTAATTTGGGAGTACTTTATAGGAAAATAAATAAATTGTTTTTCATAATTCCAAATTTTGAATTTTTTTGAAACTCAAAAAATTCATAACTTTTCTATTTTGATCTATATTGTAAAATGTTACAAGAAAAAAGTGTTTCAATTTGGGAGTACTTTATAGGAAAAATAAAATAAATTGTTTTCCAAAATTCAAAATTATAATTTTTTTGAAACTGAAAAAATTCATAACTCTTTTATTTCGATCTATAATGTAAAATGTTACAGGAAAAAATTGTTTTAATTTGGGAGTACTTTATGGGAAAATATATAAAATAAATATTTTTCAAAATTCAATGTTTTGAATTTTTTTGAAACTCAATAAATTCATAACTATTCTATTTTGATCTATATTGTAAAATGTTACGGGAAAAAATTGTTTTAATTTAGGAGTACTTTATGGGAAAATATATAAAATAAATTTTTTTCAAAATTCAATATATTGAATTTTTTTGAAACTCAATAAATTCATAACTATTCTATTTTGATCTATATTGTAAAATGTTACAGGAAAAAATTGTTTTAATTTAGGAGTACTTTATGGGAAAATAAATAAAATAAATTTTTTTCAATTTCAAAATTTGGAATTTTTTTGAAACTCAAAAAATTCATAACTTTTCTATTTTGATCTATATTGTAAAATGAAACAGGAAAAAGTGTTTCAATTTGGGAGTACTTTATAGGAAAAAATATATAAAATAAATTTTTTTCAAAATTCAATATATTGAATTTTTTTGAAACTCAATAAATTCATAACTATTCTATTTTGATCTATAATGTAAATTGTTACAGGAAAAAATTGTTTTAATTTGGGAGTACCATATAGGATAATATATAAAATAAATTGTTTTTCATAATTCCAAATTTTGAATTGTTTTGAAACTCTAAAAATTCATAACTCTTCTATTTCGATCTATATTGTAAAATGTGACAAGAAAAAAGTGTTTCAATTTGGGAGTACTTTATAGGAAAAATAAAATAAATTGTTTTTCAAAATTCAAAATTATAATTTTTTTGAAACTGAAAAAATTCATAACTCTTCTATTTCGATTTATAATGTAAAATGTTACAGGAAAAAATTGTTTTAATTTGGGAGTACTTTATAGGAAAATATATAAAATAAATTTTTTTCAAAATTCAAAATTTGGAATTTTTTTGAAACTCAAAAAATTCATAACTTTTCTATTTTGATCTATATTGTAAAATGAAAAAGGAAAAAAGTGTTTTAATTTGGAATTACTTTATAGGAAAAAAAAATAAAATAAATTGTTTTTCAAAATTCAAAATTTTGAATTTTTTTGAAGCTCAAAAAATTTATAACTCTTCTATTTCGATTTATAATGTAAAATGTTACAGGAAAAAATTGTTTTAATTTGGGAGTACTTTATAGGAAAATATAGAAAATAAATTGTTTTTCATAATTCAAAATTTTGAAATGTTTTGAAACTTAAAAAATTCATAACTCTTCTATTTCGATTTATAATGTAAAATGTTACAGGAAAAAACTGTTTGAATTTGGTAGTACCTTATAGGATAATATATATAATAAATTTTTTTCAAAATTCAAAATTATAATTTTTTTGAAACTGAAAAAATTCATAACTCTTCTATTTCGATCTATAATGTAAAATGTTACAGGGAAAAAGTGTTTCAATTTGGGAGTACTTTATAGGAAAATATAGAAAATAAATTGTTTTTCAAAATTCCAAATTTTGAATTTTTTTGAAACTGAAAAAATTCATAACTCTTCTATTTCGATTTATAATGTAAAATGTTACAGGAAAAAGTTGTTTTAATTTGGGAGTACTTTATGGTAAAATATATAAAATAAATTTTTTTCAAAATTCAAAATTTTGAATTTTTTTGAAACTGAAAAAATTTATAATTCGTCTATTTCGATTTATAATGTAAAATGTGACAAGAAAAAAGTGTTTCAATTTAGGAGTACTTTAGAGGAAAATATATAAAATAAATTTTTTTCAAAATTCAAAATTTTGAATTTTTTTGAAACTTAAAAAATTCATAACTCTTCTATTTTGATCTAAATTGTAAAATGTTACAGGAAAAAAGTGTTTCAATTTGGGAGTACCTTATGGGAAAAATATATAAAATAAATTTTTTTTCAAAATTCAAAATTTTGAATTTTTTTGAAACTCAAAAATTCATAACTTTTCTATTTTGATCTATATTGTAAAATGTTACAGGAAAAAAGTGTTTGAATTTAGGAGTACTTTATAGGATAATATATAAAATAAATTTTTTTTCAAAATTTAAAATTTTTTTGAAACTTAAAAAATTCATAACTCTTTTATATTTTGGTCTCTATTGTGAAATGTTACAGGAACCCTCTAAATATTCAATTTTTTTTTATTATTTTTAATAAATTAAAAAAAATCATAATTTCTTCTTTGTTTCAGTCTGTATCGAAAAATGTTATAACAAAATAGTGTCTCATTTCGAGAGTAGCCCCCTCGCGGTCAAAATATCGAAGCTTAGGTGGTTAGCGATATATATTTTCCTTAAATCGGTGAGGCTTCACACTTACGTATAATGTAATGGCTAAGCCGAATGACGTTCGGAATTGATCGGGCGGGCTCGTGTATCTTTGCGCGGATTAGAGAAACAAACTTAAAACGAACCGTGCGTGCTGGTTTCATTCAATCTTTTGACTTTTTTTCAGATTTCATTATCGGCCCATATATGTTTTTAAGTTTAAATTTTTATTAAATTCAGAATTCTAAATTTTCTCTCGTCGAATATATACTTGAATAAGTACGAAATTCGTTTTCAAAAAATCTTATCATAATTATTATAAATTTTTAATTAAAATTTTTTTTCTTTAAAATATGGGTGATTTCAGTCGACCATTTAATTTCAGTCAAATCTAATTTTTTTTGTTCTGTAGTAAAAAAAAAGATTCTTTTTTTATGCAATTTTTCGAATTATAAATTTTAAGAATTTCAGTTTTGTAAATGTAGACAAAAAAAAATGAATTTCTTTTATTTTCGCCAAGAGAAGGAAAGTTTCAGTTTTTCTTTTACTTTTCAATAATGTTAAAAAAAATTTTTGTTTCATTTTTTATTAATAAATAAAAATTTTTTATAAACAAATTAAGTTTTTTTTAAATTTTGATATGATTTAAAAAAAAAAATTTTTTTAAACATATCTGGAAATACTAAGATTTTGCAAAAAAATTTAGAGAGGCGGTAAGTTTTATAGGTTTAAATAAACATTTAAACACTGCGCGCAGCGTTTAAATAAACATTTAAACACTGCGCGCAGCATTGTTCACATTTCTGAAAAGTAAAAAAAATTGTTAAATTGTTAAAAAAAATTGATAAATTGTTAAAAAAAATTTTTTTCATTTTTCATAGCTAAATAAAATTTCAGGTTAAAAAAAGTTTTTTAAATAATTTTTAACAATTTTTTTTACTATTCAGAAATGTGCACAATGCTGCGCATGCGGTGTTTAAATGTTTATTTTAACCTATAAAACTTATTAACCCACTATAAATTTTTTGCTAAATCTTCTTATTATTTCCAGGTATGTTTTAAAAAAAATCACATCCAAATTAAAAAAAACTTAATTTGTTTACAAAAATTTGAAATTTTTTAATAAAAAATGCAAAAAAAAAATTTTGTTAACATTATTCAAAAGTAGAAAAAAATGAAACTTTTTTTCTCTTAGCAAAAATTGAAAAAGTCTAATTTTTTCGAGTTATCAGCCATTGAAAATAGGTCTACATTTACAAAACTAAAATTTTGAAAATACATAACTCGAAAATTTGAACAAGAAAAAAAAAATATATGGCCGAATTTAAAGGGTCCAATGAAATCTCACGTGAAATCACCCATATATAAAAGTTAATGATTAATTTTTTTAACAGAAAAAAATTTATTAATAACCACTGTAAAATAAAATTATTATTGATAAATTGTTTAAAATTATAATTTTTATAAATATTGTCTTTATTTACCTAATTTAGTTAAAACATAAATAATAATAATAATAATTTTTAAAATTGATTATTTTATTTATTTTTTTTAAGTTAAAAAAACTAATCTCTTGACAAAATGTTTTCAAATTTAATATTTTAAAAAATATAAGCTACTTATAAAGTGTAAAGACATCAAAAATTGACTCAATTTTAAATAAAATGAGAACATTCTTAAAAATTAAATTGTAAATATTGTTGTCAGTATTAAAATTTTTAATTTCTAAAATATGTTATTTTATTATAAAATTACAAAGAATATTATTTTTCAAAAATTTTTACGGCAAAATAATAAAAAGAATTTGATTTTCCTTATGACTTTGACAAAAGCACATTATTTCACATTATTATTTATGATCTAACTGAATTAAATAAATAAAGATAATATTTATAAAAATTATAATTTTAAACGATTTATCAATAATAATTTTATTTTACAGCGGTAAATATTTGTTTCATTTTAAATTAATTATTATAAATTAATAATTATTATAAGATTTATCAAAAAAGAATTGCGTATTTATTCAACTATATATTTCTCGAGAGAACATTTAGAATTCTACATTTAATAAAAATTTAACCTTAAAAATATTGGCCGATAACGCCGATAATGAAATCTGAAAAAAAGTCTAAACATTGAATGAGGCCCGCACGCACGGTTCGTTTTCAGTTTGTTTCTCTAATTCACGCAAAGATTCACGAGCCAGCCCGATCAATTCCGAACGTCATTCGGCTTAGCCATTACAATATGAAAATTTGAAAAAATCGCTTGAATTGTATTCCACCTAATATTTAAAAAAAAATTTCATTTTAATAATGGCTTGATATTTTGATAAATTATTGTCTTATATAAAAGTTTCAAAATATAAACTGATTTTTTAAAAAATTATAAAAATTAGAGGGAATAAAAGTTTTGATTTTTCAGGTAACACTGTTATTTTCTAATCCCTATAATTTTTACAAAACTATGGACTTTAATTTATCATGAGGATTTTTGTTTAATTTTTCATGTACTCTTTAATGTCTAAAAAATTTTTTTTTCTTATTTTTTTAATTAATCGTTATTTTTTATTTTTAATCCCCTTTTCCGTTAAAATTTTTTTTGTTTTTTCATTGAATGCTGAGATTTTTTCTAACTAAACAGTATAAAGATAAAAATAGAACAACATTGTGTTGTCGAGAAAATATTAAAAACAGGGCAAAAGTAAGTTTTTTACATGTTTTGTCTTAAACCTAATTTTGTCCCATTTTTATATTTATACAGTATTTTAAACTGAAAAATAAGAGTTAATTAAAAAAATCTTTTTAGGCATTGAAAAGTACATGTAAAATTTAACAAAAAACCCTTATGTTCAATTAAAATCCGTAAACTCTTGTGGAAAGTTATACGGATTAGAAAATAACTGTGTTACCTGAAAAATCAAAACTCCGATCCCTCTTTACTTATTATCGTTTTTTAACAAACAAATTTAAGTATATTTTGAGTTTGTTATTTTCTTATAGGACATTAATTTATCTGAGTATCAAGCCAATTTAAGAACTTTTTTTGAGGTTTGCTTTTTTTCAAAGAATGCCTCCTAATATCATATGTTAATATAATCATATAATATATATGTTAATATAATAAATTAACTATTTTCGGTATGAAAATTGACAAAATTCTAATTAATATTGTTAAAATGAGGACCTGGAAATTTATCAAAACTTGTCCTGAAAAACCTGAAAAGTCATGGAAATTAAAAAACAAATTTCTGTTGCAACCCTAAAAATTTATAAAAATTTGGAGCATAGGACATTCTCCCAATTATTTATTGAACAAATAGAATAAAATTAATTTATTGAACACAAAGTAATAATTTTTAAACAAATAAATTATATATTAAATTTTAATGAAGCAGTGACTTCGTTTTGATTATTTTTTAATATTAATAATAACCAATAGATTAAAATAAATATTTGGACTTGGAATTTTTTTCTCTTTGACATTCTCGTTGTCAACTATCACTGAAAATGTTAAGAATTATCATGACAACTAGATTCTCAAAAAGCAGGGTCATTTTGACGTCCGCATCAGGAAGTTTGTCACAAAAAGTGCAAATAATTTTCCACTGAGACTTTCTGAAGATCGAGCGTCATCCTGACACATGGTATATCAGCACCAGGTGTCATTTTGACGTCCGCTTCCGGAAGTTTGTCACAAAAAGTGCAAATTAATTTCCACTGAGACTTTCTGAAGATCGAGCGTCATCCTGACACAGGGTATCTCAGCACCGGGTGTCATTTTAACGTCCGTTTCATGAAGTTTGTCACAAAAGTGCAAATTAATATCTACTAAGACTTTCTGAAGATCGAGCGTCATCCTGACACATGGTATCTCAGCACCGGGTGTCATTTTAACGTCCGCTTCAGGAAGTTTGTCACAAAAAGTGCAAATTAATTTCCACTGAGACTTTCTGAAGACCGAGCGTCATCCTGACACATGGTATATCAGCACCAGGTGTCATTTTGACGACCGCTTCAGGAAGTTTGTCACAAAAAGTGCAAATTAATTTCCACTGAGACTTTCTGAAGATCGAGCGTCATCCTGACACAGGGTATCTCAGCACCGGGTGTCATTTTAACGTCCGTTTCATGAAGTTTGTCACAAAAGTGCAAATTAATATCTACTAAGACTTTCTGAAGATCGAGCGTCATCCTGACACATGGTATCTCAGCACCGGGTGTCATTTTAACGTCCGCTTCAGGAAGTTTGTCACAAAAAGTGCAAATTAATTTCCACTGAGACTTTCTGAAGACCGAGCGTCATCCTGACACATGGTATATCAGCACCAGGTGTCATTTTGACGACCGCTTCAGGAAGTTTGTCACAAAAAGTGCAAATTAATATCTACAAAGACTTTTTGAAGATCGAGCGTCATCCTGACACATGGTATCTCAGCACCGGGTGTCATTTTAACGTCCGCTTCAGGAAGTTTGTCACAAAAAGTGCAAATTAATATCTACTAAGACTTTCTGAAGATCGAGCGTCATCCTGACACATGGTATCTCAGCACCAGGTGTCATTTTGACGACCGCTTCAGGAAGTTTGTCACAAAAAGTGCAAATTAATATCTACAAAGGCTTTTTGAAGATCGAGCGTCATCCTGACACATGGTATCTCAGCACCGGGTGTCATTTTAACGTCCGCTTCAGGAAGTTTGTCACAAAAAGTGCAAATTAATATCTACTAAGACTTTCTGAAGATCGAGCGTCATCCTGACACATGGTATCTCAGCACCGGGTGTCATTTTAACGTCCGCTTCAGGAAGTTTGTCACAAAAAGTGCAAATTAATTTCCACTGAGACTTTCTGAAGACCGAGCGTCATCCTGACACATGGTATATCAGCACCAGGTGTCATTTTGACGACCGCTTCATGAAGTTTGTCACAAAAAGTGCAAATTAATATCTACAAAGACTTTTTGAAGATCGAGCGACATCCTGACACATGGTATCTCAGCACCGGGTGTCATTTTGACGACCGCTTCAGGAAGTTTGTCACAAAAAGTGCAAATTAATTTCCACTGAAACTTTCTGAAGATCGAGCGTCATCCTGACACATGGTATCTCAGCACCGGGTGTCATTTTAACGTCCGCTTCACGAAGTTTGTCACAAAAAGTGCAAATTAATATCTACAAAGGCTTTTTGAAGATCGAGCGTCATCCTGACACATGGTATCTCAGCACCGGGTGTCATTTTAACGTCCGCTTCAGGAAGTTTGTCACAAAAAGTGCAAATTAATTTCCACTGAGACTTTCTGAAGACCGAGCGTCATCCTGACACATGGTATCTTAGCACCAGGTGTCATTTTGACGTCCGCTTCAGGAAGTTTGTCACAAAAAGTGCAAATTAATTTCCACTGAGACTTTCTGAAGATCGAGCGTCATCCTGACACAGGGTATCTCAGCACCGGGTGTCATTTTAACGTCCGTTTCATGAAGTTTGTCACAAAAGTGCAAATTAATATCTACTAAGACTTTCTGAAGATCGAGCGTCATCCTGACACATGGTATCTCAGCACCGGGTGTCATTTTAACGTCCGCTTCAGGAAGTTTGTCACAAAAAGTGCAAATTAATTTCCACTGAGACTTTCTGAAGACCGAGCGTCATCCTGACACATGGTATATCAGCACCAGGTGTCATTTTGACGACCGCTCCAGGAAGTTTGTCACAAAAAGTGCAAATTAATATCTACAAAGACTTTTTGAAGATCGAGCGTCATCCTGACACATGGTATCTCAGCACCGGGTGTCATTTTGACGTCCGCTTCAGGAAGTTTGTCACAAAAAGTGCAAATTAATATCTACTAAGACTTTCTGAAGATCGAGCGTCATCCTGACACATGGTATCTCAGCACCGGGTGTCATTTTAACGTCCGCTTCAGGAAGTTTGTCACAAAAAGTGCAAATTAATTTCCACTGAGACTTTCTGAAGACCGAGCGTCATCCTGACACATGGTATATCAGCACCAGGTGTCATTTTGACGACCGCTTCATGAAGTTTGTCACAAAAAGTGCAAATTAATATCTACAAAGACTTTTTGAAGATCGAGCGACATCCTGACACATGGTATCTCAGCACCGGGTGTCATTTTGACGACCGCTTCAGGAAGTTTGTCACAAAAAGTGCAAATTAATTTCCACTGAAACTTTCTGAAGATCGAGCGTCATCCTGACACATGGTATCTCAGCACCGGGTGTCATCTTAACGTCCGCTTCAGGAAGTTTGTCACAATAAGTGCAAATCAATTTCCACTTAGACTTCTTGAAGATCGAGCGTCATCCTGACACATGGTATCTTAGCACCGGGTGTCATTTTAACGTCCGCTTCAGGAAGTTTGTCACAAAAAGTGCAAATTAATTTCCACTGAGACTTTCTGAAGACCGAGCGTCATCCTGACACATGGTATCTTAGCACCAGGTGTCATTTTGACGTCCGCTTCAGGAAGTTTGTCACAAAAAGTGCAAATTAATTTCCACTGAGACTTTCTGAAGATCGAACGTCATCCTGACACAGGGTATCTCAGCACCGGGTGTCATTTTAACGTCCGCTTCAGGAAGTTTGTCACAAAAAGTGCAAATTAATTTCCACTGAGACTTTCTGAAGACCGAGCGTCATCCTGACACATGGTATATCAGCACCAGGTGTCATTTTGACGACCGCTTCATGACGTTTGTCACAAAAAGTGCAAATTAATATCTACAACGACTTTTTGAAGATCGAGCGTCATCCTGACACATGGTATCTCAGCACCGGGTGTCATTTTGACGTCCGCTTCAGGAAGTTTGTCACAAAAAGTGCAAATTAATTTCTACCAAGACTTTCTGAAGATCGAGCGTCATCCTGACACATGGTATCTCAGCACCGGGTGTCATTTTAACGTCCGCTTCAGGAAGTTTGTCACAAAAAGTGCAAATTAACTTCCACTGAGACTTTCTGAAGACCGAGCGTCATCCTGACACATGGTATATCAGCACCAGGTGTCATTTTGACGACCGCTTCAGGAAGTTTGTCACAAAAAGTGCAAATTAATATCTACAAAGACTTTTTGAAGATCGAGCGTCATCCTGACACATGGTATCTCAGCACCGGGTGTCATTTTAACGTCCGCTTCAGGAAGTTTGTCACAAAAAGTGCAAATTAATATCTACTAAGACTTTCTGAAGATCGAGCGTCATCCTGACACATGGTATCTCAGCACCGGGTGTCATTTTAACGTCCGCTTCAGGAAGTTTGTCACAAAAAGTGCAAATTAATTTCCACGGAGACTTTCTGAAGACCGAGCGTCATCCTGACACATGGTATATCAGCACCAGGTGTCATTTTGACGACCGCTTCATGAAGTTTGTCACAAAAAGTGCAAATTAATATCTACAAAGACTTTTTGAAGATCGAGCGACATCCTGACACATGGTATCTCAGCACCGGGTGTCATTTTGACGACCGCTTCAGGAAGTTTGTCACAAAAAGTGCAAATTAATTTCCACTGAAACTTTCTGAAGATCGAGCGTCATCCTGACACATGGTATCTCAGCACCGGGTGTCATTTTAACGTCCGCTTCAGGAAGTTTGTCACAATAAGTGCAAATCAATTTCCACTTAGACTTCTTGAAGATCGAGCGTCATCCTGACACATGGTATCTCAGCACCGGGTGTCATTTTAACGTCCGCTTCAGGAAGTTTGTCACAATAAGTGCAAATCAATTTCCACTTAGACTTCTTGAAGATCGAGCGTCATCCTGACACATGGTATATCAGCACCAGGTGTCATTTTGACGTCCGCTTCATGAAGTTTGTCACAAAAAGTGCAAATTAATATCTACAAAGACTTTTTGAAGATCGAGCGTCATCCTGACACATGGTATCTCAGCACCGGGTCTCATTTTGACGTCCGCTTCAGGAAGTTTGTCACAAAAAGTGCAAATTAATTTCCACTGAAACTTTCTGAAGATCGAGCGTCATCCTGACACATGGTATCTCAGCACCGGGTGTCATTTTAACGTCCGCTTCAGGAAGTTTGTCACAATAAGTGCAAATCAATTTCCACTTAGACTTCTTGAAGATCGAGCGTCATCCTGACACATGGTATCTTAGCACCGGGTGTCATTTTAACGTCCGCTTCAGGAAGTTTGTCACAAAAAGTGCAAATTAATTTCCACTGAGACTTTCTGAAGACCGACCGTCATCCTGACACATGGTATCTTAGCACCAGGTGTCATTTTGACGTCCGCTTCAGGAAGTTTGTCACAAATAGTGCAAATTAATTTCCACTGAGACTTTCTGAAGATCGAGCGTCATCCTGACACATGGTATATCAGCCCCGGGTGTCATTTTAACGTCCGCTTCAAGAAGTTTGTCACAAAAAGTGCAATTTTATTTCTACTGAGACTTTCTGAAGATGGAGCGTCATCCAGACGCATTGTATCTCAGCACCATGTGTGATTTTGACGTCCGCTTTAGGAAGTTTGTCACAAAAAATGCAAATTGATTTTTGCTTATACATTGTTATGACCGAGCGGTTTTTATATACTCAGTACTATGGGTTAGTTTAACATCTGATTCAGGATGTTGGTAATGAAAATGTATGTTAATTTGCCCTGAACCCTTTTTTGATGTCATTCGACATCACGTCACTAGAAACTATAGCACCAGGTGTCATTTTGACATCCGTTTCAGGAAGATTCCACCTAAAAGTACAAATTAATTTGTAGTGCTACGGATAATATTCAATTAATGTGTAAAATTTCACTTGTTAGTAAACGGAATTATGGGTTTTGTTAACAGTGGTTTACTTATCGTTAGGAATTAATTAATATACGTTTAGGAAATTAAAAATTTGATATTTAATCTTATCTTTAGGTGACCGTTGTTTTTGACGTTTTTCTTATTGTTTTTTTTATCACTAAATGAAGTTTATAATTGCAGTTTTCAGTTTCCAATCCCGCTTCCTATAGGCATCGTAGATTACAAGAAGATGTACTATGGAATAAAAGTGCTTTGGAAGGAAATTTTTGGGCCTGTTTTTGATATTGCATCGCATCAGTTTGTGGTAAGTGAGACCTGCTCTTTATAAGCAAGCTGGAAATGAAATTAATTTTATTAATTGGGATTAATAACATATTTTGTGTAATTTTAATTATAAAAACAAACATTTTTTGAATTAATTAAATTAAATATGTAGCGTCTATTACTTTAATGTGTTTTATGCTAATCAGTTGTGTATCAAGAGGATTTGTTAATTAAAGCGACATTTATAAGTATTATTTGCAGGTGAGTAATATATATGTTAAATATTCAAATTTCATTGTATTAGTTTCAATATAGTCTGAAAGATTATTAATGGAGAGTTCAGAAGCGATTTATTATTATTATTATTATTATTATTATTATTATTATTATATTTTGAAATTATGTTGAAAAAAAGAAAATTTTGTTGGTTGATTTAAATGTGAAGCAAGTGATCTTTGAGCTAATTATGTGAAAGAGAACAATTGGGATTCAAAATTATAATTCATAATATTATTATTTATAATTGAAATGTACACATAAAAAAAGTTTGAGACGCCTGGATTTTGAAAATTTTTAATGTAGAAGACGTTATTATTATACTTTAAATATTTTTAATTCAATTTTTAGTATTAATTGACGCTTGCAGTAATTAATACTCAAAAATTATAAATTGGCCGTTGATTTCCTTGAAAAAATATCTTCCAACCGCCACTATTCTCTCAAATAATTTCTCTTCAAACATTGCTTAGTAAAATCAATAATTCAAGTTTCTAGATTTGTAAAATTTCATATAGCAACTTGTAACTGAACAAAAATCTGTTCTTTGTACAAGGCATACAGGAAAGCAAAACTATGATTTAAACCAATTATTAATATTCTGAACATGTTTATATTTCGTGTTGAGTCACAGGTCCAGGCAGAATGTGGAGTAGAATGTTGTTAGAACTGTTAAAAGAAGACTTGTTAAATAAATTTATTGAAAAAATAATGTTAATATGTTCATTTTTACATACAATACAATCAGAAAATTTGGTCAATTTAAAAAATAGATATTTGCAATCTCATAATTCATTTAAAAACGCCAATTTTACCTGAAACAATTAAACTTCTTTTTTAATTGTCTATTAAAATCCATTCATTACGATTTCCAAAACATTGTATTCAAAATCCTTAAACACCAATTACTCTTGTCCAGTGAATATTTTCCTTGGTTAGCATTGAGTTACAGGTGCAGGTTGGAAATTAAACAAGATAATTTATACCTTGAGAAAATGAAATTAGAAAAAAATTATTACGATATCTTCAAATTGATATGACAGTATATTTTATTAATGATAGTGAAACAATTTGTATCACAAAATTTAAGTGATTTAACGGGCCCAACAAATTAAAATACTGTACCTGTTTAATATTTAATAACGGTCATTCTTTTCTTCTCTTGATAAGGCATTGTTGCAAATTTCTTTTCAACAGGATTAGGATTCGACATTACATGTCAGGATAGAAAATTGGCGCTAGAACAATTAAATTCAGAAACTTTTTGTAAGCACAGAGATTTTCAAATTTTTTACATTCAAATATAATGATTAAACATGATGCAAGTACAACGTGAATGATTAAAAGTATAGCTATTATATTTAATAATTATACTTGATTAATAAGATTTATAATTTAACTAGCTGTTGTACCCGTCTTCAACGGGTTTTTTTTCCTAAATGATTAATTTTAAATTTTCGTCTGCAAATTAATGAAAATTCCACTTTAAGAGATTTTGCCGTTTTGGTGAAGTGCCCGGATAGAATTTTGGGAAGTAACATAGAAACATACATAAAAAGGCAGATGCAGACATTTCTTTATTTGTGAAAAGTTAAACATTAATTCTTAAATCTCAAGCAACACTCTTAAAGTGTGTCTTCAAACATTTTTTAAATTTGAAAGATTTTAATTTATAAATTCGAATTTGTTATTTATTTTAAAATTGGTTTCTAAAATTTAAAAATAAAAATATTTTGATTCATACATCCAAATTTTTCCTAAAGACGCCGTATGGCTATTTCATGTCACAATGCATCAACGCCAACTTCTTAAAGTAATTTTTTTAAAATGTATTTTTTAAATTTACCTATAAAAAATCCAAGTAAATTGATAGTTTTCAGTTCCGATTATGATCTTGAATGTCGTATAATTCTTTTAAAACCGATTATTTTGTGCACATTTTCATAAAAAATTTTCTTTTCTTTGAATTCCTCTTTTCCGAAATTAATAATGGATATTGTCTGCATAAATTTTCTACCTCAATCATATACTGGTAAACTAATAATTTAATCAGTCTCTGAATTTGCTAAGTATTCATGTAGACATTTGTAACTTGCCAAAAGTATGGCCGATGTACAAGGCATACAAGAATGCAAATCCATTTTTGAAACCAATTATTAGCTTTCTCTGAATGTTGTTCATAGTTACTGTTGTGCCACAAGTAAAGCTGGAAATGAAGTCGAATGTTTTTGAAGTGGAGAAAAAAGTAACCTACAAGAAAAATTAATTTCTCAATAAAGTAATGTACTCATCTTATTTGAAAAATGGTAACTTATTTATATTAAATACGAAATTTACCTAACAAAAATATAAATTGCACTGATGAGCTTCAATAGAAATATCTATATTATATCAAGAATTTTTCTAAATTGTGAGTTGAACCACCAAGAATTGAAAGGCGAAAATCATCGTTGATTTCATTAATCTCTTGATGATATTGTTTTTTCATAAAAATTTTTTAAAGAAAATTGTAAATTTTATAATAGTAAAACATAAGAAAACGAAATTTTTTTATAAAAACAAATATATTACCCAGTGGTCAACTGAAACGACGGCGCCTAAGGCTTACCAGTCGTTGGCGACATAGTTGTTGTTCGAAGATTAATGGAAGCAATTTTTTCTATATCCAAATTTTTGTTCCCTCAAAGTGGTGCTTGAATGTTGTCAGTATTTTATATTACGTCACAGATGCAGAAGGGTGAAGAAACGGATTAATTTATTCGCTAAAAAATAATAAACTTTTAAAGAAATTGTTACAATTAAATTTATTAAAGCTTATATGACTGTATTTTTTAAATCTTAATTGATAAAGTTGCAGTAGCATGAAACTAGAGTTACTTTAAGAACGTAATGGAATAGAATTCTGTACCTGTTTATTAGTAATTGATGGTTATTTACTATTTCCCTCGATAAGACATTAAAGCAATGCTTCTTCTAACAGGATAATGATTTTATTGTACATGACGGGAGTGAGAATTAGAACTAAAACATTTAAAGACATTTTTTTTGTAAATCAGCGGTTTCAAAATTTTTTATGTTTAAATAAAAAATACATATTGTTTAAAATATAGTTGCAAAATCTTCTCTTGAATTATTCATATTCATTTAATTATTAGTTTACCTGTAAAAAATGTTATTGAATTGACGAGTGTTTGTTGACGATTTCAATAATAAATTCTCTGGAAAATTCTCTTCATCCAAATATTGTCCATTAATTGTCTCGAGAAACGTTTTTCTACTGGAATTACTTTTCTCATTAAGGTCTTCGATCCTCAAAATTCTATACATGTAGTTATTTTCTTTTAATCTTCCCCTCACAAAGTGATGAATAATTTTTCCATTGAGTTATCATCAATTGCTGGCTAACAATTAAAGTTTCTAGATTTGTTAAATATTCATGTAGCAACTTGTAACTGGACAAAAAATTTGACCATTGTACAAGGCATACAAGAATGTAAATCTATTTTTGAAATCAATTATTAGTTTTCTTTTAATGTAATCAGAAATTTGCATTGTGTCACATGTACAGGCAGGAAATGTAGTGGAATGTTTTTTGAACTGTAAAATTTAAATTTGAAAAATAAATTTCGGAATAAATAAATTGTAAATGTACAAATAGATATTTCAAATGTTTAATTTTGGATTTAAAAACTTTTTGAAGTAGAATAAAAAAATATTCAGAACTTACAAATCATTTTTATTGAATACCAATCTTACCTGGAACAATTAAACTGCTTTGGCAAGCGTCAATTGAAACGTTCTATTATGATTTCCGAAAAAATTTTAAAAAATAAAGTTCATCATTGATTGATTTTTGTGTCTGCTTTATATACAAATTCCAAGACTTCTGCAAATGTTGTCCACGGTTGTCATTGAGATGCAGATGCAGGAAAGAAATTAAATTGTATAATCGGAACCCTAAAAAAGAAAGTCAAGTATCCAAGTATTGTCCATTGATACTCTCGAGCAATATTTTTCTACGAGAATTACTTTCTTCATTAAGTGATGATGAACGATTTTTGTTGCAGCTCAAGTGAAGATATTTCATTTCAATGAAATGTAAAAATTTCTAATCTGAAAAAATAAGCTTGTTAGGCGGTTTTAAAAATTTTAAATTATATATTTTAAAATTGTCTGTAATGCTAAATTTAAAAAATTTTATTACCATGGTGAGATAAAAACATATACCTGTTCATTAGTAATTGGAAGACATTTTTTTCCTTATTGATAACGCCGATTTGTTCGCAGAATGATGTGGAGTCGATCTTGCATGTCTATAATGGGAAATTAAGAAAAAAATATTATTTACATCTGGTGAATATTTTATATTTATCACAAAAAAATTTTCATCATTTGCAATTTATTTTTAATAATTTTTCATTTTACCTGAAATAAGTCAAAATTGATTGATCGTTTTCATGATCCATTAAAGACTTCAATATCCTCAAAATTTTTTGCATAAAACTAATTTCCTTTAATCTTTTAAATATTTTACCATTCAAATTTATATAATTTTAAAAAAGTACATTATGTTTGATTTAGAAAGTGTTTTATTGTGACTTCTACTTAAAAAGTTTAAAAAGAGAACTCAGTGGAAAAAAAAGTTATCTTTCAAAGAACGTTCATAAAATGTTTTTAAAACGTTTTTAGAACGTGTGGGATAGGTTAAAGGAATTGAAATTATACACGAAATATAAATAAGGTACAACAATATATTTAACAGTTTATTATAAAAGTTGTAGGTTATTAAACAAGTTAAATTTAACTTTGGATTTTTTAACGAGTGAAATGTTCGGATAAATTGTGCGAATGACGAAGGGCACTACGTGGTGGACAAATTCGAACTGAGTGTCTTGTACATAAGGTACACCCTTCTTATAGTCTAAAACTCATTAAAAATCAATTAAAAGTAAATGAGAAATAAGACATCTCATTTACTTACTTTGCAATACTAGAGCGACACATTTAAAAACCTATTAAGTAGTCTAGTCTACTAGACTACAATTGCGAAGCATTGAATTCTACCCTAAATAATGAATTGTTAAAAATACATTAAAATGTGATTGACAATTTGTGTAGTGTGTAAATGTTGTATGAGAATGTTACATATAATATCAAATTTAAAAATACAATTTTTAAATACAAATATTGCGCTACCGCTACAGTACCCCCCTGCTAGTGGTTAACGATTATGAAAAACCACCCTGCAGGCGATCAGGGAAGCGCACGCGTCTGCCAGATCTTGTAGAGTGTGGTACCAAAAATTCCTCTTGTTCTGGTGTTGGTACCTGTTTCGAAGGTGCAGCTTCCTGGCTGCTGGTATCTGGAGATAACAAAACAATGTCCTCAGGATCATTAGCCAAAACGTAAGCTGGCTTTAGGCGATCTATCGAGACATTTACTTCGCGACCATTGATGCTGACGAGAAAGGTCTTTTCGAACCTTTTTATGACCCTGAAGGGACCATCGTATGGTTGCTGCAGTGGTTGTTTTGGTGAATCGTGTCTGACAAGAACTTGCTCGGTTGTTGCAAGATCCTTGAAGACAAATACTCTCTTGGTTCCATGACGAGATCCTTTAGACGGCTTGACGTTGCGTAGTTGTTGGCGAAGCACAACAACAAAATCAGCTGGGTTGTTAGTGTCGTCACTGCTGCTGCCACCATTTTGACCAAGAAATTCACCAGGAAGGCAAAGGGACTGACCATACACTAAGTCAGCTGATGTTGCTTTAATGTCATCCTTCCACGCTGCTCGAATCCCAAGCAGCACAGTTGGTAGCACCTCAGTCCATCGGTTGGATTGATGGCACATGATCGCAGCTTTTAGCTGCCGATGGAGACGTTCCACCATTCCATTGGCGGATGGATGATAGGCAGTTGTCCGAAGGTGAGTGGTACCTAATAAACGATTAAGCTGTTTAAATAGGTGCGACTCGAACTGACGACCTTGATCGGTCGTGATCCTCAATGGAGTTCCAAATCGAGCAACCCAGGTATTGTAGAAGGCTCGAGCGACAGTATCAGCTTCCTGGTTTTCCATTGGTACAGCTTCTGGCCACCTAGTGAATCGATCAACCATGGTAAGGCAGTATCGTTTTCCCTCAGAAGATGGCATGATGACGATGTCAAGGTGCACGTGCTCGAACCGAGTAGACGGTGATGCAAAGTTGCCTAAAGGTGATGAGACATGGCGTGAGACCTTTGACTTCTGGCACTCGATGCAGCTGCGGGCCCAATTTCTGCAATCAGTTTTTATCGACGGCCATACGTAACGCTGTGTTACGAGCTTAGCCGTAGATTTAACTCCAGGATGTGAGAGACTGTGGACGGTGTTGAAGGCTGCTTTCCGGAACTTTTCTGTGATGAATGGTCGTGCTGACCTAGTGGAAACATCACAGAAAATCGAGACATCTGCATCTGGAATCCGGATCAGCTTGAGCTGCAGGGCAGATTCTGTATCTTCCAGGATGACCTTCAACTCCTCGTCATCGCGTTGGGCGGCTGCTAGAGCTTCGTAGTCTAGGGCGGCTTCAACTTCAGAGATGCGTGAGAGAGCATCAGCTACAACGTTATCCTCGCCTGAGATGTGTCTGATGTCAGTTGTGAATTGGCTGATGAATTCAAGATGGCGGAACTGTCGAGGAGAACACTGATCATTCTTCTTCTGGAAGGCAAAAGTGATTGGTTTGTGATCAGTGTAGATGGTGAACGTTCGTCCTTCGACCATGTGCCTGAACTGCTTGATGGCCAAGTAAATGACAAGAAGCTCACGGTCGTAAGCTCCATACTTCCTTTCAGCTGGGCTTAATTTCTTGGAAAAGAAATTTAAAGGCTGCCAGCTGCCATTGATCAACTGTTGAAGAGATGCACCAACAGCAAAGTCGGAAGCATCGCAGAAGATGGCCAAGGGTGCCTCAGGATCAGGATGAGCGAGCATAGTAGCCTCAGCGAGGCTTTCCTTGCTTGCTTCAAAAGCCTCGACGGAGTCTGGTGTCCAAAGAACGGGAGCTTTTCCTTTTGTGTTCCCTAGTAGCAAGTCGTTGAGCGGTGCCTGGACCTTGGCAGCACCAGGTAGGAAACGCCTGTAAAAATTGAGCATCCCCAGGAACTGGCGCAGCTGCTTGACTGTTTCCGGGCGTGGAAAGGCACGAATAGCCTCAACTTTGTCAGGTAATGGTTTGGTACCTGCAGCAGAAACTAGGTAGCCGAGAAATTTGACCTCTGATTGGCCAAACACACACTTGGCTGGATTGACAACTACCCCATACTTCCTGAGTCTGTCGAAGATGAGTTCCAGGTGCTTCAGATGTTCCTCGGGTGTCGCAGATGCGATGAGGATGTCGTCAATGTAGACGTAACAGAAATCCAATCCTTGGAGCACTTCATCCATGAAGCGTTGAAACGTCTGCGCAGCATTTCGTAACCCAAAGGTCATGAATTTGAATTCGAAGAGTCCGAAGGGCGTGGTGATTGCGGTCTTCGGAACATCTTCCTCAGCGACTGGAATCTGGTTAAAGGCTCGAACAAGGTCAACTGTTGAAAATATGTTTTTACCTTGAAGAGCGTGCGAGAAATCCTGTATGTGCCTCATCGGATACCTATCAGGGTAGGTCCTCGCGTTGACGGCACGATAGTCGCCACATGGCCTTCATTCGTCCCCCTTCTTCGGGACCATGTGCAGCGGTGATGACCAGGAGGCCTTGGATGGTTGAGCGATCCCCAGCTTGACAAGCGTTGCAAAATCAGTTTTTGCGATCTTTAATTTGTCAGGTGCAAGTCGTCGTGGTTTTTGCGCGACTGGTGGTCCGGGCGTTGTCAGGATGTGATGTCTCGTAGAGTGCTGAACCGTTCTTGCAGCTCCATCTGGACGTGTTATCTCAGGATATCGTTGAAGGAGCTCGTGATATCGTGATGTCCCGGTGATGGTTTTGACACAGGGGACTGTACACTCAACTACTTCACCCTGGGAGGTAAGATGAGTTGCTTGGTCCAGGAGCCGTTGCTTCTGAAGGTCCACCAGGAGTCCATAGTGAGCCAGGAAGTCTGCACCGATGATAGGCTTCTCCACGTCGGCGATGACGAATCTCCACGTGAACTGACGGCGCAAACCTAAACTAAGGTTCAAAATTTGCGTTCCGTAAGTGGGGATGACGGTTCCATTGGCCGCGAAAAGTTCATAACTCGACTTTGCGCGTTGTTGAGGGAGTTGTATTCGCGGAAACACACATAGATCCGCACCTGTGTCAATGAGGAACCTGATTTTTGACGAGTCGTCTGTCACGAAAAGTCGGCGCGATTTTCCGGGAGAGATGTCGTCGGCCGACATTAACGACTTCCCGCATCGTTTCCCGCACTAGAAAAATTGCACGGCTTATCACATTTTTGCGCGTCATTGCCGAACTTCCAGTGGTACCAACACATGCCGCTGGATTGATGGTGGCGCCCCCTGGAATGCGAACGAGATTTAAATCGCGATTTGGACCGTGAGCGATCGCGACCACGCGACACTTGATTTACTTCCAGGGAAGCGAACTTCTGAAGCACAAGTGCAAGAGTTTGTTCTAGGCTGGCAAACCGGGCCTCGAATGACGTTCCAGCGGTGGAACTTGATTGCACTGCACTCGACATACCCGTGTGCGTTTCCGCGACGTTGCACAAACTTCCGTACGCGTCCGCGACGGAGTCCGCGATGTCGGCGCGTTTGTCCAGGTGAAGATCCTTGTGTGCTGCTAGCATGGCTTGCATGTGCTTCGGTAAACGTCCAAGCCACAGAGTCTGGAGCACATCCTCTGGAAAATTTGGTCCAGCCAGATTGCGGAGATGTCTTAGGAACTGCGTTGGCTTCCTGTCACCGAGCGGTTCGTTCTCCAGGAGGCGGCGCGTATTTTGCTCCTGAGAAGCGCCCATTCGCTTTATGAGCTCTGTTTTGAGCAGCTCAAATGTTCTCTCAGCTTTTGGTTTTAAGAGAACATCACGAATTTCCACTGTGTAACGCGGATCAAGAGCACTCAACGCGTGACCGAACTTTGTCGCGTCTTGCGTAATTCCCGCCGAATCAAAGCTGCTTTCTAATAGCAAAAACCAAAACTCAGAATCCGCGGGCAAGAAGGCTGGCATTTTAAACGCGACTCTACTGACGGAATCGTTGTTTTCAGTATTACCCGTCATTTTGATTCTTTTTTTTTTAACTTAGATAAATATTGTGACAAAAAAAAACCAAAGAAAAACTTTTAACACTGCACAAACTATTGTCACCAACAAGTCACTCTGTTGTCACTTATATTTTGTCAATATTGCCCCAGTGTTGGCACAGCGTCGGCACAACGTCGGCACTATGTAGTTGCGTGGTTGTCACAAGTTTGTTACGACGTTGACACTGTGTATTGACACTGTATAATGACAGTGTATATTGACAGTGTCAATTGGTAATGTCAATTGGTAGCGTTTGTTTTGACAGTGTGTATTGACACTGTAAATTATCACTGTATATTTTCACTGTATATTGTCACTGTATATTATCACTATTTTTAATAACAATTTGTCACTATATACTGTTTTTCACTTTTTAAACTTCCCACGATTAATATTTCGCGATCACGTCGGGGTCACCAATTTGTGGGATAGGTTAAAGGAATTGAAATTATACACGAAATATAAATAAGGTACAACAATATATTTAACAGTTTATTATAAAAGATGTAGGTTATTAAACAAGTTAAATTTAACTTTGGATTTTTTAACGAGTGAAATGTTCGGATAAATTGTGCGAATGACGAAGGGCACTACGTGGTGGACAAATTCGAACTGAGTGTCTTGTACATAAGGTACACCCTTCTTATAGTCTAAAACTCATTAAAAATCAATTAAAAGTAAATGAGAAATAAGACATCTCATTTACTTACTTTGCAATACTAGAGCGACACATTTAAAAACCTATTAAGTAGTCTAGTCTACTAGACTACAATTGCGAAGCATTGGATTCTACCCTAAATAATGAATTGTTAAAAATACATTAAAATGTGATTGACAATTTGTGTAGTGTGTAAATGTTGTATGAGAATGTTACATATAATATCAAATTTAAAAATACAATTTTTAAATACAAATATTGCGCTACCGCTACAAACGTAATTCTAATTTTACCTGTAAAAAATACAATTGAAGTGACGAATTCTATTTGCCGATTCCAAATAATTTATTTATTTATTTATTTAGTTAACGGGACAAGCCCTTTCGTACATAGGTACTCTTAAAACTAAGTATAATTTCAATTTATTAATATTAAGCTAATTAATTTATAGCTAGGTAGGAACATTATTAATATGATTCAATATTAATCTACGCAATAATAAGGTGAATCTGGAATACCTGTCATCAAAAAAATCAATATCATTTGCAACTAAATTTGCCTCTCTACTAAGCCTATTATTCAAAGCATTATTACCATAATTAGTTCTGTGATAAGTAACAGAAAAAAGAGAATTATATCTCCTCGACCTTCCAGGAACTGACAAATTAACCATTGAAAGTAGAGTAGGACAACTAATCATACCATTTACAAGTCTATAAAGAAAAATCAAGTCAGCATAAAGAAAACGCGAAGAGATCATAGGCATGTTAAGTATTGAACGCAAGTTATCATAGTCATGTGAATGAGCATCATATGGTATAGCAAGCTGTCTTGCTGCAAATCTGAGAAATCTGTTTTGAATACGTTCAAGTCTAATAATATTATATACATAAATTGGTGACCAGATAACTACAGCATATTCAACTATCGTTCTAACAAGCGTCAAGTATAACACTCTCAATGTCGCAGAATTATAGAAAACCGACGCATTTCTCATGACGAACCCCAGAGATCTTAAAGCTCTTGAGATCACTTCTGATATATGTTCATTATACGAGAGATCACTACACAATAGTACTCCCAAATCTCTTACTTTTGTTACTCTGATCAATTCTTCACCAGCAAGAGTATAGTGATATATTAACATACTTCTCTTTGAGAATGATATTATATTGCTCTTCTTAATATTAATAGTCATAAGATTACGGTCACACCAATCAGACAGGCGATTCAAATCAGACTGAAGATCCGAAGAATCCTGACATGGTTGGGAAGGACCTATAATCCTATAACATTTGAGATCATCTGCATACAATAGAAATAATGAGTGAACAAAAACAGAATTTATGTCATTCATAAATAAAACAAAGAGAAGTGGGCCAAGATTAGATCCCTGAGGCACGCCTGAGGTTGCAAAAAAAGGATCAGAATAATCATGTTTTACTTTAACTACTTGACACCTGTCAGAAAGATAGCTTCCTAGAAAAGAAACAAAGCTCTCACACACTCCCATGGCAACAAGCTTCCTCAATAATAATTTATGATCAACTTTGTCAAACGCCTTAGATAAATCAGCATAGACAACATCAATCTGTTTACCAATCTCTAGGTTGACAGTCAAAAAGTTAGTAAAAACTCCAAGGTTTGTTACCGTAGAGCGACCCCTCACAAACCCATGCTGCTCTTCAATAATAGTACTGGATACAGAAACATATAGAATATCAAAAATCAAACTTTCAAAAATTTTTGAAAAAATATTTCAAATCGTAATTGGTCTGTAATTAACAATATTATTTTTATTATCAGACTTGTAAACGGGAACAACAATACCCCTTTTCCATTCAGTCGGAAAGGAGGAAGAGTTTAATGATTTATTGTAAATAATAAACAAAGGTTCAATAAGCGAATAACCACTTGCTTTAATTAGAGAACCAGGAATTTTGTCAGGTCCTGGACCTTTATTTACATCAATATTCTTTATCTTATTAAAAATATCATTTCTAGAAATATACATATTTTGAAGATTAACTTCAAAATTATAATTAAAAGATTCATTGGAGATCTGAGGATTTGATATTGTATAAACCGATTTAAAATGTTTTGCAAAAAGATTAGAAACAGCCAATGGCGTATCTCCATTATCATCTCCAAGAAACATATGATCAGGTATAAAATTTTCACATCTAGATGAATTAACGTAATTCCAGAACACCTTAGGATTAACAGTAATAGAATTTTCAGTATTAATCACAAAATCATTATAACAAATTCTTGATAATTTTTTGCATTCGGATCTCAAATTTGAAAAGTTTAAATAATTGATGTCATTTTTGTTTTTTACATAATTTAAATGCGCAATTTTTTTTTCGAGAACTAATCTTTTTAACTCCCTAGTGTACCATGGCGGAAAATGTGAGGTCCTTAAAAATTTTAAAGGCACATAAATATTGAAAATTTCATATAAATAATTATAAAAATTGCTAACAGACTCATCAACATTTTCAGCGTCAAGTAACTCACTCCAATTAGTAGCATTCAACGTTGAGACAATACCAGCAATATTTGCATTTTTAAAATCATACACAAGGTTTCCCGATGACGATTCAGGATGAGCGGCAGTAATTAATTGATCAAACAAAATATCCACCAAAAGTGGTGGATGATAACTATCAATAGGTAATATCGAATCATGAATCAAATTAACATAAAAAAAATCTGTATTAACAAAAACCAAGTCAATTCAAGCCTGTATAATCAATCATGTCAAAAAACAAAGCCGCAATCGAAAATTGATGGTAAGGGAGATCAAAATTAATATCACAAAGAGGAATATCACCCCCAACATTCCAGTTAATAAAAGGCACATTAAAATCACCAAGTATGCATAATATAGAATTAATATTGTGTTCGTAAATATTTTCAATTAGTTTACACACTTCAGAAAAAACAGATTGCGATGAGTTAGGGGGGATATAAAAACAACCAATAAATATTAATTTGTCACGCACTTTAAATTTAACAAATAAGTATTCAACAATTGAAGATTGAGAAACAAGTAAAGAACTTTTCAAATTATTCTTAACTGCCAACAAAACTCCACCACCCCTCGACTTCTCACTCGTAACACTACTCCTGTCAAAACGAAAAACGTCATAATTAATGAAGCCAAGCTCTTTTGAATAAATATTTTTATGTAGCCATGTTTCTGTAAGAGCAAAAGCACTATAAGAAAACATAGAGACACACTGTCTCAGTTCATGTAGTTTAGTACGCACACCTCTGACGTTTTGGTAGTAAACCTGTAGAAGAGGAGAAGAACGAGAAGAGGGGAAAACACAATAAGCATTGGGAGGGGTCACTTCTCCTTGCTGTCTCCTATCTGGATAGTCAGCGTGGCTGTTCGACGACGGGGAGGGATCTGAATTATAGTGGGGACACCACGACGGAACACCATTGAAATATTCATTTCTCCCTCTGCTCGCCGAGCTTCCAGCTGTGCCTTTACAGCCTTTATCTCCTCCCTCTGCATCACGGTCTTGTCTTGTGTCATCCACAGATTTGATAAAGTCTTTGAATGTACTTTGTCCTGCTTGGCAGCGGCAAATGTTTTCAGGATTGCTCGTGCCCTCACCTCCGTCACACACACCAATTTCACTGGGCGTGGTCTTCGAGAAACCTGCGTAAGAGAGCCAATTCTAAACGCCTTTACATTATGTAGGTCCGTGGCGGGAGTAAATGGTTTTAACATATTAACAACCAGATCACTAACATCGTTAGTAACCGAAATAGAACCAGAAGCAGCTGTAGTGGAGGATGTTTCTGGTAAATTAAATAAAACTAAATTTTTTTTCTTCTCCTCTCTATCAGCCATTTCATTTATGCAATGACTGGTTGAGGTTGTCAAATCAAAATCAGTATTCACACCAACCACAGGAGCATCAAGTTTCTCCTCCACAACAGCAATACGCTCTGACAAATTAGCAATCCTACCTTCTACTTTTGACAGCCTAGTCAACGCTTCATCAATTCTGCCACTCATCTCAGCAAAGTTCGACGACATAGTATTATAGTTGTTATTCAGTGATCTATAATTGCTATTGAGTGATGCATGATTATTATTAACAACAATAGTCAGATCACGAATATCTCTTAAAATGCCTTCAGAATTAGATGTTGATTGTGATGATTCTGCTGAAGGGGACAATGACCTTTGTCCACAACACTTTGAAAAGGCACCATTAGATAACACAGATAACTGTGCTGTACAACCAGGATGGTAAGGCAGATTACATCCTTTACACAAAATTGGAGGAACACGTGTGATGTCCTTATTGCATTTTGTACATTTATCAACACAATCACTCATAGTGCATATAAATTGAAGAAGAAAAAAAAATAAAGTAAAACAATCAAATATCAATATAAGCACTATACACGATGATAAAAGAAACAGAAATTGTTCAAGAAATGTTTCAACCAATTGAGGTTAGAAAACTAAATACTGAATTAGCAGATCAAAAAACGCCTATATCAAAGTCAAAAAACAGTTCAATAACAAAACAAGATAAACACTACAATTCGTCAAACTCCGCAGAACTCCATCAATAATTAATAATAATGAAAAACAACAAAAAATTGGTTAGACACGCACGATCGAATGTATCTATTTCGCCACCTAGCGGCAATAATAATAATAATTAATTCTCTGAAGAAGTCTTTTCATAAAAATATTATCCATTGATATCCTCGAGCAACATTTTTCTAAAAGAATTATTTTCTTCATTGAGTGCTGAATAATTTTTCCATTGAGTTGTCATCAACTGCAGTCTAACAATTAAAGTTTCTAGATTTGTTAAATATTCATGTAGCAACTTGATACTGAACAAAAATTTGTTCGTTGTACAAGGCATACTAGAATAAAAATCTATTTTTGAAACCAATTATTAGTTTTTCTTTATATGTTGTTCACATTTTGTATTGTTCTAGAGGTTTAGTCAGGAAATTGAAGTAGAAGAATGTTTAGAGTGCGAAAGATGAAACCTATAAGATAATTTAATTCTTTAATAAAATAACGTTGATATGATAAAATTTACATACTTATAAAAAAGTAAATTATTCTTGATTTACAAAGTGCTTTATTGATAGTTCTACTTAAAAAATTTTAAAAGACAGCTCAGTGGGCATAAAATCATGTTCGTTCCAAAAATGTTGTTAAAACGTTTCGTGTCAGCTGCACAATGTTTCAGAACATTATTTGAACATTCTTGTTTCTAAAATTTTATAAAACATTATTTGAAACGTTTTAAAAAGGTTCTTTAATCGTTTTTAAAACCAACATGGTTTTTTTCCCACTGGGAAGATACATTTAATTAGTAATTATCAGACTAATAAATCCAATGCGTAAAAACTAAAATTAACAAATAATTTCAATCTTATTCTAATTTTACCTGTAAAATATTTATATGATGTGACGAATTTTAGTTGCCGATTCCAATAATTATTTCTTTAAAGAGGTCCCTCCATCCAAGTATTATCCATTGATAGTCTCGAGCAAGTAATATCAGTTTAATGATATGAAAATAGTTCTGCACTGAAAAAAGCTTGTTAGAATATTTTTGATAATATAATATTAAAAATGTTTGTAATGCTAAATTTGATGATATATGACTATAGTGAGATAAAATCTTATACCTGTTTACTAGTTATTGGCGGACATTTATTTTTCTTCTTGATAACGCCGATTTCCTTGCAGCATGGTATGGATTGAATTGTTCATTTCTAGTATGGGAAATTCAAAAATAAGAAAATTATTTACATTTAAGCCGCTATAAAGTTTTACCACACATAAAATTATAACGCCCATTAAATTAGCATGGTGGTCAGAATTTTATGGGCGATTATATTTTCCAGTTGATAATTTGGTGAATATTTTAAATGTAACTCAACAAATTTTTATCATTTGCAATTTAGTTTTAATAAATTGTAATTTACCTGAAAAAGTCAAAATTAATTAGTATTTTCCATTAAGGTCTTCAATATCTTCAAAATTTTTTACATCTAACTATTTTCCTTTAATCTTCCCCTCACAAAGTGATGAATGATTTTTCGATTGAGTTGTCATCAATTGTAGGCTAACAATTAAAGTTTCTAGATTTGTTAAATATTCATGTAGCAACTTGTTCATGTAGCATACAAGAATGAAAATCTATTTTTGAAACCAATTATTAGTTTTCTTTTAATGTTGTTTCTAGCTTTACACTGGCACAGTTGTAGACAGGACATGAAGTGGAATGATTTGTAGACTCTAAATAGCTAATTTTATAGTAATACCATGATATTATTTTGAGCAGGTGATATAATTTTTATGTTTCCTTAGAGTAATCATATTTTTTAATAAATTTAGTGTCTACTAAAACTTTACGAAAGAAGAAAAAATTATTTTTGAGAGATACTATCAATCGTTTCTTGTTTTGTAAATCACTATATTTTAGTTATGAAAATCAGTTGGAAATATTTTTGTTCTTTTTAGGCTATTAGTTTTTGTGTTTTCAAAATATGGCAAGAGTCCCAATTACTAATGCACTTAAGAGTTTTACATATTTAGAAAGTATTTTAAAATTTGACATAAAAAATATGGTTTTTCTTTTCATTTTTGTTTGTATGTATCAAACAGTAACATAAAAAATTTGTCATTTTTGCGTAATAAGAAAATAATTTTAAAATTGATAGAAAATATATTATTACATGTGACCGAATTGCCGAGTACTAAAAGTCACTGTGTCCCAATTCACAAGTCTCAAATACCTTCATGTCAGAATTAAAATGATAAACACCTAACCAAGAACACTCTATACTTACTCAACCAATTTTAAGATTCCTTATGAAGAAGAAAAATTGTTGTCTAATAAAGTCAGTATTTTTGATTTTGTAAATTTAATTTTTAAATTTTGTTAAATTAAATCATTTTTGGCTAATTTATTAATTGTTTGTTTATAACCACAAATTGTATACTGAAATGACATATTAACATCTCGTTGCAAAACAAAACACGAAAAGTCGATGTTTTGAAGAAAAGTCATGTTATTTTTCGAGGCTTGATCGAGTTAATGTCGACAAATAATTCTATATTGTATCAGAAATATTAAATTACTTATTTCATATCATAATTATTTTGAATAATTGTTTTCTTTTAATTTTTTAACTTTCCACGAAAAAGGTTAAATTATCAAGTATAATAAATTCTGTTTATATCCAATTTCTATATTATATTCTTTTTTTAGGCTAATATTTTATAAAAGTGAAGTCCAATCAATTCCTTTTTCATATTTTTATAATTTTAGATTTTTTTCAAATTTGCATAAACAATGTAGAAAGTTCAATTTCTGTTTATTCCGTTTTAAAATTTTATAATTCATTAATTACTTCAAAGTTGCCGAGAGTCTATGGTAGATCTTTTCAAATTTAATATTTATAGTGTAGTTTATGGGTCATTTATAAACTGTTACTAATTTTTCAATATTTTAAATGCCCCCCTCCCCTTCGTTGACAACCGTAAACTTTCTGTTGAGAATTCAATTTAATGCAATTAATGGTTAATTCAGTGAAAAATGCACATTTTCAAGAATTTATTTGTCTATTCAGAGAGAATAGATTTGTTTTATCCATTTCCATTTAACAGTGTAACATTTGAACAATATTTTTAAAAATTTTCCTGCAAGATATTGAGAATTTAACGAGTGAATGTGTATCTCTTCAGCGGCCACCAAAAAAGGTAGTTTTGAGCAGTACACTATAACTCGTTTCAGAATTATCCGAAACAAAAAAATGAAAATATTTTCATTTTTTTAAAAATATTATAAAAATAATATTTTTATTGAAGATTTAAATATTGAGGATGGTTGTGGGCAGTAAAATAAAGTGAAACGAAAATTAAAGGAAATACATATATTCAAAAGGAAGTATAATGCAATGAAAATTGAAATAAATTAAAATAATGCTCTAAGGTTATGTCCTCACTTATGGTGTAGCCCTATAAAATTTTATTACATATTAAACATAATTTCTAATTTTTAACCAATTTGCCCTGTATAAATTAAAATAGTATAAGTCACATATAGTTTTTTCAAAATTATACACCTTTAGAAGGTTTTTGGAAGTAAAAAAAGAATGTTTCGATTGTTTTAATCTAAAATGAATTTTTTGAAGTAAACCTAATGAAGTAAATTATTATTGTAGATAATTGAGAATTATATTTTAATGGTTTTTTTCGAATTGAATTTTCTCGTTTTGTGTAGTTTAAAAAAGAGAATCAAATGCTTCTAATAATTCAAAATTAATTTTCATGGACTTAAAATACCTTATATAATCCAGAACGAATTAATGATTTTTAGTTTTCCATCTTTGTTTTATTGAGCCTCTAAAAATCATGTACATGTATATATTGACAGGTGTTGATTCTCAGAAGCAATTTTCTTCTCAAGATTTTTCTTCCTCACAAACTGCTGAACGATGTGCTTCATTAATTTATCTTCAATTACACATTGCAATTGAGATTAGAGCTAACATGAAAAAATTTTAATAAATGAAGGTTGATAAGTTAATTCTTAAATGTATCATAAGTCAACAATTATTTACCTCTAATATAAATGAGCAGCATTTAATATTTTATAATTAAGTAGTAACAAAAAAATTGTAAACAATATTGAGCATTACAAACTTACCAATATTATAATTTTCTATTACACCAAAATTTAATAAATTTGAAATAATTTTACATTTAACTCTCATAATTTAAATATTCAAGTTTTTTACATTCCATATGAAGAATAATATTATTGTTTTGAAATTTGAATAAAAAAATTTTGCCAAAAAACAATTTTGTTTAAATCAAACGATCAATTTTGTTTATAAACCTAAACTTTTGCATATTTAAAATTAAGTTTCTTTAATATAAGTGATTATTTATTTTATTTTAATAAACATTTTGATCATTTTAATTAATTTTCTGTTTGAAAAAAGAATTTTGTTACTAAGGAAAACTTTTAATTGAACCAAATAAATATTTGGATATCTTTTTAGTAATGCATTTTTGGTTAATTAAAACAAAATTTGACTGTTTTAAGTAAACTTTTTTTGGAGTCTTCATTACCTTTTCTCGATAAAATTAATTGTCTTTCTTCTTTTTTAACGTCACTTAAATGAATGCTACAAATGCTGTACAAAAACAATTTTGTTAACAAGATATATTTTAGCCACTTATATTTCCGAAACCGGTGTAATGTATTCCACTATTATATTGGTAACTATTGTTTGGATAATTGTCAACTCTCTCAATATGTAATTAATTTTAATAAATTAAAACAAATTGTTTGATACATGTTTTAAAATATTATTATTAATCTACATTTTATTAATTGCAGTACTGTATTCATGCTTTGAAATGTCTACCACTTTACTAAGTAAATGCACGGCAGGCATGAGAAACAATAGATCAACGCCAGGGTTCGCAAGTAATATACGTTAGTATATAAAGGAGATTCTACAATTTTCTTTACATTGACTTGGTGTCGACCATAGATGGGTAAAAGTGCTTTTCTAGAGGTTTTCTACGTATAATACATATATAACTAATATAATTTAAATTTTATCAAAGCATCGATAATTAATTTTTGACAATATCAGAACTTTTAAAAATTGGAAATTCGAAACAAGCACATTTAGGATTATTTTTTAAAATTAGCCTTAAGGGTATGTGGGCGAAGGACGTTTTTTGTAGTTTGAAACTTTCTCTGAAATAAAAAATGATTTCGGGTTAAAATTTTGGAAAAATCATTTAGTTTGGTACAAGAAATCTCGCTATACTTCTCATTTACTATAACTTAACGCGAAAATAATAAAAATAAAGCAATAAATAGTAAAATAATGTATTATATCGTAGTTCATTTAGCGGCCACTCGCTCGAATTGGCGCTGTTTACTGGAGCACTGACACACTCAAGTAACGTCTGTGTATGCGCCGCCATGTTTGTTTTAATTTTCGTTTAAAAATGTCACTTTTTAAACATTATTTTTTAATAATGAAACTCAATGTTACGAACCAAAGAAATTATTAGTTTATAGAAATAAATTACCTTAAAAATAATTTATTAAAAGAAACTGGGGGCTTTTGAGATAGTCCAAATTTCAAGAGTTCTCGGAGGTCCAAACTGCCTTAAATCCAATTTGGATTTAAGTTTATATTCATGGGTTCGTTTTCGCTAAAATGCTGATATTTTCTAGATTGAATTAGAAAATATACCGCGACTTCTTTTATTAAATTGTCATGGATAGAATAGAGGGAAAGAATTAATTAGCAAAGAATTAGGAAAAGAATCACAAATTTTATTTATCAAAAGAAATTAGCAAGACATAAAAAGAAATAATCAAATTTAACAAATGTAATTGAATTTTAGTTTGGAACGATACGTTGAGTACTTACCGTTCCATGTTCCTTATTCTACCGTCGAATAGTCGAGAGTTGACAAACACTTTCCGACGGGCAAAACATTCAATAAAATAAAAATAAAATAAAAACTATTATAATTTTGTGTCCTCTCACACTCACTCAGGTGGCGCATTAGCGGTTTGCCGTTTGTCGTTTTCGCGTTAACTAGACAGGGACAGACAAATCCACCCTCTTACACTAGTTTGTTGACCGTCAATTACAAAGGCAGGCGCGGGTCCTACACGTACCCGGCTGGTCTCGCGACAAAGATAAGGAAGGCGACGTTCCCTTAAAACTTCTCCCCGAATTGATTTCAACCGGCCTCCGTGGACTTCGGAGTAAGTTGGATTTTATTTTACGTCCGGCCACAGTAATTGTATAAGCATACAATTAAAGTGGGTCCTTAGTACCGGACGGGAGCGCGTTGGCTTTTTAATTGGTGGAGGCACGGGTGTTATCCCGTCTTTCACCAAAACCGTACTGAACATAGAGAAATGGGCCAGAGATGCCTCGTAGGTACGCTTAGGGATCTAAAGTGGGAATTAATGCTGAATCGTAATTTTGGAAAACAGGTGGAAATGGTAACAAGGGTATTGGACATTGTTACTAAGCTAGTTTTTGCAAACTAAGGAAAATTTGTAAAGATAGAGGTGGAACTCAGGGGCCTGTTGCCATGCGATTTTTAGCTGACTTCACATTTGAAAGGAAGTTGCTAAATAATTTCGAGAATTGGAGTTAAAATTAATTCCAATTAAAAATAATTAATAAAATCGATATATTATCCTAAAAGGATAATTAATTGTAAAATAGGAATTTTCCTTATAGGAAGATCCTTAGTACATTCACTGTACATGTATCTTTAAAAATGTTTAATTTTTAAAATACATCTTTTTAATTTTGTTTGAATTCCAGTATTGGGTGAAATATTTTAATTTTAATTTCATTCCCAATTTTGATCTGGAATTGAGCAGTAGCATAACTCAAAATAAATAAATACACGTGCTTTTAATCTGACAGCACTGTATTGCATAGCTTGTAGGCTTGGACGGAAGAAGGGAGGTAAGGAGAAAGAATAGGTGAGGAGAATAAGAGTGTGATGGTACTATGGAATATAGCGTACCATGTAAGCGCCTATAACCCGAACTCATATGTATAGGTGCTTGTAGCGTATAGTCCAAACGAGTATGCGAGAGCCAGCGACCGCCATGCATTCAACGGTCTGTGGAGTAAGAGAGAAGCGATACAGCTTAAAGAAACGTTAGTCTAAGAGAGAAAGGTTCGCTAGTACAATGTATCTCCTTTTTCTCTTAGGACGGCTGCTAGGTGGAAAGAGACGCACGCTCTAATGTATCTGAGAGAGAAAGATGTGCTGGTACAGCATATCTTCTTTCTCTCTCGCACAATGCCGAGGGATGTGCGGGGAGCTTCCACTGAACGCGTTCAGTGGTAACCCCACTAGACGGCACAGAAATACTATTTTAATTTCGATTCTTTTTATTTTAATTTCAATTTTAAAATTAGTTCTTTAATAATTTAAAATTTAAACATTCTTTTATATCAACAATATAGATGCGGCATGACCTATTTAGATTAATATAATGACATATTTTAGTAATTAATAAACTAATTAATGATTTTAAAATAAAATCTGCGCTTATTTCGTAACACTTAATTTAAACATATTTACCCATTCAATAGCACCTCGCAACGTTGCTGGAAGGTCTCCGGCCGATGTCTCGGCTGTTTACCATTTAACAAGATTTTAGCATGAATTATCAGCTTCAGGAGGTTGTGGCAATGTATATTATTGAGACCGCAATATTCGCAAAATTGCGGTTCGCTAACGACAAAAGTTACAAGTTGGTAACATTGCAACAATGTCCATTCGCTTCATAACGATGCCAGAATTCTGAATCTTTAATTCGCATCCTTCGCAAAATTGCGATTCGCTATTTATTTACGAACTTCGTCTGTAACGTCGCCGCAAGGTTACTAATGTTCTACAATGGTCGCGGCTCTTGCGACGACGTTATTGACGAAATTACGACCCTTTTTGGCAATAAAGAGCATAGGTATCTCTTTTAATTAATTATGGGAGTCACCTATGTACCAGTACGCATAAATATGTACAGACATACACATGTCGAGCTCAAAAGCCTGCATAAATTATACTGGACATATTAAATAAATAATAATCCCATTAAAAGAATCTTAGTGGTAAGAACGATCTAGCATCCTTCTGCTGATGCATCGGAATTTCAAGATTGTAACACTACGCCTTTAGGTGACAAAAAATGATAATTTAACGTTAAGACTAGTCTCAACTGATAAAAATTAAATAAAACTATTATTTATTTATGTTACGATTTTCGGCGTAACAAACCACCGTGGAAATTCCTATTTTTCGTCCTCGAAAAACTTGCGGCTTTTTAGCTCAACATGGTTTTCTTAATTCTAATCAATTCAACATGAAACACACAAATCACTCTGCAAATGATGGAACAAATTAGGCATCCCTGTACAAGAAAATATGTTATAGCATAAGTTTGATTTCTTTAATTAAGGTAGCTGGCGCTGTGGCAACCATGCACAGGGTGTCAAGTTGTCGCGATAACAGCATCCTATGGCTCCACGGATCACGTCACCCTTACTGCTGCGGTACAGACACAGGTCCCCGCAGGTCAGTTCGTAGGTATTTGTCATCGTGTAATTATCGAGCGTGAACATAGAGTTGAGTGCGAAGCAAAAAAAAAATTTTTTTTTTTCTTTTAATATTTCGTAACAACAATATAATTATTTTGTGGTGAAAGTGGTGCAAGTGGATAACGTAGTTTTCTCGTGAAAAATAAGAAGAAAAAGAAAATTGGAGACACAATGAGTTCGAGCGCAAAAAATATTCAAACTCCAGAAGAACAGATTCGCGAGAGGGATCTTTTCTTGGAGCGCCACCCCCGAATTAAGAATTTATTAGAAAAGCTTCGCAATGGAGAATCAAACGAGAAGGTTATCTCCAATTTAGAGGTTGACAAGGAAGCGCGAAAGATGACGGATTTGGAGTGGGTCCAAAACAGTAGACTCGAAGCTCTGCTAGAGAAATTACGAATTGCCAATGAGCAAATCTTTCCTCATGGGTGAGTATTTTAAAATTATGGTTTCTATATATATAGGGTGAAATATCTCGAGAGTCCGCTTTTTGTTTATTGCGCATAAATGAAGGGCAGAATGACAAAGGGGACACGCGCCAATTGACTGTTTTTTACAGGTCGTTTAAAGAAAAACTGGAAAATTAGTTTCTTTTTATGGAATCGATGAAATGAAAAAAAAATTGTTTGTTTTCAAGAAAATTACGAATTACAAAATTGAAACTTTGGAATTGAGCAATACTTTCATCTTTAAATTCAATTGTTAACTTAGTATAATCATAGAAATATTTAAAAATTAATAACAAAATGATTTTAAAATTGTTTAAAATTGAAAATATATTATTATTATTAATTTTATTAATTAAAATATTATTAAAATAAAACCTAAAAAAAAATATTTTTGATAAAATTAAACAGATGGATAAAGTGTGAAGAATGAAATTCATAAAAAAAACATTTCACCTTCATATCGTTTCCTTTTAACTATATATATACACTACCGTCCGAAATTGTGCGAACTCTGCTTTTTCAACAACTATAAAACTGTTCAAATCTTCAAAAATATTAAAACTAAAATTTTTTCCTCTTTATTTTATTAAAGCTAATAAAATTCTGAAAGAAATGACACCTTGACAAAGAGAATGTGTTAATTTTTCAATTAGATATCTAAGAAAAACCCAATTTTCAATGTTTTTACTATTTTTTTTATTTCTCTGTCAAAAATTAATATTTTTAAACGTTCTTAGGCTCATTGAAATCGTATTTTGTTATGCAATTCAAATTATATAAAACAATTCATGTACACATTCTTCGCTAGCGTATGCAAACCCTGAAAGTTGGCTCATGAAATGTCAAAAAATTGTGATTAATATTTATATGACAAAAAATGATCAGTAAAATGTATAAATCTTAAATTTACTTACATAAATCAGAGAAGTTTAGAATGATATATTTACTTGATTTTTAAACATTATATTTTATTGTAGAATTAAATTTAAATTTTTTGACATTTTATGAGCCAACTTTCACGGTTTGCATACGCTAGCGAAGAATGTGTACATGAATTGTTTTATATAATTTGAATTGCATAACAAAATACGATTTCAATGAGCCTAAGAACGTTTAAAAATATTAATTTTTGCCAGAGAAATAAAAAAAAAAGTAAAAACATTGAAAATTGGGTTTTTCTTAGATATCTAATTGAAAAATTAACACATTCTCTTTGTCAAGGTGTCATTTCTTTCAGAATTTTATTAGCTTTAATAAAATAAAGAGGAAAAAATTTTAGTTTTAATATTTTTGAAGATTTGAACAGTTTTATAGTTGTTGAAAAAGCAGAGTGCGCACAATTTCGGACGGTAGTATATATATATATATTTTTTTTTTATAGATTTCAGGTATCTTTTGGAGAGTGGAAACCCGCTCCACAGAAAGTGTCACCCGAAGTATTCTGGCCGCGGAATTGGGAAATGTCAACATCTATAGTCAAACCTCACCCAATTTGTTCTTGGTTTCAAGAATACTACTGGTCAGAGTGCGAAGGGCAGTATTTAATGCGTGGTTTTTGGGCACCGGTAAGTGGAATAGAAATGGGGGGGGGGGTAATTGAAATACAATTTTACATAATAACATAATATCCTTATATACTAACGCTTCCGTCGACCGCTTCGCGGTTGACTACGTTGCTTCCGTGCTCCCATTCTAAATTGCAAAATATCGAATTTCAGTTCATTTTCCAAAAAAAAATATATTTTTTTTTTCTTTTTTTTTTTACAATTTTATTTAATGAAATTACTATGTTGAAAAATTTAAATTATTAGAGTTATTTTGTAATTCATTTGTTATAAGAAGAGAAATAAGTAATTTTTTTTTTTAGAAATTCTTTCGAAATCCAGTTTAAATTCACGAACACTTTCCGGACTTAAAGGTTTTGCAGGGAGGACGACCTGAACAAGGGGCTACACAAATCTGGTAAGTCCATACAACGAGAAACATATATATATACATATATATGTTTGTAATTTTTTTTTTTAATTAAAATTAAAATAAGTATGTAAAAAAAATTTTTTTTTTTTTTAGTTCTCTGAGGGATCTTCCAACTATAGCCCCGACGGAAGGATATCAACCTATAACAGAGTGATTGAGACTTTGCTTTTTACAACTACACGATTGGCTAGGGCCTGGAAAGCCTCGAACTCGCGGCTGGTGGATGCTGGTGAATTTACAGAATATTTCGGAACCTCATATACATTAGTAATTTACGAAATAAAAGAAAAAAAATTTAATTTCTTTATTTAAAATTTTTTTTTTTTTTTTTTTTTTTTTTAATTAATTTTCTTTGTTTTATTTTCAGCGTTTGAACATAGATCCACCCAATGCATGGGTTACAATCCTGAACGATGGTTCTGAAGAGGAGTCGGAGGAGGAGTGGTTGTGGCATGTCATCCACTCTCTTATTATTATATTTTTATTATTATGTAAGGTGGCATTCACATTGGAATTATCAAAGAGCTAAAAATAAATTGTAATTGGAATTTCATTATAATTGTTGAATAGAGGTTCCTCTGTTTACCAAACTCGCAAAAAGATTAAAAGCTAAATTTTAATGATTTTTCAGGGTTATTAAAATAATTTAATTTAATATTAAAACATATGATCTCAAAATAATGGAAATTTAATTACTTAATCAAAAAATTTTTTTTTTTTTTTTTAATATTAGTTTGGCATATCTTTTAATAGCCCATTAAACTTGAACTAGCAAAATTAAACGCGCGCAAGCGTGCCAAATTGAGTATTTAATTGTTTGTTATAAGGAAATTAAAGATTAATATTATCAATAATAATTTAATTTATTAGAATATTATTACATATTAAATGATAATAATGAATATTATATATTTACAGGCCTCGAATTATACGACTCTTTTTTTTTCAAAAATACGACTTTTATCGACTTATTTTAATAAAATGCGACATTTTCTTTTACATTAAAAAAAAAACGTGAATAAATACATTTTTTTAGTATAAAATGTAGACCTTCTTCAGATCTTCTTCAATTCAATTATTTAACACATTTTCAACTAAAATGATTCTTCACTAAATTAATTATTTTTTAAAAATTTTAATAAAATACATCACAAATTCAATTATATCAAAATTATTTTTCAATTAAAATTTTTTTGAAATTTAACAATTGTTTATAAAAAAAAAACATCACAATAAAGTTGAATTAGTTTTTAAAAAAATGTCAGTTCAAAATAAACTAAAATTCAATTATTACCCAAAATTTTAATTCAAAATCTATTAAAATTCAATAATTATCCAAAATTTTCAAATTAAAATTTAATTATTTACCAAGTTTTTCAATTCAAAATCAACTAAAATTCAATTATTTTTAACTATTTTAATAATATTCTTTGAAAATTCAACTATCTGAAACCATTTTTCAATTAAAATGATTTTCAAATTGTTGTATTTTGTCCGCATTTTCCAATAATTTTTTTTTTTTTTTTTTTGAAATCATCTAAAATTTTTAATTACAAAATACTTAAGGTTTCAATTAATTTCAAAAATCTCAATTTTAAATATTTGAAAATTCAATTAAATATAAAAAAATGTTTTCCAAAAATTCTTTGATAAATTACTTTTAGTTCTGTAAAATTTAATAATTGTTTGAAAAATAACAATATCTTTTGAAATTTAATCATTTCTAAAAACACGTGAAATCAGAAAAGGCCAACTTCAAGTTAGGACAGAATGAACGAAAGATATTCACGATTATTATATGTAATTATTATCAAATTGCTGTCATTGCGTCCGACTTGATTATGTCATTGAAAGCCCAAAGCCAAACTACGGTAAGTGTCAATTTATTGTTATTTATATTTTCGAATGGCAGCGAAAAAAAATTTTATTGAAGAATATTGGTTATGTCGCCACCGCGGAAAATTCCTGTTTCGCGAGGCATATTATAAAAAATTTTTATCAATAATTTAGGGAGTTTATTCCATCGTTTGCATTTACAAATAATCGACCACACATACAGTTATTTTTTTTTCTTTTAATTTAAGTCGTAATTTATTAGCGAAGAATTTAAACCATATATGTAAACTAGTATTTATAAAATTCGGAAGATAATAAAAGATGAGGGGGGGGGATGACAATTTTCTTGAGCGGTTCAACGATGGCCAAACGCCTACCCGGAATTAAAGCGCCACTGAGTGGCAGATTTACGCGGTTACACCACTCAAGTGCTCAAAACCCAAAAAATTGTCCTCGATCATTTACGAGGGAGAAGGTCGTGGGTACGTCCTGGCGGTGTCAATGCCATTGTGGGAACGCTCAATAAACTTTATTTTTAAAGTGAAGTTACATTTCTTTCAAACAAGGTTTGACAAAAACCAGCAATGAGAATGGTCTTCTCTGGCCAAGAGGAAGGTAAGAGAAGGGTAATCCTGAAATATTAATATTTCAAGCCGCGTATTGTTCTTACTGGCATGGACAAATCATTGCTGCCTTTTGTTATAGCACATTTACACACAAAATTTTACGTGGTTACCAAACCTTTTCGTAGCGGTAACATACAGAGATACAGTTGTTGTTGATTTCTATCTTGGTGTACCTCTTCTTTTGATGTAGTTGACTTGGACCTTTTTATTTGGGTTCCATCTGCAGTGACATTGATGTTACTTGTTCCAAAATGATCCTTATTATTATGGATTGGCAGGATCATTGGTTCGACAAGCCAAGGCTTGATTGCGATTGGTTGATTCTGGTTTAGTCGAGGACAAATTTGGTAGTAGTTCGACCTCAACTTGTTAACCTTAGTTGTGACGTAGGATTGCTCTACCCAGGGTAGGTTTAAAATGCAAATTGGTGGCATTTTGAATTACGATGTAGACCCAATTGTTTCCTGGATTGAACATGGGCCCTTTTCGAATAGGGAAAATTTATTCTGTCACGCTTGAAACTCAAATACCGGCACTCTCAGTTCGACATCACCTGAGTTGGTCCCTGATTATAGTGTTAGCATAGGGTGATTTGAGAGAAATCATCGCTCAGCGATCTAAAAAAAACAGAGGTATATTAATAATAACTTAAACGCAGATAATGGCTAAATGGTTAACCATTATCTTATTTTACGTTGGTCCCCAATCAAAAACTTACTACCGACGTAGTGCCGGCGCAGTACCGACAAGTAATGGTGCAGTATTGGCACCTAATACTGGCGCAACTTTAAGATAATAACATTTTACCAGAGAAAAGAAAAACTAAATACATTTTAATTTTGAAAAAGAAAATCAAGGTGAAGGAAAAAAAATTTTATAAACAAATATTTAAACAAAAGATTTATCGGGTTTACTCTAGAACTCTTTGCAAACTTTTTGTAACAATTAAAAGAAAATTTATTCGAGCCAGTACCTGCGCAATATCGGCTAAGTACCGGTTTGCCATTACCGGGAGGGCGGCACTGCAACAGCACTGATACAACGAAAATACCAGCACTGGCCCAGCCCAAACTGCCCAGTCCTGGCAGTCAACACCGAACCAGCACCGCGCCAATAATCAACTCTGGTTGAACTGAAATTCTTGGTTGGGTAGCGTTACAAGCATTATGATACTGGATAGTATTGCCACCATGGAATTCTTAGGGTCGTATTTCGTACTGGCTAGCGCGAGAACTTGCTGAGATGATTAATCTTATCTCTTTCGTTGGGTACTTAGTTACCTCTAGGCCATTGTCAAAGACACTTTAAATTTAAAAAAAAAATGGAAATTGCAGAAAGGGAGGAAATCATAGGAGTTATGTTGAGGGTGGAACTAGTTCACCAAGGCCGCATCATCATAGAGGACAGATGGGTTTTTCTGAAGGAAAATGATTCCCCTCCTAATTGTATGCGTTTCTTCCAATTGACAAAGCCGTACATACATGCTCATTCTTTTTCAAGATTACCAATGAATTTCCCTTTATTTTTGTAGATTGGAATCTAGTACCCAACGATGGGAGAGAAAGAGTCTCGGGGTGCTTGTTGGTTTATCAAACCGACCTAGGCACCTATTACCAACTAGAATATAGGTGGATACACGGAGCCCCCTAGTCTATTTATTTTAGGTTTAAATTTAGTTAATAAGAAAGTCAATATGTATATTTAAAAAAAATAAATAAAAAAAAACAAAAAAAAAATGGATATATTTGGAGATAAGGAAAGATAATTTGGAGTTGAATTTAAATGCTAGGTTTCTTTTCGCCACCGCGGAATTATTCCTGTAAACTTGCTGCCAGAAACCCAAAAAAAATTACAACATTAAAATACAATTTAAAAAAAATTAATTTTTGAAGTGGCTTGGAGAATTTGGAAAATTGGAACCTTAAAATCGATCTAAATAAAAATTTTTTACAGTTTTGGTGAGAAATAATGGTAACAAGGGTTAAACATCATTTCTGTTTCAACGCGACCGACTATGCCTGAACATCCATACTCTTGCTCATGTCAAGAGTGAGTCAGGACACATGTGGGACACATTAAATATTGTTTCCTCTTGTCCTATTCGCCACCGCGGAAAATTCCTGCTAATCAGGCACGGAATTTTTCACGAGTTGGAAAAGGAAACAGGAAAATGTAAAGAAAAAAAAAGAAGAAAACCCTGAAAGTTTAGTATTCAAAAAAAGCAAAAGAAATTAGTCATTTCAAGGTCTAGATGGTCGGGTCTGTACAGTAATTTGATTGTTCCGATTTCTTCGTCTAATGATGTCAGCAATAGGAATAATTCCAGGGGGAGGGGGGATGGTTTCTGGTTGAATTGGAAGTTCATATTTTGGTGGTGGAATTATATCAGGTATTGGCCTCTGATGACACATTAGAAGGCCAGAAGAAGATTTTTTTTTAGTCAATTACTATGACGTCATCGTCGTATTTTAGAGTGGCGTTACTGTCACAACTGTCATGGTCGTTATTCTTGTAAGACTCTACGGGTACAACGGTGGGGCGTATAATCCTTATTTTCTCGTCGTTATAATTTTCAATACGTCTTACTCTTAGACGTAAAGTGGGGGTATCTGTGAGGATATCAGCTGATCGCACCAAGGTTAATGAGAGTTTTCTCAAGTCATGGCGATTAACAACAGTACTCTTATGAAATGGAAATTTTGGATTAAACACCACAAAATAATGCAATTGTTCTGAAAATTTCCCCCCAGAAGTTATAGGATTTCTAGAGAAGTTGTTAGTTGGAGGTGGAAGGGTTTTAGGGAGAGCTGTTTGAGAGACAGCAGAATCTAAAGCTTTCACTATTTTTCCGTCAGCGGAAAATTCTCCCTGTATTTTTGACTTGATCTTTTTTGACCTCCCACCTCTTTTTCTATGCTTACTCGGCATTAGAAAAGGCAATAGAATTTAGTGCTAAAAGCAAAGTGAGAAAGAATAAAGAGTCTTATGAATACAGAAAAAGGTCGAACACGGTTCTTGGAGCCACCGACTAACTTTAGTGATACAGAATTAAGTCGTCATCTGATTCTTAATCAGAGAGCCAAATTTCTTTATCCCAGGCGGTCAGAGTCATCACATAGTACCATTTTAAATCCCTTTATGCACCACAGAAAATTAAAAAGAATAGAAAACTCGGGGGTTGTAGAAACGGATCGAATACTGTTCTTGGAGCCACCGGCCACTTTTAGTGATGCAGAATTAAGTCGTCATCTGGTCTAAACCAGAGAGCCAAATTTCTTTTTCACAGTGGTCAGAGTCGTCACTTGTAACAATTTTGAATCCGTATATACAGTCCAGTCGAATTGAAATAAATTGAATTTTAAAACGCACGTAAACCTGATAGAGTTTTTCGAGCCACCACCGCAGCATGCGAGATTACGTCATCATTCGGTTACCCGAGAGCCAAAATCTCACAGCACGCAATAGAGTCGCCAGACACTACTCTGATCAGAATCCAGTGCTGATTTTATCAATTAGCAAAGAATAATATTTTGCTGATGCCAATAATTAAACTTAAAGATCGAATAGAATTTAGTCAATTAAATACAATGATACAATTAGTAAAAAGTAGAAAATTAAAAGTCAAAGAAAGAATAAAAGAAAAATTCAAATTTTGATATAGACAACACACATTACAAAAATGACATGTTAATTGTTATCAGATAAAGAACAAAATAGGATAGAATTTAAAAGCAGGACCAAAAAGTAAAGATAACAATTTTTAAAAGAAACGTGGCAAGGTAGCAATTTTAAAAGATTCGAAATATCGAAATCAAAATTGAGAACGAAATCCCACCGCTGCCACCATCAGTTTGTTACGAACCAAAGAAATTATTAGTTTATAGAAATAAATTACCTTAAAAATAATTTATTAAAAGAAACTGGGGGCTTTTGAGATAGTCCAAATTTCAAGAGTTCTCGGAGGTCCAAACTGCCTTAAATCCAATTTGGATTTAAGTTTATATTCATGGGTTCGTTTTCGCTAAAATGCTGATATTTTCTAGATTGAATTAGAAAATATACCGCGACTTCTTTTATTAAATTGTCATGGATAGAATAGAGGGAAAGAATTAATTAGCAAAGAATTAGGAAAAGAATCACAAATTTTATTTATCAAAAAGAAATTAGCAAGACATAAAAAGAAATAATCAAATTTAACAAATGAAATTGAGTTTTAGTTCGGAACGATACGTTGAGTACTTACCGTTCCGTGTTCCTTATTCTACCGTCGGTTAGTTGAGGGTTGAACACCTTCTCGCCCCTTACAATCACTTGCCGACGGGCAAAACATTCAATAAAATAAAAAGGAAACTATTATAATTTTGTGTCCTCTCACATTCACTCAGGTGGCGCATTAGCGGTTTGCCGTATGTCGTTTTCGCGTTAACTAGACAGGGACAGACAAATCCACCCTTTTACTCTAATTTGTTGACCGTCAATTACAAGGGCAGGCGCGGGTCCTACACGTACCCGGCTGGTCTCGCGACTAAGATAAGGAAGCGACGTTCCCTTAAAACTTCTCCCCGAATTGATTTCAACCGGCCTCCGTGGACTTCGGAGTAAGTTGAATTTTTATTTTACGTCCGGCCGCAGTAATCGTATAAGCATACAATTAAAGCGGGTCCTTGGTACCGGACGGGAGCGCGTTGGCTTTTTAATTGGTAGAGGCACGGGTGTTATTCCGTGTTTCACCAAGACCGTACTGAACATAGAGAAATGGGCCAGAGATGCCTCGTAGGTACGCTTAGGGATCTAAAGTGGGAATTAATGCTGAATCGTAATTTTGGAAAACAGGTGGAAATGGTAACAAGGGTATTGGACATTGTTACTAAGCTAGTTTTTGCAAACTAAGGAAAATTTGTAAAGATAGAGGTGGAACTCAGGGGCCTGTTGCCATGCGATTTTTAGCTGACTTCACATTTGAACGGAAGTTGCTAAATAATTTCGAGAATTGGAGTTAAAATTAATTCCAATTAAAAATAATTAATAAAATTGATATATTATCCTAAAAGGATAATTAATTGGAAAATAAGAATTTTCCTTATAGGAAAATCCTTAGTACATTCACTGTACATGTATCTTTAAAAATGTTTAATTTTTAAAATACATCCTTTTAATTTTGTTTGAATTCCAGTATTGGGTGAAATATTTTAATTTCAACTTCATACCCAATTTTGATCTGGAATTGAGCAGTAGCATAACTCAAAATAAATAAATACACGTGCTTTTAATCTGACAGCACTGTATTGCATAGCTTGTAGGCTTGGACGGAAGAAGGGAGGTAAGGAGAAAGAATAGGTGAGGAGAATAAGAGTGTAATGGTACTGTGGAATATAGCGTACCATGTAAGCGCCTATAGCCCGAACTCATATGTATAGGTGTCTGTAGCGTATAGTCCAAATGAGTATGCGAGAACCAACGACTGCCATGCACTCAACAGTCTGTGGAGTAAGAGAGAAGCGATACAGCTTAAAGAAACGTTAGTCTAAGAGAGAAAGGTTCGCTAGTACAATGTATCTCCTTTTTCTCTTAGGACGGCTGCTAGGTGGAAAGAGACGCACGCTCTAATGTATCTGAGAGAGAAAGATGTGCTGGTACAGCATATCTTCTTTCTCTCTCGCACAATGCCGAGGGATGTGCGGGGAGCTTCCACTGAACGCGTTCAGTGGTAACCCCACTAGACGGCACAGAAATACTATTTTAATTTCGATTCTTTTTATTTTAATTTCAATTTTAAAATTAGTTCTTTAATAATTTAAAATTTAAACATTCTTTTATATCAACAATATAGATGCGGCATGACCTATTTAGATTAATATAATGACATATTTTAGTAATTAATAAACTAATTAATGATTTTAAAATAAAATCTGCGCTTATTTCGTAACACTTAATTTAAACATATTTACCCATTCAATAGCACCTCGCAACGTTGCTGGAAGGTCTCCGGCCGATGTCTCGGCTGTTTACCATTTAACAAGATTTTAGCATGAATTATCAGCTTCAGGAGGTTGTGGCAATGTATATTATTGAGACCGCAATATTCGCAAAATTGCGGTTCGCTAACGACAAAAGTTACAAGTTGGTAACATTGCAACAATGTCCATTCGCTTCATAACGATGCCAGAATTCTGAATCTTTAATTCGCATCCTTCGCAAAATTGCGATTCGCTATTTATTTACGAACTTCGTCTGTAACGTCGCCGCAAGGTTACTAATGTTCTACAATGGTCGCGGCTCTTGCGACGACGTTATTGACGAAATTACGACCCTTTTTGGCAATAAAGAGCATAGGTATCTCTTTTAATTAATTATGGGAGTCACCTATGTACCAGTACGCATAAATATGTACAGACATACACATGTCGAGCTCAAAAGCCTGCATAAATTATACTGGACATATTAAATAAATAATAATCCCATTAAAAGAATCTTAGTGGTAAGAACGATCTAGCATCCTTCTGCTGATGCATCGGAATTTCAAGATTGTAACACTACGCCTTTAGGTGACAAAAAATGATAATTTAACGTTAAGACTAGTCTCAACTGATAAAAATTAAATAAAACTATTATTTATTTATGTTACGATTTTCGGCGTAACACTCAAAATTATGTATTTTTCGGAGAACAGCGAGATTCTTTGTACTCTAATCTATCATCCCTCAAAATTTTAGACAAAAATCTTTTCCCATTTCAGAGTAAAATGTAAACTACCAAAACACATTTTCCCATACTAGGTCACGTGGAAGGTTCCCACATACTCTTAAGGCCAACGCACAATAGCTTCTCGAAAGTCGTTCGCAAATGTGGTTCATGAGATTGAAAAGGACACAAAAATATCTTTGTTCTTTCCTAACGCATGCATCTCGTTCGCGAAGCTGTTCTGCTTTGGGTCTTATGTATAATACACATGTAGGAAACTTATTATTACTTCTTGGACTCTTTATTGGCCGGACATCAGGGTTACCAAAGCAACTGCAAAACGTCGTCTTATCTAAAGGTGCTTATATACCTCAAATTTCGATCAGATGAACATTATTTCTGGACCGTGAAAATGCGTGAAAAGTCATTTTCACGGCGGGTTTTTTTGAATTGTTTTAAACAAAAAATGTTTTTTTTAAGAAATATAATATTAAATAATTGTTTTAATATGTAAGGACACTTTAAAATAGTGATAGAGAGATGATTTGATTAAAAAATTTAGCAAATTTTGCTTTAAAACGTTTTCTGCTACAAGAAAGTGTAAAATGACGATGTTTGTGAAATGGTTTGTACAGTGTACATGTGTACATGTTTCTTTCAGTTATTCGAAACAATTAGTTGAATTTAAATTTATTTGATAAACATTTCAACTTACCGATTTATTTTCAGCACTCATTATTTATTTCAAGTTAAAAAGAACCGACATAACATAAACAAAACTCTGAGAGACACTGACAAGGAAGAAGCACTGTACAAACCATTTCACAAACATCGTCATTTTACACTTTCTTGTAACAGAAAACGTTTTAAAGCAAAATTTGCTAAATTTTTTAATCAAATCATCTCTCTATCACTATTTTAAAGTGTTCTTACATATTAAAACAATTATTTAATATTATATTTCTTAAAAAAACATTTTTTGTATAAAACAATTCAAAAATACCCGCCGTAAAAATGACTTTTCACGCATTTTCACGGTCCAGAAATAATGTTCATCTGATCGAAATTTGAGGTATATAAGCACCTTAAACATAACAAAGCAGACGACGTTTTGCAGTTGCATTGGTACACCTAACCTTAGGCCACTAAAGAGGCATAACTAAAGTCATGTCTCGGTATGTAGACCGCCTAATTTTGTACTGTGAAAATCCGCTCTATATTACAGTAAAATACCTTCTTTTATACTCGAGGTTTTCTGCGTACTCATCTCTGGTGTCGACACTAACAAAATGCCCTGTCAAATAGAGGGTTCACATGCAATAAGGAGATACGCATTAATGTGAACGTCCCCGCGTACAGAGATTCTGCGTCTGCGTGAGGGGCTAATGAAAGTCCTTTGCATCCCCTTATTGCCTATGAAGCCTCAATTAATGCGCTTGCTACATTTTCCAGCTGTGATTTGTTTAACCTTTACTAATTAAAACTAATTAATTTAGTACATCGTTTTAATAGTGCGTTCTGTTCATGTCACTAGGAACCAAAGTAATGAAAGTTGTTGTAGAAGCAGCTTAATATATAATATAAGGTGTTTTCGGCGTGTCGACGGATCATTTAGTGGTGCTCTAACGATTTATAATGTAAATTCTCACTTTTCCTTAAACTCTTCAGCCCGATTCATGCAAAAAATGTCAAACTGCTCAAAAAATACAAAATATGCTCTCTAAATCTGAATTAGTAGTTTTCTACTAATGAAAGAGTGAGTATTCATTTATCAATTAAATTAGTAACAGTTTTGACTAATTTTTAGTAAAAAAAACAACTAATTTATGAAGTGAATCGTATTTTTTACTATTTCAAATTAGTAAGCCGATTTACTCCATGAATTAGTAGTTTTCTACTAGAAATTAGTAGCTTTTTTACTAAAAATTAGTCAAAACTTTAAATAATTGAATTGGTAAACAAATACTCACTCTTTCATTAGTAGAAAACTACTGAATCAGATTTAGAGAGTACCTTAATTTTTAGGAAAATATAAAGGCCTAAGCACAATTAAGGCGGGTACGGGATATGTAACATTTGCATATATTTTGAGGTTAGGAGGCCCATATCCCACATTTGTTTCACTTACTCGACTCTTTTGTGCTTCAGATCTTTTACAGGAACATCTTACATTTTCTGAAATTCTCTATAATTTTCTAAAAAATTGACTATACTGTAAGTTTAAGGCTTGATTTATCAAACAGCTACTTGTGTAAAATTTATTGTTTGTAGATTAAAGTTTTTTAAAAATTCTAAGAACTATTAAATTTTAATAATTTATTATATTATTTTTAACTTGAAATGATTTTTAAACCAGTATTAAATTCCTCTGTATATCTTTATCTACATTATTGGAAATTGGATAAACTGCAATACGCCATCTAGTGTTTAGGTACCTACTTCTGACAAACATTTTCCTTTTTCGTCTTTCTTTAATTAATATGATAGAAAGAGAAATAAAAACCAAAATGTCTGATAAAGTAGGTAAAAATCACTAGACCGCCAATCACAATTAAACATTTTTAAAATTCTTTGCTTTAGTAAAGGAGGAGGTTCGATAAGGCCTGTTTCCGGGTCTCTGATTATTAATCTGATATTGGTCTTTTAAAATTCAAAATGGTGGATCTAAAATGGCGATCGACTTAAAAAAAATTATTTAATTAGCTTGAAAATCGTTACTCGGGATTTTTCAAGACAATTAAATCATTTTTTAAAATCCGTCATTTTGAAATTTGAAAAACTAACATTATTAAGTAATCAGCTACTCCGTCCACAATGCTTTTTCTCAAATCTCTGATGAAACTATACCTTGTTGGACATAATTTATTTATAACAATTTTGTAGACAATCTACGTCTTGCATAACAAAATAACCAATACAAAAGTTTCTTTTTTTTCACTGTAGAATTGATATACGTTGTCAATTTTTAGGTTTCCAAACACCATAGGTGTACCTTTGGAACCCTTATGGAAAGACTTGTGCGGCAGTCCCAGAAGAGATTTCCCCACTTAACTTCTATGATTTCGAACCTGGTGACTAAAATTTGGTACTCATAAGTAACTCCAAATTAAATCTGTCCCCCCTCTTTGAACTTATACAGTTGTGAATACATACATACGTATTTTTAGGTGCAGATTAGAAGAAGCATCACAAATGCAGTGCAGAATGTCATTAGTGATTCTTAAATTGAGTCTACAATTGACATTTTTTCATATAATAAATAGGTTGAGCTTTTTGAATATTTAAACTAAAACAAAAACCGCTGCCAAGTTGAAGTATGAATTGCTTTCTCATGGGAAATGTACTTTTTGTCTTCATTCAATGAAGACTTGGCTTCCTCATGGAGATTTTTTGTAATCAATTTAAGATAAATATAATATAATTAAAAGGTTCACAAATAGGACAGTCGATTTGTTTTTCAATATTTTCTAAGTTGGTTATGATTATTTTTAAGTTCCACAAAGATTATTAAGCAAATAATGCATAAATGTCAATTTTTCAAAAAATTTAAAATATTAATAACTCTGAATAGAATAACAGGAAAATGTTTGCTAACAGGTCAAAAGATGCGCCTTGAAAAACTCTACAAAACTATACTCTGTTCCAGGAGAGATCGATATTTTTCTCCGCATCTTGTTGTAAAAGGGTGTACTTCTAAATGAAAAAGGCGTTTTTTAGTATTTTTTTCAAAAAAATATAGCCAATTACATGAAAACGATTGTAACATGTGTTGCTTTTCCTATGGCTAAAATCAATCAAATTTAAAAAAAATTGAAATAGAAAGCTTATTTGCTAAAACAAAAAATAGTAGACGCCTCCTTCTATAGTTTTCTGCGCGTAAAGGGCCCAAATTCGTCCTCAAAAATATCGATCTCTCCTGAAACAGAGTATAGGGATAAACATGCATTGATGTAAATACTTTTTTTTAAAGTTATGGTCAAAATACGTTTTTTTCTAATTATTAAAAATTCATTTACTTTGGATAGAATATCAGTTGATTGTTCGCTAATAGTTTAAAAGATGCGTCTTTAAAAAACTCTACAAAATTAAAGAAAAATATTCATAGGTGTCGTAACATTTTTCTAAAGTTATGGACAAAAAACGAATTTTCAAAAATTTTAAAATGCAAAAAAATAATAGTTAATTTTTACTAACATGGCTCAAAGTACTCTCATTATTTGTCCGCCAGTGAGACCTACACTGAGAAACCTTTTGCACCGTAACAGACTTTCGACAGACGGCTGCGGAGCATTCTAGCGGTCAGCTATAAAACTACGTTTTTTGGTCTGCAGCCGTACAATTTTTGGAGCGTAGCTGTCCAAAAAATTGACGGCCGAAAGGTTCATTTTCATTTTTGGGCAGTCACGATACAAAATTTAGAATGCAGCGCACCAAAACCTATAGTGGCGCTGCAGTCACACACGTAGTTCTGATGCGGTGCAAAAGGTCTCTCAGTGTACAATTTAAAAAAAATTAACGCTTTAGCTCTTATAGTATTCGAGATATTTATGAAAATGTAGTGTATATACACATACACACACGGAACGACATTTTTTATAAATGTAATTTTTGGATTCCTGTGGTCAAAAAACATAAAAATGCATAAAAAAATCAAGTTCGAAAAATTTCGGTAAAAAAATACTTCCTCCATGAGGAAGCAAAATTAAGCTATTTTTATATTTGAAAAAGGTGTTTATTTTGGTTGAACCTTTATGGAAAATAATAAATGAAAATCAGTTTTAAATTTTGAATTGACTATGTTCAAATTGTTTAATTACTTGACAGAAAAGATTTTTCCGTTTATTCGTAATTTAATTTTTCGTCATTAAGGTTGCTGAATAATTATCTTGAGAAATTTAGAAATTTTGTATTCCTCATATTGTACCAGAATGTCGTTAACATACGGTGGCTTTCGTTTTAATCCAGATAAGTGCGGAAGAATTTTTAGGTATAATAGAACTAATAGTTTAAAATAATTGATTTATTAATATAAATAAATTAACAATGAGATATCTTTAAAAATTTTAGGTATAATAAAACAAATAGTTTTAAGTAACTGATTTATTAATATTAACAAAATTTAACAATGACTTTCGTTCAGTTATTTTAGATGTGAAATAATTTTATTATTTTAAATTTATTAACCAATAATTTTTTTAAATTGTTTTATATTTTCATAAATTAAAGTTTAATGGCTTTATATAAGGCCTTTCTCCTATACGCTGGTTCCAGAATGGTGCTAAACGCAATGCAGACGCGACGCAGCCCCATCTGCTTAGCATTGTGATGCGTCGCGTCTGCGTTGCGTTTGGCTTCATTCTGGAACCAGCCATATGTTCCTAAATGTTTGCGTTACGTGACTGACGCGTTGGTTCACAAATGCAGTGACGTCATCAAACCATTGATACCAATCGCGAACAAAAAGTTTGGTTTATCTTCCTCTAATCCCTGTTCTCCAATTTTACAATTTTTAATGCAAATTTTTCTTGACGGCTTTTAGTAATTTTAATTGTTTATTATTTATAATTAAAAAATTCAGTGTCTTAAAATAATAAACTAAAATTTTTATTCGCGATTAGTATCAATACTTTGATGGCGTCACTGCGCTTGCGAATCAACACGTCAGTCACGCAACGCAAACATTTAGGAACCTATTGAAGAACGGCCTCTAGGGGGGCTATGACCCCTGCGCGCTTTGTACGCCAACCCCTTGTCTTTTATTGTTTTTGTAGATGGCTTTGTGACCTTTTTTGTTTATGTTTGGCCAATTTCTGGAATTTAAAACTATTATTAATATTTTGTAATTTATTTTTTTAAATGTTATTTATGATTTTTATTAATAATAATTTTTATTATTTTTAATTTTTTAAACGAAATTTATCTAACTTTTTAAATTTTTTTACCAAAATTTGACCTACATTTGAGGTTATGTTCGTTTTTTTTTCATTTTCCTCCAATGATTGACCAAAATTTTGAGGTTATGTTTGTTTCTTAGTCGTTTCCCGCAAAAATAACATAACCTCACAATTTAGGTCATTTTTGGCGGGAAATACACCCCCTTTCACTCAACAAAGGGGGGAGGAATTGAGGCTATATTTAAAAACTTGATACAAACATAACCTCTAAAATCAGGTCATTTTTGGCGAGAAATCCACCTTCACTTGCGGCTATATTCAGAGTCATGAAACGAACATAATTTACCCCATAACGGGTGGAGGGGGGGACTTGCAGCTATATTCAGAATCTTGAAAAGTCATCATGAAAAGGTCTACTGGCGAGTAGATAGGCGTGGAATAATCGTCAATTGCAAGAGTCTAATACCGAAAAATGAAATAAAACTTATGCTATCGTAGTAGGAGATGTTACGTGCAACCTTCGCGCGGCGTTGTTGCTATTAAAACACATTTTTCTTACCCAGACAATTTGCTTTTTCATCTACTTCTATTTAAAAAAAAATTTTCAAAGTCATCAAATCGGATAAGCTGATGATATAGTTCAACGTAACTTTTTAAAAAAGAGCATTTTTATGTAAAACTCTTTCTAATCCATTATTTTATATCTCTTTAGTACGTAAATGACTGAGCTGGGGTTTTCGGGGTCGGTGATTACGAATCTGATATTAGTAAATTGTATTGATTTTTAATTTCCCTGTACGTCATAATATATCTGACAATTTGAATTTTGAAAAATGGAAACCGGATTCGTAATCAGCGACCCCGAAACCCCCGATTCACGATTTTCAAGCGAATCTGAACGATTTGTTGCAAATTTGACCGCCATATTAAATCCGCCATTTTGAATTTTCTAAATCTGCCGTCGGATTCGTAATTAGCGACCCCAAAAACAGAAAATTATTTATATTTTAATATGAACTTTAACTATATTTTAACTTGCATCCGTAAACTAAATTTTCATCTATTTTCCAATTAAAAAATTAACTAGGAACGGAATAAGTTTTCATATGTTTTCAAAGATTAATTTTAGATAAATTGTTTTCAAAAAATTCATTATTTCATTTTAAAGAATTTGTTTTTAAGATGCACCACGGATGACGTCCTTCTAACCTATGACCTTCATTTTCAGGTTATGTCAGTATTTTTTCTATGACTTTGACCAAATTTTGAGATTGTGTTCGCTTATGACCTTTGACATACATTTGAGACTATGTTTTATAATACTTGGTTTTAAATAATCCGTAGTTACAGACTTTAATGCTTTAATTTACGATTTTCGTTAATGAAAATGTGGAAATTTTAATTTTTATGGAAATGAGTGGTCGTGAAAAAATTATGATTTTAGTGTACAAGATCGTGCATATATAAGTGTATCAATTATTTTGTATATGTTCTTACTTGTAAAGTAGTCTTGATTATTTGCACTTAGGTTTACATTAAACAAATAAATAATAATAAATGAATATATAATAATAAATAATATAAAATTCCATTTTAAATTATATCCTACAAAAAATCATTTTTCAAGTCTTTGTTTTTTATAATAACTAATATGAATTTTAGGTGTTCTAAAAGAAAGAAAGGTTGTCCCGCAACGTTGATTAAAAATGGTGAGAATTTTAATTTGAAAAGAGAGCATAATTTTAGAGTCTGTACCAAAAAAAGGAAGAATCCTGAAAATGATAAGTTGGCACGTGAAGAAATGCTTAGAATGGCCGAAGAAACGGAAAAGAATCCTGCTGATATATATTATAAAGTTATTCGCAAGTAATTGTTTCTAAATATTATTTACAAAATATGAAAATTTTTTACTTTTTAAGGGGCCAAACTCGTGTAAAACAAAATTTTTTTACAATTTTTGTTTTGCTTTAAAAGTTAGTTTACTATCTGTAGAATATGATCCTACATTACTTATCTATAATTAGATGTATGAATGTCTGTAGTAATCATAAGTTTAGCACTTTAGATGCAACCAAATACTGTTAACTATGAGCACGAGATGCCTCTATTCTTTTTGTTTCTTGTCAATATAATTTTATTAATTTTCATTAGCAAGTACCATAAGCAAGTAAATCTTGGTTTTAGTGCAAATAGTTATTTTCGAATACACAACGTCTTCAAGGCAATAGTTAAAAAAATACTTTTATGTATCGAAAACTTAATACGCGTTTTTCTCGAAACGTGTTTTTTCGCGCGCCGTCCAATGTAACTCAGCCAATTTTTAACCGATTTTAATCAAACTTACCAAAAATTTTCTTTATCTTACTGGCTATTGCATGACGAGCTCCTTTTTTAAAAAAAAAATTTTTAACAATTGTTTTTGAACATTGTTCATAAAAAAAGTGATTTTTTTTAATCGAATTATAATTCTACCGAATTGAATCTGACCGTATTGTTATATTACTGATATTTTAAAAAATTGTCACCTAACTGAGTTGACTTTTAATTGAACTGCTATTTATCCAAATTGTCATATAACCGAACTGCCTTTACCCGAATTATTATATAATCGAACCGATTTGTCATTTGACCTAAATTCTTTATAAAATACGAACTTAATATTAAATTTTAACGTAGGAAAATTCGGTTAAATGACAATTTTTTCAAAAACTTTTCAATTTTCTCATTGTGAGATGAATAGATGTCTGGAATATTTGGTTGAGAGCGTTCTCCAAATTATTTATTTTCTTTCCATAGATTTAGAAAGCAGGACAAGCAAGTTGACTTATCTTTAACGAATATGCAACAAGCTATAAAGAGATTAAGAAGAAAGAATAGGGGGCCGACTCCCACTTCAATTCAAGATCTTGGAAGTATGTTGTTTAATTATCACAAAGTTGATGATATTTATATTGGTCAAGCTATAGCCGATGACGGTAGTATGGCGGTGCTTTTTTCAAGTGTTAAATTGCTTGGACAATAATTGGAAAAAGAAAACGAAATTTTCATGGACGGAACGTTTGACGTAAGCATTTTTTGTACTAAAGCGAATCGATTATTATTCTACCATAAAGTTTATATTTTAAATAAAATTTAAGAGAATTTATGAGAATATTTATTTAAATGAATCCAAAGTTGCTTTCTTAATTTTTTGCCCGTGTAATGTAATATACTATTTTTTATAATATAAGTAAAAGACCCAGTAGTCCATCAGCACTAATAATAATCGATCAGTTTGATATAATTGGATTTAATTAGTTAGAATAATTAATTAATAATTCGATTAAATTGCTATAGAGGGTGGCGCATAATAATATTCCAAATATATTTTTGCTTTTTCAAGAACTGTGTTTATTGTCTGTAGAAAACAAGTGATTTAAAAATTTTTCGTGAATTCTCATAAATTCTCAGAGAAAAAACGAGTCTATAATTTACCGCAATCTTTTTTCTCTTCTCGACATATGTTACCGTCTTTAGAACACAACTACGGTTGGACGTCAGCAGACATGAATGGCCCAATATTGGCTGCCATTACTTCCCCAGTATTGTCAAAATGCAAAAAATAATAAAAATAATTATATTATATAATTAACTAACTAATTAATTTATCATATTTACTTGGCTTATTTCCTTAAATTAATCGCAATCATGCAAACATTCGAAATATTCTTACCACATCCTGACATTCTGATCACTCTGCTACGCTGACGTGAAAGCAAAAAGGTTTTGATAAGCTGCACTACTGGCGAATAATGTGCCATTACTGGGCCAAGCTACGTCCTATTATTGTCAATTATTATTTGCCATCATGAATACAGAATTGTAGCCATTAATATATCAAATAAGATACAACATTTTTGCCATTAATGGTAAAAATGTTGTACTACGTTCTAGCTACGTTGTACACTGATGTGCAAAAAGAAGAATCTTATAAAATACATTGTAGTCACTTTTAAGACGTTTAAAACATCTTAATTTTCCTTCTTAAAGATCAATGCATTTTAAAAGGCTCTAGATAACTTTTTCGAAACAAGTTAAAAGTATTTTAAAATAAGATGCCTTCGTTTTGCAATGTAGTTGGGTTCTAATATTGGTAATTGCATTACTGGCAGTTGTATTTTGCTTTTAAAGATTGATCAACTTCACCGCGAATGTGTCGAATCTTATAAAAGTACACGGAAAGAAAAGCCTTTGCAATATTTGTTAAAAATGATACAAAAATTTAGTATATTCTTTCGCAAGTCATGGAAACTAAGGCTATTTATTAAAAATTAATATATTTGTAGCAAAAGCTTTGTAGAAACAATTTTAACTGAAATTAAAATTACTATTCTAAAATTCATAAGAAAATTTTATTTTTACTAAAACTATATGAAAATTCATTATTTGTTACCTGTCGAAGGATTGGGTCATCGCTGTTAATTGTTCTATATTGTAGTTGAAGATGCAGATATGGTTTGTATACACAACTACACACGCACGCAGATTCGGTTTGAATTTCTTAATATATATCCCTATACATAACTTATCGACAATACGCATATACATAAACGCAGAATATCGCAACGCACACTTATATTATATACATGTTTCACGAAGGTAGAAAATTTCCTTATATACTAAGAAGATAGATTTTAATGCACTTGCTAGAAGCGCTTTATTTATTACTTTAAATTATATGAGCTATTATTTTTTTATTCATAAGAAAACAATAACTAAATTAAACTAACGTTTAAGAGGTCATTTTTTAAAGTAACAATGATCATGAATTTCTTATGATTTTTTATAAAATTCGTAATAATCTAAAAAACTTCTAATTTAATTAGTTAGTGAATTAAGTAAATATTTAAAACTTTATTACCAAATTTTGAGAAATGTTTTTACTTTTAAAAATTAATTACTACCCGTTATGTGATCTTTTAAGTTGCTCAGTTATAAGATCCACATTCAATTCAGTTTAATCTTAATAATGATTAAAGAAATACAATATATTTTCCATAAATTCGGAAAACAAATCATTTTAATAAATATAACTGAAATTGAATGAATGGGAAAAATTGCCAAATACAGGAGTAATCATCGTGACTTTTCGTTAGCAATCGGTCAAATTCGTTCAGACTCGCTCGGTTGCCTTCGGTCCTTCTTCCCCAACCTTCTTTTCTGAAATTTTCGTATCAGCTATACCAAAATATGAAAATATTGAAGCAATTAACGTAATCATTCTATAATGATGTTTCTAAAATTCTTAATAAAAATTGTCATTTCAGTTTCCTATAGTAAAATTTTAATTTTTCAAATGACTTTACTAATTTTTAGGGTTTCGTGGCCCATGGCCGAAAGCCTTATAGTTTCACTTTGGCGTCCGTCTGTCCGTAGTATATTTTGGGGCACCACAGCTCCCAAAATCAAATTTTAGGGCACAGATCCCAAATTCGAATTTTTGGGCCCCACAGATCCCAAATTCGAATTTTGGGCAAACATAGCTTCCAAATTCGAATTTTGGGGCACCACAGATCCCAAATTCAAATTTTGGGGCACCATAGCTCCCAAATTCAAATTTTGGGGCCCCACAGATCCCAAATCTCCATTTACTGAATGGACATTACATGAATGGACATTACATGTCCCATTAGTTAACATGCCCCTACAATTGACATGTCCCAGTAGTTGACCTGTCTCAGTAATTGACATGTCCCAATAGTTGACATGTCCATATAGTTGACATGTCCCTATAGTTGACATGTCTCTATAGTTGACAAAATTCAAAATTTGGGGCACCATAGCTCCCAAATTCAAATTTCGGGGCCCCACAGATCCCAAATCTCCATTTACTGAATGGACATTTTCCCGAATGGACATTACATGAATGGACATTACATGTCCCATTAGTTAACATGCCCCTACAATTGACATGTCCCAGTAGTTGACCTGTCTCAGTAATTGACATGTCCCAATAGTTGACATGTCCCAGTAGTTGATATGTCCCTATAGTTGACATGTCCAAGAGTTGACATGTCTTAATAGTGGACATTATCGAATAGACATTTTACCTAATGTTTTAGGTAAATTTATCAAATAAATTTTATTATTTATTTTTAAATTATTTATTTTTGATTTTTTTTTAATTAAAATTTAAAGCGCCACGAAATCCTAGATGTAGGCGCAATTGCGCCTAGTTCTTTTCCTATTTTTATTTTCTAACTATATTATATAATATTATTTTTATTTCAGGCTTTCTTAAAAATGATAATAATAATTAATTAAATCCGTTAGTTTCCATGACATGCTACCAACTGTAGTAAAAATAGATTTCAAAACATTAAATATTATTACAATTTTTCTTTCCGTGTAGAATTCTGATAATCGGCACCATCGTTGGCCCATTAATAGGACGTTTTAAACACCAGAAATGGCCCAGTAACTTTTGTCAATTCTCGTCAGACGTTTCTGGACCAATGATAAGCCGTTTTGTCAGTCTTGTCATTTCGCACTTGGGTTAACTTACATTTAAATGATGATGATTGATTATATTAACATCTATATCTGATAAAGAACCCCCTTTATATTTTATCAACATTATTAATAGATAATTCCTTCCCATCTTGATGCATGCCAATGTTATATAATGCAGATGAGAATACGTGGAAAAGTAAGAAAAATTTTTTCTTTTAATTTAGTTTGTAAGAGCAATGAATCATTTGCAATAACCATTAACACTAAACAAATCAGTGGTAGATCATTCAAGTTTATTAAATTTCTTATTTAGACTTTAATTAATAAGTCTATTGGCGACGATGGTTGTCCCGACAATTCTTCCTAAAGTCTAGTCGGACCAACTTTAAATTAATAGTCATACCAACCAAAAAATTATACAAAAATTTAATTGTTTAAACAATTAACACATTATTATTTTCAATTTTTCAGGAACATTATAAATATTTCTCTATCTATTAATATTAACCAAACATCAGCCCGACTTTAGACAGAGTCGGTCCGACCATTATTGAAAATTCGGAAATTTGGACTTAGATAGCCATAGTTGGTCAAACTTTGGCAGCCATAGTTGTGCCTACCATGACTCGACCAACCTACAGTGGCTGCCGTCCAAATTCACACCTAGGCCTAGGTAAAATTGTATGAGGGTTAATATCTAATAGAGGTACATCTTATTCTGAAAGTATTCTGTACTGAAATAATAATTAAATGTTTTTAATCTTCAAAATGAAAAAACTACTCCTAACTTTAAAATCAATAAAATAAATTTCTTTTAAATTCAGTGTAATAAAAATATGACATTAACAACTGTTGTCTTGCTTTATTCATTTTCTCTACACAGAAAATTAAAAGGCATTAAAATAAGCTGCAACGCTTCTTATTTTAATCCAATTTTGCTTATTTTAATACCAAAATGGATTAAAATAAGAAGCGTTGCAGCTTATTTTAATGCCTTTTAATTTTCTGTGTAAACGTTAAAAATGATTAAATTAATTTTAAAAAGCAAATTATTCAATTTATTATCACTAATGATTTACCACTGATGTGACCACCCCACGTGTATATGGGTTATTCTCCTGAGAGGGCTCCTTTGGTTGTCTCGATTAATTATTTAAAATCTATTTACTAAAAATTATTTGCAATTTCTGTAGTAAAAATTTTGCGTTTTCTGGAATACTAGAAAAAAATTAATCAATTTTATTGAATTGAATTGAAATAAATGCTAAAATAATGTCATCTCCGAATCCTTTTGCTTCCTCGTGGAGGAAGCTTTGTAGTCCTTTCGTTTATAAAACTTTTCAAAGTGACGGAAACAAATTTTTTTCTTTATAGAAACATGTTATATGAGATCCTGATCAATTGTCCGAATGTATGTATGTGTGTGTATGTGTGTGTGTGTGTGTGTGGATCCCTTTTTTGTTTAGAAGATAACTTTAACAGGTTTTAATGGATTTAGATAAAATTTGGTAGGCTCATTTATCATATTAATATCTCAAATCTGACCCAAGGATTTTAAAAAATACCTCAAAAAAAAATTTTATAGTCTTTTTTCCAAAAAATTTTTTTTAATCGAAAAAATTTTTAAATAGAAAAATTTAAGGTTATATATAATAAAATCGTATTCCTTACGTCAAGACGATTCGATCGATATATATAAAGTATACATTTGAGGTAAATTTAAAGAATTAATGAAAGTTAAAAAATTAAAAATTCACATTTTGGCAATAAAATTTTGCTTTCTCCACGAGAAAGCAAATTTTTTTGCTTATCGTAAAGAGGAAGCAAAATGTTCATGTAATAAACATCTGAATTTACAACTTGTTTACAGTGTCTTCAAGCCGACTTCTGTCACTACATTAATTTTTTATAGGATTTTTTCAACTCTTTAAAATTTGAAAAAAATAGTTTCAGAAACTACAATGTTTTTTCTATTTCATATACAAGTATATCTAAATAGTTTTAATAAATTATTTTCATTTAGAATATGGAAAATATAATTGTCAAAGTTTTAAAACAAAAGAAAATCAACAATGCTTTGAGAACTATTTTTTATATTAAATTGATTTCAAAATACAGTCAAAAAAATTTAATCAAAAGCCGGAGATCTAAAGAAACCTATTCATGAGAATCACCCATATGTAGTACAGTTCAGTCGCCAAACTGACGAATTTGAAACTGAGGAAAATCTCCAAACTGAGGAATGTGATTAGTTCCTACTACCGCCATACTCAGGAATGGCGACACTGAAGTTGACCATGTTTCAGTGCCGTATTGAGCCGCATGTATGTAAATCTTTTTTACTCCCATATTAAATGTACATGGAGACGGCCCTGAAATTGAGTGAGTGGGGGCTTTCTGAGTTCCAAAAGATGAGAAATTTTCGCCTTTTTGTCAGTTTGGCGAGACAGATGTAGTATAGTAATATCAAAATCATATATAAATAATAAATTTTATTTATTTATTAGGGTGTTGGGGCAGTTTTCGTTTTAAGTACTAGGAGAACCATAAAAACGTATGATGCAATTTTTAATAAATTAATTGAATGCTGTCCTCAATTACGAGAAAATATTAAGCATATTGTGGGGGATTTTGAGGCAGCAACAATGAATTCTGTCAGAAGATATTTCCCATGCTGTCAATACCATATTTGTTGGTTTCATTATAAAAAAGTAATGTTTCATATTTAATTATTAAAAGTACTTTAAATGTTTAAATAGTTGAGTGAAAACATCTTTATACCAGAATGACCGAAATTGAAGTCAAAAAGTTCAATGCTTGCATTTCACTGGTTTACATTTTTTTTGTCAAATCAATTTTTACCTTTTTGGTAAAAAGTCGCGTAGTCCAATTTTTGACAGCGTGAAGCGTATAATTTGTGTTGGAGTTTGATACTGGGACTTTTAATAGAAGATAACAAAAAAACTACAACATGAACAAGAATTAGAATTGAATCTGAAAATTTATTCAACAATAATGAAAATGTTTGAATACATTATAGAATAGAGAAAAAAATTACTGTGTAAAATATACTCCTGCAATCTTGTTTTCTTGGGTTATGCATAGTCCCAATCAGCACGGAAGCTTGCAACCAAGTTGCAGCAAGCTTGTGGGTCGCTCACATATTATGTGATAAATATTTTAGGTATTTTAGACCCCCTTCCCCCGAGTGAAACTTTTTCTATAGTTTAGTGTAGCAAAGATTAGAGGATATTACTTAGCCCCCTCCCGGTACTAAACATTTCATATAATATGTGAATGGAATGGCAAACTTATTGCAAGTTTGGTGCAAATTTATGAAAATTATCATTATGCGCCGTTGCTATCACAAGCATTTACGGCTGCGCAGATCATTTTTTTGATCTCCCAGGAAATGGTGTGGAAATATAAACAGAAAAAAGTTCATACCTAAACAAAATTTTTATTAATATTCTGCAAGCTTGCAGCAAACTTCCGCACTATCTTGCCGCAAAAAGGCACTTTGTTACTTGCAGAAAACTTGGTGCAAGTTTGCTGCAAGCTTATGTATGCTGATTGGGGTCCAATATTGTAAAATTTTCTTTCAATTATGTTGCACTAGTACTAAAGTAAAGTCACAGTGATATTATACAGTACTTTCTAAATCAGAATCATAGAAACTTCACTAATTTTCATCGAGTAGTTGCTAATTAAAATAGTTACAAATATGCTACTAATAATTAGTGAATGGTTGCTGACCCATAATCAGCGATTATGTATTATTACACTGAAAAAAATTCATCGAATTTAACAGCTATATCACCTTTTTTAATCAATTTATAATAAAAAATTAATAATTATTAATAATAGTAATAATATTACTGACATATTACTGTAATATAACTGTGGCATTACTGTAACACTACTACAAAGTCACAGTACTGTCGTACGAAATAAGAACTTAGTTAATTCGCTTTGTTGTTAGGGGCGTCATTCACACCATTGGATCATCGAAAACCAACCTTAGCAAGACAGTGAGTTACCTAAGTTTTTATTTCGTATAGCAGAGTAATATTAAAACATGTAATTTCACTGTGGCATTACTTGTAATATTACTTTGAGGCGAGTATTTTAATATTACTGTAATTTCTCTGTAATGTTATATTCAAAAATTACTAACATTATATGTAACATTACAGTAATATTACATTAATGTTGCATACTACTTAGATATGTTTTTTAATCGAATGTCATGTAGATTATTACAGGAGGTCTGAGATTTACTTTTTTATTTGAATTTTCAATAGTGTCAAAATTTTCTCTTTACAATTCTAATATTCACAAATATTCTTCAATCTTCAACATTATGTTCAAAATTTGTAGTTCCTTAAACATTAGTTAATAAAAATTTATTAATATAGGATGTACGTAAACGTTGGAAACGGTTAAAACTTCTTGTAAACGGTCCACAAGATTTTCTGGAATTAGTACTTGCATTGCCGTTATTACCAGCTGGAAAAATTGAAAATGCAGTTAAAATACTGAAGAGTAAAATTAAAGAGTACGATGTAATTTACAAACGGAAATTAGAAATGTTCATGAAATACATCTGCAGAACCTGGGTAAAAGTTGCAGATGCTTTGTCCGTTACGAATTTAGAACAACGAACGAATAATATCAGCGAGTCGTTCAATAGTAGAGCTACTGCTCGTTTCGGAGGGATTCATCCGAATATTTGGCCATTTTTAGGTAATTTTCACATATTTATATACTTCTTTATTTTAAAGAAAAAAATTATATTCTAATTTACGATAAGGAATGTGAGTTATCTCCGATACATTATGTCAATGTTTCTTCGAAGAATCCGCACATGCTTTATATGTATGTGTATATGGGTCTTTTCATGGCCCTTCTACTATAGGTGTTAAGTTTTATTTTTTTAAGATAATTGATAGTAAATATTATTCGATTAATAATTTAACAATTAATTAACTAATAATGAATAATTACTATCAAGTATCTTAAAAAATAAAAATCAACAAAGTCCGAGGAGCTCGTATTTGGAGACTTGGCTTTCGAACCTATTGTAGAAGCTCCATCAGAATTTTCACATCATTTCCAATGATCTTTAAATTTCACTTGAACTTTCAATATTCGACTCGGATAGTTTTTTCTTTAGTATATTTATCTTTAGACCACGTAATCATGAATGATACTGTTTCAACGAATATGGATACATTTTTAACTTTTATATAAATATTCACAACGACACAAATTTTAATTTATAAATTTGTTCTATGAGATTATACTCCGTGTTTTTGGACAATAACTATCTATTAATGATTGGTTATCAACAAAGAGGCATCAGCAATTATAGGTCGTCATCAATAGATGAAGTTGATATCCTTTTACAATCATCACTTGAGCCTTCAAACTCGCTCAATATAATTAATCAAATGTTTTTACATGCTTTTATGTATGTCGAGAACTATTAAAAAAAATATGCGATCTTTGAAAATAGTAGTAGGTATCTTCTTTCTACAGAGGTCGCTTTGTCAATTGGTCACAATTACATTCATTTACGGTAACCACTGCAGCTCATCACAGAATCAACTAAAATAAATAATTCAAATAGCATTTAAAAATATAAGGTCTAACACAGCTCTTAAACCTTGAGATATTCAAAAATAGAAAAAATGGTAAGCTTGTGAATCCAAAAATCTGAAAAAAAAATTTTATGGCCTTTAATCAATCCCAAAAACCATAATATTAAATATTATTAATATATTAGAGGTTTAATACCTGCAAAAACTTCCACAGAATCAAAAGCAACCAGAATTTTTGAAATCGGTCAAACGGTTTCTGAGTTCTTGTGGTTACCATTTTTAAAAATAGTATTTTGAGAAAAACGCGTTTAAAATTTTGATTTCAGGTTACAATTTGTCACACAGAAAGAACTAAATCAGCTTAAGACTTTAAAAATTCAAAATGACGGACGAAAAAGGTAAAAATTAACTGAATTTGATTGAAATTCATTTCATGTGGTTTTTTTGGAGTCGCTGAATTTGAATTTGATGTCAGATTTTAAACACTCAAAATCATATTCGCAATCAGCGACCCCAAAAACCGCTATGAAACGAGTTTCATACAAATTTAATTTATTTGTAAATTTTTGGTCCGTAATTTTAAAATTTAAGAAACAGCACTTTGCTTACAAAGTAACCAGAAGAAGCTAAGTATGATAAGTCGTATCACAATTTTTTAACTAAATTCAAGTCTGAAGACCGGATGTCTGTTTTTATATACAATGATCTGTAGACATATATATGTACTTTGTTAAATGACTTAATTTTATGAGCGAATTACGATACATATTTTCCTATTAAAAAATGAAGAAAAAACTACTTTTGTACCCAAAAAAGTTATGAAACCCTTTAAATTGATTTTTAAAAAAAGTTTTTTGTATTTTTACGTATTGGGTACTTTTTTATCAATATGTGTTTATTTTAATATATACATTTATCTTGAAATAACATTTTTACGTAATAATTTTATTGTTAATTTTTAGATAATCTGAACAATGTAATATTAGATGAAGAGATAAGATTGGATCGTTTATTGAATGGAGAGAATGTGAGCGGCTTGATGAGAAAAAAAGACATACTCAGAAATGAAAAGATTAGAAACGCTGAACAAAAATTAAGAAACGGAGGGTAAAATAATTTTATACTAGAATACATACGAGAGATTGGATATAAATGTTAAATTTTCAAAAAACGATTTCTATGCACTAAATTCTCTATGACGCATTTTGATAAATTTATCTTAGGGCAATTAGTTCTCGATAACTTTTCAGTGTGAAGTTTTTTTATATTTCTACGAAAAATATTTACTCTTGTTCTTTTTCTAAACTTTAATTTTTGTAACATTCAGTCCTATGTCTGGGCTATTCATACCTGCAATACGCTATTTTGCACCTTTTTTCCTCATTCCTCCTTATTGTTAGTGTCACAAATTTTACATACAATTTTTTCTACTGATTACACTGATCGACAAAAAATAACTTTTTCTTGTTCATGGATCGGACAATTATATTCTCATAGATTTTTTTTATCGTTGAACATGAATCTAACCTTGAAAAGTGCCCATCACGTCGAAATTTTGAGAAAAATAGACTCAAGATCTCACGAATTTTAAATTAACCTTACACAGTTGGAAACTTGGTAAGTTTTTGTAATAAGTTCGCCGTTATATCAAGAAGGTTCAATATATGACAGCGTACACACTCAAATTTTTACTGCACCCAAAAAAAAATTTGTTTGAAACAAAAAAAACGTTTTTTTAAAATCAGTTTCTGAATTGAAGATGAAATTTGTTCGAATTGAAAAAAATTGTCATTGCCTTCATAAAAAAATTATTTTTAAATGCTTTTAATCAAAGAAATTGTTTCTTTAATTGATATCTTCAATCGAATGAAAGATTTCTTCGGAACAAAGAAGAAGCTGACAGAATTGAAAGAAATCATTTCTTTGATGCTTTTATTTTGAATAAAAAAATAATTATTTAAATCAAAGAAACATTTTCTTCTATCCATCTTTCTATCAACATTCTTCTAAGATCTACCCAAGCTTGCTTGGCTATGCGTGTTTGGCTTCTGTTCTCGAGATTTTCGATTCAATTCCCCGTTCGTGTAAAATTTTTTAATCTTAATTCTAAGTTTTCTGTGACCAAAGTAATATTTCTTTTAGTCAACGAAAGAAAGGTAATGGAATCTCTCTAAATCTGAATTAGTAGTTTTCTACTAATGAAAAAGTGCGTATTCGTTTATCAATTGAATTAGTAACAGTTTTGACTAATTTTTAGTAAAAAACTACTAATTGCTAGTAGGAAACCACTAATTCATTAGTAAGTCGTATTTTTAACAATTTCAAATTAGTAAGCCTATTTACTCCATGAATTAGTAGTTTTCTACCAGCAATTAATAGTTTTTTACTAAAAATTAGTCAAAACTATTACTAATTCCATTGGTAAACGAATACGCACTCTTTCATTAGTAGAAAACTACTAATTCAGATTTAAAGAGATAATTTTTTCAAATCAAAAAAATTTTTCATTGACTCTATAACAAAGCAGAAATTAATTTAAAACAAAGTAATCTTTTTTTGGGTGTGATGTTTGTTAGAATGAACTGGTTCACTGCGGTAGCTAATTTTGAGAATGGAGGGACCTTAGAAGCCGAGTATTACAAGGCCGGTGGTGAAAGCTATCCCCACCATGGATATCGTAGTCTTCCATGAGGCATGAGGTGGACTGTGACATGGGGTGTTTTCGGTAGTTGCTGACAGTATACTGACAGTAAAAACTTACCCAATCAGAATAATCATGATCTGATGGATCAACCAATCACAATATACTGGCAGTATACTAACAGCAACTCCCGATAACACCCATGGTAGGAATGACTTTCACTATCCGGCTAGTAATACTCGGCTTCTTAAGTCTGTTTCTTCTAGCGACACATGATATTTTTATTATGGCTTCACGCAAATTACTACACTCGTTCATGTCGTAAATTACATGTCATATTTTTTCGTAAGGGCTGAAACGTACCTGTGTAGGTTTTCGTCAAGGATTCCTAAAGAAAATTGTATATAAGAACTTTCAAGGATTGTAGACGGGGTGTAATTAGCTGAGCGTGATGATTTGTAGAAAAAATAGCGCCAAAGCATGTAAAATTTTTAACATTAGGGGGGAGGGAGTAAAAAAGTGCAAAATAGCGTGACGTAGTTTATGAATGACCCCATCCTATACAAGAATTTTTAATGGGAATGTGCCTAACAAATAAAAAAAATTGAGTTAATTAAATATAAAGCTTAAAATACTTTTCAGGTCAATTGAACAATTTTTAAAAGAGTGTGCTGCATAATAAAATAAAGCATTGAAATGGGTTTTCAAAAAGTGTTGAATTGAATATAAAAATGACACACTCGACAATTGTATAAAACGAAATTTTCTAACCAGGTTATGGTAAATCACAGCAAAGAGTTATGATTCAATTACATATTATAAATTATAATCAATCTATTACTTGCACGATATGTAATTTTACTAGTTAAATATGCGTACAGAATATTCCCCGCTTAAAGAAAGTGGGAAATATTCTTACAATAAGTAATACATTATCTTATTGTAAGAATATATCCCTCTTAATTTAAGAGAGAAATATTCTAGGCGCCTATTTAAGAAGAAATTCTTAAATCTAGAATATAATTTTTTCAGTGTGTACCCACTCAAAAAACGATATTCTAAATTTAAGAATATAATCTTAGCTTCTATTTAAGTATATTTTCCATACAGTTTATTCATAATGTTAAAATAAAATAGTATTAAAATAGGAAAATGTTTCTTAAAATAAGAACATTTCTAAATTTAAAAACTGTTTCTTATTTAAGGAATATTATATTCCAACTTTAAGATGAAATACATGGAATATAAGCTTATTGGCGATTCAAACAGCTACACTAGCGCCACAGTTGAACTAATTTAGGCGTGACTCGCTCTGTAGCACTCCATGTGTTTTAAATTATTTTTTTTTATTTAACGCTTAAAAATAATTTTACAAACGCAATAAAAATATCAGAATAATTAAATAATTTGAAATAAACTGTCAAAACAGAGACTGCTTTAGAGCGAGTCACGCCTAAATTAGTTCAACTGTGGCGCTAGTGTAGCTGTTTGAATCGCCAATATAGGATCCAAGATTATATTCTTAAATTTAAAATATGGTTTTTTCAGTGCCGAAACTTTCCTGAACATTTATTAAATTTTTACTTGAAATGTTTGAAATATTCAAATGCAAAATGTTATGAAAATTATGTAAAGTTTTAAATGTTCCCATTAAATAATTGCTTAGCGTAAAACTTTTCTGAATACTTAAATTTAATTTTCGCAAGTAAATATTTAATAAATGTTCAGGAAAGTTTCGGTGATGTGGGGGTTTACTATCACTTTTTCTAATTATTTTGTATACTTTATGCACCATGATCTATTAATATGAAAAAAAGTAAATAAGTTATTTTTAACAATTCATTCTCAGCAGAAAAAGTATTCTTTATTTTATGTGTTCTACTGTTAACCCTTTCATAGTTGTCAAAAAAACTTATGTAGCTTTTTTTCATAACCAATTAGTGGTACAAAGCTGCAAATTCTTGGAGTTAAATAAAACCTTTTTTGGAAGTTGTTCCAATAAGTTAATTATGTACATGCATAATTTCAGTGAAATAAAAACTTTAAAATCCTAAATTAAAAACAAAAATTTTATGAATATATAATTATCAAAAATTCATTACATACATTTATTAAGAGTCATTACTTATTCATTATTTACCCATAATGAATACATATTTTTAATTTTTATCAACTTCACTTTTTTCATGAGTCTTTTTTCAAATTTTGCTTCTTTAAATTTTTTAATAAATAATTATAATTTTTAGATTGGAAAAATGTTGAAAGCAAACTTAATAAATGTCACTTTTATTAGGTAGTTTAAGTTAAGTGTGGAAAATTTAAAGATTAACGAAACCTGGTTCTCAAAAATAATCAAATTACCGATTCGCTTCGAATTTTAAAAATTTTTCGGCAAATAATTGTTTATTTAGTACAAACGTTTAATAATTATTATTTTGTGTTGTATTTTTAAGCTACCTTAACAACGGGAAGTTGTTTTGTTGTTAAGAATTTAAGTTTGAGGTTAGGAACATTTGTTTACAAAGTGCATACCTTGTGCTGATGATGTGATTTCAAATTAAAATTTTTTAAATAGATTTCACATACATTACAGGATTATTCAAAACTATTTGATTATTAATAAATGAAGGTAAGTTATTAATTTAAATATTTGATTTTCTTAATTAAATAAATCAACTCTTTCCATTACACTGACATATTATAGGCAATACACAGAAAACCTACACATAACACATTTTTCAACACATTATTATTTCCGTTGTAAACGCGGACTAAAAATAAAAAAGATTTAATGTACATTTATAGTAAATAAACATTTGTTTGAATATATTAAAATAAAAGTCCAAAAGAAAACACAGTGACAGTTCTTTGGTTTCCATGAATTTCACGCATGCGTAATAGCAAATACGCTTATTTTCGAGTTTACAAATTCGATTCCACTCTTCGATTATTTCGATATTTCTATGCTATGTTTTTTAGTGGGATTCACTGTTTTCAATGTACTTAAGCCAAGTTCATACTTATGAATGTTTGTCGCAACAAAGATATTCGATTATTGATGTCGATTTTACCTGTATAAGAATGGAGTTACATGTTGATGTAAATGCAGAATGCAAAACCGAAAATAATGAGAGTAAAAAGGATAATGATATATTCCTGTCCTTTTCACTCTCATTATTTTCAGTTTTGCATTCTGCATTTACAACAACATGTAAGTTTACCCTTAGAATACCATATTTTTGTGTTAAAACCTCAAGTAAATGCCTAAAGGCCTCTTTACAATATGTTCCTAAAAAATTTTTTAATTATAAATATTAAATAATTAAATGTTTGCGTTGCGTGACTGACGCGTTGATTGGCAAGCGCAGTGACGTCATCAAAGCATCGATACCAATCACGAACAAAAAGTTAGGTTTATGATTTTAAAGGCGCTTGTATACCTCACCGATCCCGAGTATACTTCTGTCATGTACTATTGGAGTAAAAGAGACAGAAATATCTTTTCTTTCTTTTACTCCAATAGTACACGACAGAAGTATACTCGGGATCGGTGGGGTATACAAGCGCCTTAAGGCACTGAATTTTTTAATTATAAATATTAAATAATTAAAATTATTAAACCCGTTGAGAAACATCTGCATTAAAAATTGTAAAACAGAAATAAGAGGAACATAAACCTAACTTTTTGCTCACAATTGGTATCAATGCTTTGATGACGTCACTACGCTTGCTAACCAAGGCGTCAGTCACGCAACGCAAACAATTAGGAACATATTAAGGCCTTTCTCCAATAGGATCCTAAACTCTTGCGTTGCGTATGCATTGCGTCGGTTGCTATTGGCAACCAATGCTAAAATCAACGCGTCAGTCACGCAACGCAAAAGTTTAGGTTCCTATTGGAGAAAGGCCTTTAGGCCCTCTCCAGAATGGAGCTAAATGCAACGCAGACGCGATGCAGTGCAAATGGGGATGCGTCGCATCTGCGTTGCGTTTAGCTCCATTCTGGAGAGGGCCTTAGAGAATGGCTTTATGGTGCGTCTCCAATGGAACCCTAGGAACAAGCGTTGCGTACACGTCGCGTTGGTTCTCATGTAGTTTAAGGCCCTCTCCAGAATGGAGCTAAACGCATCGCAATGCTAAGCAAATGGAAAGGGCCTAATGGGGCGTCTCCAATGCGAACCTAAGAGCATTCGTAAACTTATACGCATGACGTAACCAATGCTAAACTACATAGGAACCAATGCGACGTTTATCCAACGCTTGTTTGTAGGGTCCCATTGGAGACGCACCATTATGTAGATTAGCATTGGTGACGTCATACGTATACGTTTACTAATGCTCTTAGGTTCCTATTGGAGACGCTCCATTATGCTGATTCTACACTCACTTAAAACTGAGCGAGCGGTCCGCTTTCCGTGAGGCTTCCCATATTTAACTATATCTATATATATAAAAAACGTAACGCAAATGCGGATCGCTTGCGCAGTTTTAGGTGAGCGTAGAATCAGCATTAAGCAGAACCGAGTCGGGTGCGGGATAGGAGGCTCCTAACCTCAAAATGTATGAAAATGTTACATATCCAGTATCCGCCTTACGTATATGATTTAGTTGTGCTTAGGCCTTGAGGGTGTACTCTCATGCGAGCAGAAAACGTCGACCTAAGCACAATTATTTCGCGAACACAATGCATAATTCAGAAAAATACAGAGATATACACGTGTTCTTTTCTAGCACACACACCACGTTCACGAATGACTTTTGCGAAGCTATTGTGCATTGGTCTGCTTTAAGAGTCTCTGAATAAGAGTGAAAAGGATAGTGATATATCCCTGTCCTTTTCACTCTCCTTATTTTCGGTTTTGCATTCTGCATTTACATAAACATGTAACCAACCTTAGGCTGGAGTCCCATGGCAGCGTTTTGCGTTGCATTTTATAAAGTCTTAAGCACAATAGGGTCGGGTACGTAAAACGAATGCGGGATACGGGCCTCCTAACCTCAAAATGTATGCAAATGTTACTTATCCCGTATCAGTCTTACGTACACTCTTGGCCGTATATGTCTACACTTTTTTGTCCTTTTCTAACGCACATGTTGTCATGGTAACACGTGCGTTAGAAAAAGACAAAAATGTGTTGGCTCGTCGACAGACATGCAATGCATTGAAGTCAATGGAACTAATATTTTTAAAATAGCTTTTGAAAAATTAATTTTTAAACTCAAATGTAATTATAAAATATTTTTTATTTATCGAGATCTTTTTTTAAATAATAAAAATTAATGTTTTTATTTTATTATTTAAAAAAAAGATCTCGATAAAAAAAATATTTTTCAATTACACTTGGGTTCAAAAATTAATTTTTCAAAAGTTATTTTTAAAAAATTGATTCACTCCATTCACTTCTATGCATTGCATGTCTTCCAACGAGCCAGCATATTGCGGAAGGTGACGTAACGCTACGTCACAAATTGAACTGCCTTAGGATGGAATTATATGTTGATGTAAATGCAAAATGCAAAGCCGAAAATAATGATAGTTAAAGAGATATATCCCTATCCTTTTCACTCTCATTATTTTCGGTTTTGCAGTCTGCATTTACATCAACATGTAAATCCATCCTTATATTTGCATTTATGGACTAGTTACAAAACGCAACGCAAAGCGCACAACCCTGGGAATTTTTCCACAACCTGGACAATTATCTTACAGAAATAACTCAGCCCTGTTAAACAGTTGAAAAGTTTGCTTAAAATCTCCTCGGCGTTCACATATATATTATTTAATTATTCTATTAATTATATTTGAAAATATAACGTGAATTATACATGTATGTGGTTAATCGTGAAACATTAGTGGTTTAGTTGTAAAAATTAGGTAAGAACAACATTTAACATTTTGAATATCTTCGATTGTAAGTATGTTTTTAATTAAAGTTTAGTAATCCATTTTCAGATTTTACAAAAACTTAATACTATCTACATTTTAATCTTATAAAATTTGTTAAAAGTTTATCATCAATTTAAATTTTTTAATTAGTTTGGCATACTTTTTATAAAAATATTAAAATTTTTCGTTCACAAATTTTTACCGACGCTTCATCATCTTTTGTGTAATATCAAGCGTCATTCCGTCATTCCCCTCAATCAGTGGACCTGTGAATCCCATTTTATAAATATTCCTAAAGTTCTGAACGTTCAAATAAACGAAATTTATTTGTTTTCTCAAATTAAAATTTTATTACAATAATTTTGAAACTCATATAAAAAATTAGTTGTAAACTTTTTAAATGTTAAATTTCAGTTTTTAATTAGTATTGTAATAAGTAATTTTTGAATTTATCTTTAATGAAAAATATTTTGTTTTATTTGATCGTTGAAAATTTGTGAATCATTTTTATAAAATGTAAAACTTCTCTTGCTACGCAAATTTCTTGATAACGTTTTTTTATATTAATTCGGGGATATTATTGTAAATTTTAAATTAAAACAAAACACAATCAAATTTTTCAAAAGTCTAAATCAAAATCTATAATTTTTAATATTCAGTTTGTAATTACAATATTCTTGTTTTTTTATTTATGTATTTTACAGATATGAACCAGTTACCGGGAAAATTCCAAAATTCTTACAAGTACGAATATAATGGATATTTGTACTACACATTTGACAAGAGTCGAGATGGATGGTTGAAATATAGATGTGCTAATTACAAAATGCCGTGTTACGGTTTAGCTGTGGAAGAAAATGGTGAAGTCAGCATCGTCACCTTACACCATCACCTTTGCCTTCCGGAAGAAAATGTGGTGAAAAAAGCAAATGCTCGAGAAGAAGCTATTTCATTAGCAAGAACCAGTAGGAACAGGAAATTTAGCGAGATATTGGCGCAGTGCAGAGAAAAGTAATTATATTTTATTATATAATGAATTTCTTTAAAAAAATTAATTCTTCAAGAGCTATAAAAAATTATTAGTTATAAACTGTTAGGGTCAGTTGTTTTAAATGGGGACAAGAGGTTTTGGAGCTTAATTCACAGTTTTAAAATTAAGTTCAACGTCAATATTTTAACCTCAGATCACGTGCAAAAGATTTTAAGTATTGCTAAGCTTTTATCGTGACAATTGGCAGCAAGATGATTCAAGTTATTGCTTAATGCATAAACACTTGAAAATCAAAGTCAAACTATTTCAGTATTTTGTCGAGCATTTCAAAGAAAACAGACTTAAAAATCATACCAAATTTTTTTCTTGTTCCTTATGACTCCTATAACAAAAATTTACTTGAATTTTTGATTTTTGTCAATTTGGTTAATAATAACAAGCTGTTACCATTTACCCTGAGTTCTTAAATTTTTGCGGTAAATGGGAACAGCTTGTTATTCTTAACCAAATTTACAAAAATGAAAAATTCAATTGAATATCTGTTATAAGAGTCATAAGGAATAAGAAAAAAATTTTGTATGATTTTTAAGTCTATTTTTTTTAATTAGAGACAAAATACAAAAATAAAAAAATTTCAATTGGTTTAGCTATTATATATCTACTACAAATTTTTTCATACGTTTCTAATTTTTTCTGCTGCATAAAATTAATCCTTGGAATGTAAATGACAACTTAAAAAAATAAACCCTCAAATATGACCTTTTAAAGAAAGAAACTTATGTAATTTGTGAAAAATAGCGATTTTTCCCCCATTTACTTCAACGGACCCTAAATAAATAATATTACAAGAAAATTTTTAAAATAATTGATATTTACAAGAGTTTTTTCTATTGAATTAGAAAAGAATTTTGTCAATATTTTTAAAGGGAATTAAAAATAATTATAAGTTATTTTTTAAATTTAAAAAACGTTTAGAGCAACTTATCAATAAACGCATTTAAATTTACGCCATAAAATTACAATATTTTATTAAAGAAGTTCCGAATAATCGAAATTTAGTAAAATTTAATTATAAACAAGTGGATTTGAAAATCAATCTAGGTAAACTTTCTATATTAATCGAATATTGATTCTCAAAGAACTTTTTCAAAAATTATTATCAATAATATATTTATAGAAGAATTTTAGTTGATTTTATATATCAAGGTTGTAGGAAATTAATCCCAAAATCTTATTTAAATGCTACTTTGTTGAAAAAATTAGGTTCTAACTTATAAGAAAGATAATAAATGTATCTTTACCTAACTGACGAGCAAATTGACATCAAATCTTTGTGAAATTGCTTGTCTATTAGATTAAGGTGCATTTATTTTATTTCTAATGAGTTGGTACCTAATTGTTTTAATAAATTGGCATTAAAATAAGATTGTGGGCTTAATTTCCTACAAGTTTCATTTAAATTTGCTAAATAGCAACAATTGCTATCATAGCAACATTGCTACTCATAATCCCTCTCCTGGTGTCTTGTTCTGAGCACGTGCATTGTCTCTCGCAAATTAAAAAATGTCCCTTTTACGTATAAGATTGTTATTTTTATCTAATTTTCATTTGCAACTATAGATATAAAGTTGATTTTCAAATACCGAGTCTGAAGCAAGCCATGTATAAGGCTAGATTTAACTCACTTCCATCTCTGTCGACTTTAAAAGCAATGGGTGAGAAATTGCTGCAATGTAAGCAAGAAGAAGATGAGTTTGATCTATCTTCAGTGGGAATAGCTTCTATCTACGAAACCTATCTAGCAAGAGTCCAAACTCCACAAGGAGAATTAGCGTATCTTTTCGGGAATAAGGAGTTATTGAAAGACTGTCAAACTTTATATGTGGATACAAAATCCAAGGTAAGTTTGTATTAACTTATTTAAGGATGTAGGTGCGCGGCAATCTTTGCTAACAGTAAAGGCCCAAAAACACCTTCCTCCTTTACATTGTTTTTTTCAAAATTATGTAACTTCTAGAAAACATGTAAAATTTTAATTTTTATATGGTAGATTTTAAAGCATTTGCATTTTTTACATACTTTTTGATTTCAAAATTCAAAAAAAAAATTTTAATCCCCTTTTTTTCAAAAATAAACCATATTTTTAATGTTTCCAAAAACTACATCTTTTTTATTTTTTCATCAATTCTATTGGATTCTTGATAATTCTTCCATTGAATTATGTAAAGTTTGAAATATGTAATTAATTTTATTTGTATAGGTGAATATTGGCAATGAGCACATTAGCATTACTATTATCATGGTGGAAAAGGCGAAAAGAGTGAGTTTAATTTACAAAACTTTTTAATCATATATTTAATAAACTTCACAGGTGAAAATTACTAGCACAAAAATCGTTTGCAATTCATACAGGAGTGGGATTACGAATAACAACCGCGCTACGAAGATTTCGCTACGTAGCGATTCAAAGCTACATTCACTTTTAAAAATTTTCTAGCTATCGGGTGTTTCAAAAAAATGGTATCATTTTGACAGATTTAGGTTGGTATAATTGTTTTACTGGTAAATTTCGAAGCTAAAATTTATATAATGTGTACTTTTTAAAACGGAAAGTTTTAAATTAAAAATTATGGATTCAGGTTATATTTTACATGTATATTGAATAAATAAATAAATAAATAAATATTTACTCGAATAATAAAAATTATTAATCAAATAATTGTTTACAATTGCGAAAACCAAAAAATAATTAGGAAGATATTACTGAAAAAAAACTTTAGGTTAATTATTTTTGTAAGTAGTTTACACATTCCTCTAAAAATAAAATGCATATGTATAATATAAAATGTATGCTCTTTTATCAACTAAAAATAAGGTGTCCACTAAAATTTGCGAATTAAATTCTCGTTTTTAAAAAATTTCTAGATTGTTTAAAACAAATATATTACAAAAAAGCGTAATTCACAATTAATTTTTAAAAAATTGTTTTCTTTCATGTCGCTTTAATTTCCGAAAAATATTATGTATATCTTACATTTTATTAATGCAAAAATTGTTCTGAAGAAAAAAAATTTGACTAATAATATTAAAATAATTTTTATAAGAGTGTATATTAGAATATGTGTCAAAAGAAAATTAAAAATTTATTTTAACATTAATTTCTTTTAGTAACAATGAAAATTTTACCACAAAATTCATAAAAAAATGTCGTGAAAGATTTCAGACAATGATAATGATAAAAAACAATAAATTTTGCTAAATTTTTAAAATATTATTAACATTATTATTAAAAAATTTGCGTATCATTTCTTTTATTTTATCAACATTATAATTTGACTCTCTGAAAAAAAATTGTTGATTTTTTTTAAAAATACTTATATTTCAATAATAAAACATAATTATTAGGAATAATAAGAAAAATTTATTCTGCAACATCAAATTACAAATTCCTTGACGAACTATTTTCAAAAACAATTGTATCAAAATATTAAATATTGTCTCCACCAATGGATTGTTTCAAAACCTCTAGAGTTTGAAAAGAAACGTCTAATAAATTGGAGAGAGTATCGGAAATTTCTTTAAATATTTTTACTGATTCCACATGCATCTCTTTTAGCTCATTTCTTATTTCTTCGTTCTGAAAATTATTATTATTATTATTATTATTATTATTATTATTATCATGAGTAATATAAGTAAACATTATTTTGAAATAAAAAAAAATGTATTAAATAAAAGAATTTTTAGAATAGAACATTTATTAAAATAAACTCTAATTAATTAAAAAAATCTTAAATGTTTTTCTATTTTATTTTAATTATTGTTAATTTCATTTAAAATTTTTTTTTAAATATCAATTATTAAAAATATTTTTGAATTATGTAGTTAAGAAAAATACATACTGAGGACGAGGATGCGGATGCGGATGTGGATTTACGCAATTTCTGAAAAAGAGCAACACCACCTGTTTTTTTTACTATTTGTGTAGTTGGAGTTGTTATTAAAAATGGTATTTTTTTTTCTTTTTCATTATTTTTTGAAGTTGTAGCTTCGTTTCCATCCTCCATCTCCGTTTCGATTTTTTTTTCCAAAGTCGATGATCTATAATGAAAAAGTTAAAAAATAAAGAAGAAGAAATAATTGAATTATTAATACTAACTAGAAAAATACAATTCAAGAAAAAAACAATTTATTTAATTTAAAATGATATTTTTTAATAATTGCTGACATGAATTAAAAAAGACAAAATAATAAAAATAAGATAAAATAAAACTTTAATAAAGTGGTAAGAGGAACTTAAGTAAATTAACAAGAAAAATTGAAATAAATAAAAATTAAAAAGAAATAAAAATCTGTATTAAATTTTGATAATAATTTAATACCTTCATTCGTTTTGGTGGTGGAGTTTCGAAATCAAAATCATCGTCATTATCATCATCTGATGATATTGGCAACACCTCCTCTTCATTATCGCCCATCTGTTGATGGGTAAATTTAATTTTTTTTTCATTTTCATGCTCCTCTTCTTCGTTTTCATTTGGTTTCAACTGTTAAAAAGGAAAAAGTGAATTAAAATTTATTGTTAAAAAGTATAATTTTTATTTTAATTTTAATTTAATGTTTATTTACATTTGGTTTTTTTCCCACTTCCGCTTTTCTTTCTTTATTTACGGCAGAAAGCAATTTCGTCTCCAATTCATTCAGTGGGACATTTTTCGTTGCCTTTTCTGTACCTTTCGCTAGCCATGACTGTAAAGCCTATTAGAAATTTTAATAATTATTAACAATACCAAAATTAATAAATAAAACAAAGAAATATGAAATACAAAAGTAATGTTTTAGGGGCTGTTAACAAAATACGTAAAGCTTTTTTTGAGAAATTTCAACTTCCCCCCATCCCCCCATGTAACGCACAATTACATACATTAGCGCCATGTTTTTGGCTGACCGTAAAAATATCTTCACCCCCCTCCTACCCCTAAAAGCGTTACGTATTTTATGAACAACCCCTTAATTATTTTTTAAATTAGTAGTTAATTAATTTAATAATTATTTAATTTAATCACCTAATTATAATAGTAAATTAATGAACATAAATAATAAAATAAATAATAATAAGAAATATAAATAAATAATTATAAAAAAAATATTATTTTATAACTTTAATCTTTAAACAATTTTTTAAAATTAAAAAAAACATAATACAATAAAGAAAACTAATAAACTTTATTATTATTTTTCAAGGCGAAAAACGAAAAATTTTATTTTTAAATAATAAATATATATTTTTGTTTACCTTCTGCCATTTTTCTTCATCTCTAGCACTCGAGTCGTTTAAATTATTTAAAACTTGTGTCAGTTTTCTCCACTGCTCATCGTAGTTTGCTTTTTGAAAAGCGTCGCTTGGTTTCTTGACCAACAGCATATTGTTCCCCTCTAACCACTCTATCATCTTCTCTTGCTGCCGAAAAGTGATTCTTTGGAGACGTTTTTTTGACGCTGAAAAACAAATTTTTTATTAATATTTTTCTCAACAATTCAATTATAATTTATAATAATTCTTAATTTTATTCACACAAATTAAATGTTATTACTTACATCTTGTAGCCCTGGTAGAATTCGTTGTCAACTAATGGACTTGACCGAAGCAGACTAACAAATTACCAAAAGAATATTGATTAAATGAATAAACAAATGAATATAAAAAAAGGCCGGTAAGAAGAACTCGCCGAGCGCTCGATCGGAAGTTAGCGCAATGAGCAGCCCATTGTTTCAAACTGCTATATTTCATAAATTAAAAAAATTTTGATTTGATTTTATTAAACTTTTTTAAAATGTCTTATAATCTTAAATAGTAATTCTATTATTTCTGGTAATAAAAAAACATATTTTTTAATTTCAAAAATAACAAATTATTTTCAATAAAACAAATTTTTCAGTTATGTCTGATAATTTAACCTTTTTTATTCATATTTAAAAACAATGCTATAATAAAATAATACACTGGAAAAAAAATTTATTTGGTTCAAATACCGGTATACTTGGATATTATCAAATAAATATTTACTTGAATCAAATATTATATATTTGATTCAAATAAGAAATATTTGATTCAAGTAAATATTTATTTGATAATAACCAAATACACCGGCATTTGAATCAAATAATTTTTTTTTTCAGTGTGTCAAATTCAAATTCAAATGGTATTTGTCTCAAATATTGAAATATTTGATTTAAATATTATATATTTGATTCAAATAAGAAATATTTGATTCAAGTAAATATTTATTTGATAATAACCAAATACACCGGTATTTGAATCAAATAATTTTTTTTTCAGTTTGTCAAATTCAAATTCAAATGGTATTTGCCTCAAATACTGAAATATTTGATTCAAATATTATATATTTGAATCAAATAAGAAATATTTGATTCAAGTAAATATTTATTTGATAATAACCAAATACACCGGTATTTGAATCAAATAATTTTTTTTTTTCAGTGTGTCAAATTAAAATACAAATGGTATTTGTCTCAAATATTGAAATATTTGATTTAAATATTATATATTTGATTTAAATATTATATATTTGATTCAAATATTATATATTTGATTCAAATAAGAAATATTTGATTCAAGTAAATATTTATTTGATAATAACCAAATACACCGGTATTTGAATCAAATAATTTTTTTTTCAGTGTGTCAAATTCAAATTCAAATGGTATTTGTCTCAAATATTGAAATATTTGATTTAAATATTATATATTTGATTCAAATAAGAAATATTTGATTCAAGTAAATATTTATTTGATAATAACCAAATACACCGGTATTTGAATCAAATAATTTTTTTTTCAGTTTGTCAAATTCAAATTCAAATGGTATTTGCCTCAAATACTAAAATATTTGATTCAAATATTATATATTTGATTCAAATAAGAAATATTTGATTCAAGTAAATATTTATTTGATAATAACCAAATACACCGGCATTTGAATCAAATAATTTTTTTTTTCAGTGTGTCAAATTCAAATTCAAATGGTATTTGTCTCAAATATTGAAATATTTGATTTAAATATTATATGTTTGATTCCAATAAGAAATATTTGATTCAAGTAAATATTTATTTGATAATAACCAAATACACCGGTATTTGAATCAAATAATTTTTTTTTTTCAGTTTGTCAAATTCAAATTCAAATGGTATTTGCCTCAAATACTGAAATATTTGATTCAAATATTATATGTTTGATTCAAATAAGAAATATTTGATTCAAGTAAATATTTATTTGATAATAACCAAATACACCGGCATTTGAATCAAATAATTTTTTTTCAGTGTGTCAAATTCAAATTCAAATGGTATTTGTCTCAAATATTGAAATATTTGATTTAAATATTATATATTTGATTCAAATAAGAAATATTTGATTCAAATAAGAAATATTTGATTATAACCAAATACACCGGTATTTGAATCAAATAATTTTTTTTTCAGTTTGTCAAATTCAAATTCAAATGGTATTTGCCTCAAATACTGAAATATTTGATTCAAATATTATATATTTAATTCAAATAAGAAATATTTGATTCAAGTAAATATTTATTTGATAATAACCAAATACACCGGTATGTGAATCAAATAATTTTTTTTTCAGTTTGTCAAATTCAAATTCAAATGGTATTTGCCTCAAATACTGAAATATTTGATTCAAATATTATATATTTGATTCAAATAAGAAATATTTGATTCAAGTAAATATTTATTTGATAATAACCAAATACACCGGTATTTGAATCAAATAATTTTTTTTTCAGTGTGTCAAATTCAAATTCAAATGGTATTTGTCTCAAATATTGAAATATTTGATTTAAATATTATATATTTGATTCAAATAAGAAATATTTGATTCAAGTAAATATTTATTTGATAATAACCAAATACACCGGTATTTGAATCAAATAATTTTTTTTTCAGTTTGTCAAATTCAAATTCAAATGGTATTTGCCTCAAATACTGAAATATTTGATTCAAATATTATATATTTGATTCAAATAAGAAATATTTGATTCAAGTAAATATTTATTTGATAATAACCAAATACACCGGTATTTGAATCAAATAATTTTTTTTTCAGTTTGTCAAATTCAAATTCAAATGGTATTTGCCTCAAATACTGAAATATTTGATTCAAATATTATATGTTTGATTCAAATAAGAAATATTTGATTCAAGTAAATATTTATTTGATAATAACCAAATACACCGGCATTTGAATCAAATAATTTTTTTTCAGTGTGTCAAATTCAAATTCAAATGGTATTTGTCTCAAATATTGAAATATTTGATTTAAATATTATATATTTGATTCAAATAAGAAATATTTGATTCAAATAAGAAATATTTGATTATAACCAAATACACCGGTATTTGAATCAAATAATTTTTTTTTCAGTTTGTCAAATTCAAATTCAAATGGTATTTGCCTCAAATACTGAAATATTTGATTCAAATATTATATATTTAATTCAAATAAGAAATATTTGATTCAAGTAAATATTTATTTGATAATAACCAAATACACCGGTATGTGAATCAAATAATTTTTTTTTCAGTTTGTCAAATTCAAATTCAAATGGTATTTGCCTCAAATACTGAAATATTTGATTCAAATATTATATATTTGATTCAAATAAGAAATATTTGATTCAAGTAAATATTTATTTGATAATAACCAAATACACCGGTATTTGAATCAAATAATTTTTTTTTCAGTGTGTCAAATTCAAATTCAAATGGTATTTGTCTCAAATATTGAAATATTTGATTTAAATATTATATATTTGATTCAAATAAGAAATATTTGATTCAAGTAAATATTTATTTGATAATAACCAAATACACCGGTATTTGAATCAAATAATTTTTTTTTCAGTTTGTCAAATTCAAATTCAAATGGTATTTGCCTCAAATACTGAAATATTTGATTCAAATATTATATATTTGATTCAAATAAGAAATATTTGATTCAAGTAAATATTTATTTGATAATAACCAAATACACCGGCATTTGAATCAAATAATTTTTTTTTTCAGTGTGTCAAATTCAAATTCAAATGGTATTTGTCTCAAATATTGAAATATTTGATTTAAATATTATATGTTTGATTCAAATAAGAAATATTTGATTCAAGTAAATATTTATTTGATAATAACCAAATACACCGGTATTTGAATCAAATAATTTTTTTTTCAGTTTGTCAAATTTAAATTCAAATGGTATTTGCCTCAAATACTGAAATATTTGATTCAAATATTATATATTTGATTCAAATAAGAAATATTTGATTCAAATATTATATATTTGATTCAAATAAGAAATATTTGATTCAAGTAAATATTTATTTGATAATAACCAAATACACCGGTATTTGAATCAAATAATTTTTTTTTCAGTTTGTTAAATTCAAATTCAAATGGTATTTGCCTCAAATACTGAAATATTTGATTCAAATATTATATATTTGATTCAAATATTATATATTTGATTCAAATAAGAAATATTTGATTCAAGTAAATATTTATTTGATAATAACAAAATACACCTGTATTTGAATCAAATAATTTTTTTTTTCAATGTGTCAAATTCAAATTCAAATGGTATTTGTCTCAAATATTGAAAAGTTTGATTTAAATATTATGTATTTGATTCAAATAAGAAATATTTGATTCAAGGAAATATTTATTTGATAATAACAAAATACACCGGTATTTGAATCAAATAATTTTTTTTTCAGTGTGTCAAATTCAAATTCAAATGGTATTTGCTTCAAATACTGAAATATTTGATTCAAATATTATATATTTGATTCAAATATTATATATTTGATTCAAATATTATATATTTGATTCAAATATTATATATTTGATTCAAATATTATATATTTGATTCAAATATTATATATTTGATTCAAATAAGAAATATTTGTTTCAAGTAAATATTTATTTGATAACAACCAAATACACCGGTATTTGAATCAAATAATTTTTTTTTTCAGTTTGTCAAATTCAAATTCAAATGGTATTTGCCTCAAATACTGAAATATTTGATTCAAATATTATATGTTTGATTCAAATAAGAAATATTTGATTCAAGTAAATATTTATTTGATAATAACCAAATACACCGGCATTTGAATCAAATAATTTTTTTTTCAGTGTGTCAAATTCAAATTCAAATGGTATTTGTCTCAAATATTGAAATATTTGATTTAAATATTATATATTTGTTTCAAATAAGAAATATTTGATTCAAGTAAATATTTATTTGATTATAACCAAATACACCGGTATTTGAATCAAATAATTTTTTTTTCAGTTTGTCAAATTCAAATTCAAATGGTATTTGCCTCAAATACTGAAATATTTGATTCAAATATTATATATTTGATTCAAATAAGAAATATTTGATTCAAGTAAATATTTATTTGATAATAACCAAATACACCGGTATTTAAATCAAATAATTTTTTTTTCAGTGTGTCAAATTCAAATTCAAATGGTATTTGTCTCAAATATTGAAATATTTGATTTAAATATTATATATTTGATTCAAATATTATATATTTGATTCAAATAAGAATTATTTGATTCAAGTAAATATTTATTTGATAATAACCAAATACACCGGTATTTGAATCAAATAATTTTTTTTTTCAGTTTGTCAAATTCAAATTCAAATGGTATTTGCCTCAAATACTGAAATATTTGATTCAAATATTATATATTTGATTCAAATATTATATATTTGATTCAAATAAGAAATATTTGATTCAAATAAGAAATATTTGATTCAAGTAAATATTTATTTGATAATAACCAAATACACCGGCATTTGAATCAAATAATTTTTTTTTCAGTGTGTCAAATTCAAATTCAAATGGTATTTGTCTCAAATATTGAAATATTTGATTTAAATATTATGTATTTGATTCAAATAAGAAATATTTGATTCAAGTAAATATTTATTTGATAATAACAAAATACACCGGTATTTGAATCAAATAATTTTTTTTTCAGTGTGTCAAATTCAAATTCAAAAGGTATTTGCTTCAAATACTGAAATATTTGATTCAAATATTATATATTTGATTCAAATATTATATATTTGATCCAAATATTATATATTTGATTCAAATAAGAAATATTTGTTTCAAGTAAATATTTATTTGATAATAACCAAATACACCGGTATTTGAATCAAATAATTTTTTTTTCAGTTTGTCAAATTCAAATTCAAATGGTATTTGCCTTAAATACTGAAATATTTGATGCAAATATTATATATTTGATTCAAATAAGAAATATTTGATTCAAGTAAATATTTATTTGATAATAACCAAATACACCGGCATTTGAATCAAATAATTTTTTTTTTCAGTGTGTCAAATTCAAATTCAAATGGTATTTGTCTCAAATATTGAAATATTTGATTTAAATATTATATATTTGATTCAAATAAGAAATATTTGATTCAAGTAAATATTTATTTGATTTTAACCAAATACACCGGTATTTGAATCAAATAATTTTTTTTCAGTGTGTCAAATTCAAATTCAAATGGTATTTGCTTCAAATACTGAAATATTTGAATCAAATATTATATATTTGATTCAAATATTATATATTTGATTCAAATATTATATATTTGATTCAAATAAGAAATATTTGATTCAAGTAAATATTTATTTGATAATAACCAAATACACCGGTATTTGAATCAAATAATTTTTATTTTCAGTTTGTCAAATTCAAATTCAAATGGTATTTGCCTCAAATACTAAAATATTTGATTCAAATACTAAAATATTTGATTCAAATATTATATATTTGATTCAAATAAGAAATATTTGATTCAAGTAAATATTTATTTGATAATAACCAAATACACCGGCATTTGAATCAAATAATTTTTTTTTTCAGTGTGTCAAATTCAAATTCAAATGGTATTTGTCTCAAATATTGAAATAATTGATTTAAATATTATATATTTGATTCAAATAAGAAATATTTGATTCAAGTAGGGGAATAGTGTCAGGGTTGGACACAGTTTTGGTTTTCTGTTTATAAATATTTTGTTTAGATAAATTCAGTCAATTGTGGTATATGGGTGGAAAGATCTACAAAAGAGGAACACTTTTGCTGTGGACCGTAAATTGATTGGTCCAAAATTAAAAAAGTTATAAACATTTAAAAAAAAAAAAGATCTAGTCAGGGTTGGACTTTTCAGTCAGGGTTGGACACTTTTTGAAAATCGAAACGCATTATTGGTAAAAACGTAAAATAACATTTGTAATGTTTTTTATTCTTATTTTTTCATGTTTATCTTTACTTATTGTTTACAAATTGTAAAGCTTCATGGGTTTAAAAAAGGAATGAACTCAAATTATAAAAAATAACGCTTTATTGTTCCCAATAACTCAATGAAATGATGAACAAAATTTATACAATTTAAGTATTATTTTTCTAATATCTTTGGCACAATTTTGCACTGAAATATCAATAAAATAAAATTTATTTATAAATTGTGTCAAATTCATAATTAATATGGGTGTCCAACCCTAACTGTATAAAGTGTCCAACCCTAACTAGAAGCATCATTTTCGAATTGTGCTAACCATAACTAGACATGTGTCGCGATTCGATTTTTCACTTTTTTTCTTCTTAAATTATGTACCCCACAATACATTCAATAAGCTTATCTTGCCGAATTCTTGCTTTTTTTACACATTTTTTAGGTTTATTCACAAGTCAAACAAAACTTTTTTTGTCTCTTCGATTGCACCGAAGTCACAAGAGACGCTACTTTTGATTCTCCAAAAATGTAATGCCACAAAAAGTTAGGTTATACTACTAGAAGATTCGTCACGTACGCACACAGGTGGCGCTAGTGTTCTTATTTAAAAAAAGCCAAGTGTCCAACCCTGACAAGTGTCCAACCCTGACACTATTCCCCTAAATATTTATTTGATAATAACCAAATACACCGGTATTTGAATCAAATAATTTTTTTTTCAGTTTGTCAAATTCAAATTCAAATGGTATTTGCCTCAAATACTGAAATATTTGATTCAAATATTATATATTTGATTCAAAAAAGAAATATTTGATTCAAATAAGAAATATTTGATTCAAGTAAATATTTATTTGATAATAACCAAATACACCGGTATTTGAATCAAATAATTTTTTTTTTCAGTGTGTCAAATTCAAATTCAAATGGTATTTGCTTCAAATACTGAAATATTTGATTCAAATATTATATATTTGATTCAAATATTATATATTTGATTCAAATAAGAAATATTTGATTGAAGTAAATATTTATTTGATAATAACCAAATACACCGGCATTTGAATCAAATAATTTTTTTTTTCAGTGTGTCAAATTCAAATTCAAATGGTATTTGTCTCAAATATTGAAATATTTGATTTAAATATTATATGTTTGATTCAAATAAGAAATATTTGATTCAAGTAAATATTTATTTGATAATAACCAAATACACCGATATTTGAATCAAATAATTTTTTTTTTCAGTTTGTCAAATTCAAATTCAAATGGTATTTGCCTCAAATACTGAAATATTTGATTCAAATATTATATATTTGATTCAAATAAGAAATATTTGATTCAAGTAAATATTTATTTGATAATAACCAAATACACCGGCATTTGAATCAAATAATTTTTTTTTTCAGTGTGTCAAATTCAAATTCAAATGGTATTTGTCTCAAATATTGAAATATTTGATTTAAATATTATATATTTGATTCAAATAAGAAATATTTGATTCAAGTAAATATTTATTTGATAATAACCAAATACACCGGTATTTGAATCAAATAATTTTTTTTTTTCAGTGTGTCAAATTAAAATACAAATGGTATTTGTCTCAAATATTGAAATATTTGATTTAAATATTATATATGTGATTTAAATATTATATATTTGATTCAAATATTATATATTTGATTCAAATATTATATATTTGATTCAAATAAGAAATATTTGATTCAAGTAAATATTTATTTGATAATAACAAAATACACCGGTATTTGAATCAAATAATTTTTTTTTTCAGTGTGCCAAATTCAAATTCAAATGGTATTTGTCTCAAATATTGAAATATTTGATTTAAATATTATGTATTTGATTCAAATAAGAAATATTTGATTCAAGTAAATATTTATTTGATAATAACAAAATACACCGGTATTTGAAACAAATAATTTTTTTTTCAGTGTGTCAAATTCAAATTCAAAAGGTATTTGCTTCAAATACTGAAATATTTGATTCAAATATTATATATTTGATTCAAATATTATATATTTGATTCAAATATTATATATTTGATCCAAATATTATATATTTGATTCAAATAAGAAATATTTGTTTCAAGTAAATATTTATTTGATAATAACCAAATACACCGGTATTTGAATCAAATAATTTTTTTTTTCAGTTTGTCAAATTCAAATTCAAATGGTATTTGCCTTAAATACTGAAATATTTGATGCAAATATTATACATTTGATTCAAATAAGAAATATTTGATTCAAGTAAATATTTATTTGATAATAACCAAATACACCGGCATTTGAATCAAATAATTTTTTTTTTCAGTGTGTCAAATTCAAATTCAAATGGTATTTGTCTCAAATATTGAAATATTTGATGTAAATATTATATATTTGATTCAAATAAGAAATATTTGATTCAAGTAAATATTTATTTGATAATAACCAAATACACCGATATTTGAATCAAATAATTTTTTTTTTTCAGTTTGTCAAATTCAAATTCAAATGGTATTTGCCTCAAATACTGAAATATTTGATTCAAATATTATATATTTGATTCAAATAAGAAATATTTGATTCAAGTAAATATTTATTTGATAATAACCAAATACACCGGCATTTGAATCAAATAATTTTTTTTTTCAGTGTGTCAAATTCAAATTCAATTGGTATTTGTCTCAAATATTGAAATATTTGATTTAAATATTATATATTTGATTCAAATAAGAAATATTTGATTCAAGTAAATATTTATTTGATAATAACCAAATACACCGGTATTTGAATCAAATAATTTTTTTTTTTCAGTGTGTCAAATTAAAATACAAATGGTATTTGTCTCAAATATTGAAATATTTGATTTAAATATTATATATTTGATTTAAATATTATATATTTGATTCAAATATTATATATTTGATTCAAATATTATATATTTGATTCAAATAAGAAATATTTGATTCAAGTAAATATTTATTTGATAATAACAAAATACACCGGTATTTGAATCAAATAATTTTTTTTTTTCAGTGTGTCAAATTAAAATACAAATGGTATTTGTCTCAAATATTGAAATATTTGATTTAAATATTATATATGTGATTTAAATATTATATATTTGATTCAAATATTATATATTTGATTCAAATATTATATATTTGATTCAAATAAGAAATATTTGATTCAAGTAAATATTTATTTGATAATAACAAAATACACCGGTATTTGAATCAAATAATTTTTTTTTTCAGTGTGCCAAATTCAAATTCAAATGGTATTTGTCTCAAATATTGAAATATTTGATTTAAATATTATGTATTTGATTCAAATAAGAAATATTTGATTCAAGTAAATATTTATTTGATAATAACAAAATACACCGGTATTTGAAACAAATAATTTTTTTTTCAGTGTGTCAAATTCAAATTCAAAAGGTATTTGCTTCAAATACTGAAATATTTGATTCAAATATTATATATTTGATTCAAATATTATATATTTGATTCAAATATTATATATTTGATCCAAATATTATATATTTGATTCAAATAAGAAATATTTGTTTCAAGTAAATATTTATTTGATAATAACCAAATACACCGGTATTTGAATCAAATAATTTTTTTTTTCAGTTTGTCAAATTCAAATTCAAATGGTATTTGCCTTAAATACTGAAATATTTGATGCAAATATTATACATTTGATTCAAATAAGAAATATTTGATTCAAGTAAATATTTATTTGATAATAACCAAATACACCGGCATTTGAATCAAATAATTTTTTTTTTCAGTGTGTCAAATTCAAATTCAAATGGTATTTGTCTCAAATATTGAAATATTTGATGTAAATATTATATATTTGATTCAAATAAGAAATATTTGATTCAAGTAAATATTTATTTGATAATAACCAAATACACCGATATTTGAATCAAATAATTTTTTTTTTTCAGTTTGTCAAATTCAAATTCAAATGGTATTTGCCTCAAATACTGAAATATTTGATTCAAATATTATATATTTGATTCAAATAAGAAATATTTGATTCAAGTAAATATTTATTTGATAATAACCAAATACACCGGCATTTGAATCAAATAATTTTTTTTTTCAGTGTGTCAAATTCAAATTCAAATGGTATTTGTCTCAAATATTGAAATATTTGATTTAAATATTATATATTTGATTCAAATAAGAAATATTTGATTCAAGTAAATATTTATTTGATAATAACCAAATACACCGGTATTTGAATCAAATAATTTTTTTTTTTCAGTGTGTCAAATTAAAATACAAATGGTATTTGTCTCAAATATTGAAATATTTGATTTAAATATTATATATTTGATTTAAATATTATATATTTGATTCAAATATTATATATTTGATTCAAATATTATATATTTGATTCAAATAAGAAATATTTGATTCAAGTAAATATTTATTTGATAATAACAAAATACACCGGTATTTGAATCAAATAATTTTTTTTTCAGTGTGCCAAATTCAAATTCAAATGGTATTTGTCTCAAATATTGAAATATTTGATTTAAATATTATGTATTTGATTCAAATAAGAAATATTTGATTCAAGTAAATATTTATTTGATAATAACAAAATACACCGGTATTTGAAACAAATAATTTTTTTTTCAGTTTGTCAAATTCAAATTCAAATGGTATTTGCCTCAAATACTGAAATATTTGATTCAAATATTATATATTTGATTCAAATAAGAAATATTTGATTCAAGTAAATATTTATTTGATAATAACCAAATACACCGGTATTTGAATCAAATAATTTTTTTTTTCAGTTTGTCAAATTCAAATTCAAATGGTATTTGCCTTAAATACTGAAATATTTGATGCAAATATTATATATTTGATTCAAATATTATATATTTGATCCAAATATTATATATTTGATTCAAATAAGAAATATTTGTTTCAAGTAAATATTTATTTGATAATAACCAAATACACCGGTATTTGAATCAAATAATTTTTTTTTTCAGTTTGTCAAATTCAAATTCAAATGGTATTTGCCTTAAATACTGAAATATTTGATGCAAATATTATATATTTGATTCAAATAAGAAATATTTGATTCAAGTAAATATTTATTTGATAATAACCAAATACACCGGCATTTGAATCAAATAATTTTTTTTTTCAGTGTGTCAAATTCAAATTCAAATGGTATTTGTCTCAAATATTGAAATATTTGATGTAAATATTATATATTTGATTCAAATAAGAAATATTTGATTCAAGTAAATATTTATTTGATAATAACCAAATACACCGATATTTGAATCAAATAATTTTTTTTTTCAGTTTGTCAAATTCAAATTCAAATGGTATTTGCCTCAAATACTGAAATATTTGATTCAAATATTATATATTTGATTCAAATAAGAAATATTTGATTCAATTAAATATTTATTTGATAATAACCAAATACACCGGCATTTGAATCAAATAATTTTTTTTTTCAGTGTGCCAAATTCAAATTCAAATGGTATTTGTCTCAAATATTGAAATATTTGATTTAAATATTATGTATTTGATTCAAATAAGAAATATTTGATTCAAGTAAATATTTATTTGATAATAACAAAATACACCGGTATTTGAAACAAATAATTTTTTTTTCAGTGTGTCAAATTCAAATTCAAAAGGTATTTGCTTCAAATACTGAAATATTTGATTCAAATATTATATATTTGATTCAAATATTATATATTTGATTCAAATATTATATATTTGATTCAAATATTATATATTTGATTCAAATATTATATATTTGATCCAAATATTATATATTTGATTCAAATAAGAAATATTTGTTTCAAGTAAATATTTATTTGATAATAACCAAATACACCGGTATTTGAATCAAATAATTTTTTTTTTCAGTTTGTCAAATTCAAATTCAAATGGTATTTGCCTTAAATACTGAAATATTTGATGCAAATATTATATATTTGATTCAAATAAGAAATATTTGATTCAAGTAAATATTTATTTGATAATAACCAAATACACCGGCATTTGAATCAAATAATTTTTTTTTTCAGTGTGTCAAATTCAAATTCAAATGGTATTTGTCTCAAATATTGAAATATTTGATGTAAATATTATATATTTGATTCAAATAAGAAATATTTGATTCAAGTAAATATTTATTTGATAATAACCAAATACACCGGTATTTGAATCAAATAATTTTTTTTTTTCAGTGTGTCAAATTAAAATACAAATGGTATTTGTCTCAAATATTGAAATATTTGATTTAAATATTATATATTTGATTTAAATATTATATATTTGATTCAAATATTATATATTTGATTCAAATATTATATATTTGATTCAAATAAGAAATATTTGATTCAAGTAAATATTTATTTGATAATAACCAAATACACCGGTATTTGAATCAAATAATTTTTTTTTCAGTGTGTCAAATTCAAATTCAAATGGTATTTGTCTCAAATATTGAAATATTTGATTTAAATATTATATATTTGATTCAAATAAGAAATATTTGATTCAAGTAAATATTTATTGGATAATAACCAAATACACCGGTATTTGAATCAAATAATTTTTTTTTCAGTTTGTCAAATTCAAATTCAAATGGTATTTGCCTCAAATACTAAAATATTTGATTCAAATATTATATATTTGATTCAAATAAGAAATATTTGATTCAAGTAAATATTTATTTGATAATAACCAAATACACCGGCATTTGAATCAAATAATTTTTTTTTTCAGTGTGTCAAATTCAAATTCAAATGGTATTTGTCTCAAATATTGAAATATTTGATTTAAATATTATATGTTTGATTCAAATAAGAAATATTTGATTCAAGTAAATATTTATTTGATAATAACCAAATACACCGGTATTTGAATCAAATAATTTTTTTTTTCAGTTTGTCAAATTCAAATTCAAATGGTATTTTCCTCAAATACTGAAATATTTGATTCAAATATTATATGTTTGATTCAAATAAGAAATATTTGATTCAAGTAAATATTTATTTGATAATAACCAACTACACCGGTATTTGAATCAAATAATTTTTTTTTTCAATTTGTTAAATTCAAATTCAAATGGTATTTGCCTCAAATACTGAAATATTTGATTCAAATATTATATATTTGATTCAAATATTATATATTTGATTCAAATAAGAAATATTTGATTCAAGTAAATATTTATTTGATAATAACAAAATACACCGGTATTTGAATCAAATAATTTTTTTTTCAATGTGTCAAATTCAAATTCAAATGGTATTTGTCTCAAATATTGAAAAGTTTGATTTAAATATTATGTATTTGATTCAAATAAGAAATATTTGATTCAAGTAAATATTTATTTGATAATAACAAAATACACCGGTATTTGAATCAAATAATTTTTTTTTCAGTGTGTCAAATTCAAATTCAAATGGTATTTGCTTCAAATACTGAAATATTTGATTCAAATATTATATATTTGATTCAAATATTATATATTTGATTCAAATATTATATATTTGATTCAAATATTATATATTTGATTCAAATAAGAAATATTTGTTTCAAGTAAATATTTATTTGATAATAACCAAATACACCGGTATTTGAATCAAATAATTTTTTTTTTCAGTTTGTCAAATTCAAATTCAAATGGTATTTGCCTCAAATACTGAAATATTTGATTCAAATATTATATGTTTGATTCAAATAAGAAATATTTGATTCAAGTAAATATTTATTTGATAATAACCAAATACACCGGTATTTGAATCAAATAATTTTTTTTTTCAGTGTGTCAAATTCAAATTCAAATGGTATTTGTCTCAAATATTGAAATATTTGATTCAAATATTATATATTTGATTCAAATAAGAAATATTTGATTCAAGTAAATATTTATTTGATAATAACAAAATACACCGGTATTTGAATCAAATAATTTTTTTTTTCAGTGTGCCAAATTCAAATTCAAATGGTATTTGTCTCAAATATTGAAATATTTGATTTAAATATTATGCATTTGATTCAAATAAGAAATATTTGATTCAAGTAAATATTTATTTGATAATAACAAAATACACCGGTATTTGAATCAAATAATTTTTTTTTCAGTGTGTCAAATTCAAATTCAAAAGGTATTTGCTTCAAATACTGAAATATTTGATTCAAATATTATATATTTGATTCAAATATTATATATTTGATTCAAATATTATATATTTGATTCAAATATTATATATTTGATTCAAATATTATATATTTGATTCAAATATTATATATTTGATTCAAATATTATATATTTGATTCAAATAAGAAATATTTGATTCAAGTAAATATTTATTTGATAATAACCAACTACACCGGTATTTGAATCAAATAATTTTTTTTTTCAGTTTGTTAAATTCAAATTCAAATGGTATTTGCCTCAAATACTGAAATATTTGATTCAAATATTATATATTTGATTCAAATATTATATATTTGATTCAAATAAGAAATATTTGTTTCAAGTAAATATTTATTTGATAATAACCAAATACACCGGTATTTGAATCAAATAATTTTTTTTTTCAGTTTGTCAAATTCAAATTCAAATGGTATTTGTCTCAAATATTGAAATATTTGATTCAAATATTATATATTTGATTCAAATAAGAAATATTTGATTCAAGTAAATATTTATTTGATAATAACAAAATACACCGGTATTTGAATCAAATAATTTTTTTTTTCAGTGTGCCAAATTCAAATTCAAATGGTATTTGTCTCAAATATTGAAATATTTGATTTAAATATTATGTATTTGATTCAAATAAGAAATATTTGATTCAAGTAAATATTTATTTGATAATAACAAAATACACCGGTATTTGAATCAAATAATTTTTTTTTCAGTGTGTCAAATTCAAATTCAAAAGGTATTTGCTTCAAATACTGAAATATTTGATTCAAATATTATATATTTGATTCAAATATTATATATTTGATTCAAATATTATATATTTGATTCAAATATTATATATTTGATTCAAATATTATATATTTGATTCAAATAAGAAATATTTGATTCAAGTAAATATTTATTTGATAATAACCAACTACACCGGTATTTGAATCAAATAATTTTTTTTTTCAGTTTGTTAAATTCAAATTCAAATGGTATTTGCCTCAAATACTGAAATATTTGATTCAAATATTATATATTTGATTCAAATATTATATATTTGATTCAAATAAGAAATATTTGTTTCAAGTAAATATTTATTTGATAATAACCAAATACACCGGTATTTGAATCAAATAATTTTTTTTTCAATGTGTCAAATTCAAATTCAAATGGTATTTGTCTCAAATATTGAAAAGTTTGATTTAAATATTATGTATTTGATTCAAATAAGAAATATTTGATTCAAGTAAATATTTATTTGATAATAACAAAATACACCGGTATTTGAATCAAATAATTTTTTTTTCAGTGTGTCAAATTCAAATTCAAATGGTATTTGCTTCAAATACTGAAATATTTGATTCAAATATTATATATTTGATTCAAATATTATATATTTGATTCAAATATTATATATTTGATTCAAATATTATATATTTGATTCAAATAAGAAATATTTGTTTCAAGTAAATATTTATTTGATAATAACCAAATACACCGGTATTTGAATCAAATAATTTTTTTTTTCAGTTTGTCAAATTCAAATTCAAATGGTATTTGCCTCAAATACTGAAATATTTGATTCAAATATTATATGTTTGATTCAAATAAGAAATATTTGATTAAAGTAAATATTTATTTGATAATAACCAAATACACCGGTATTTGAATCAAATAATTTTTTTTTCAGTGTGTCAAATTCAAATTCAAATGGTATTTGTCTCAAATATTGAAATATTTGATTCAAATATTATATATTTGATTCAAATAAGAAATATTTGATTCAAGTAAATATTTATTTGATAATAACAAAATACACCGGTATTTGAATCAAATAATTTTTTTTTTCAGTGTGCCAAATTCAAATTCAAATGGTATTTGTCTCAAATATTGAAATATTTGATTTAAATATTATGTATTTGATTCAAATAAGAAATATTTGATTCAAGTAAATATTTATTTGATAATAACAAAATACACCGGTATTTGAATCAAATAATTTTTTTTTCAGTGTGTCAAATTCAAATTCAAAAGGTATTTGCTTCAAATACTGAAATATTTGATTCAAATATTATATATTTGATTCAAATATTATATATTTGATTCAAATATTATATATTTGATTCAAATATTATATATTTGATTCAAATATTATATATTTGATTCAAATATTATATATTTGATTCAAATATTATATATTTGATTCAAATATTATATATTTGATTCAAATAAGAAATATTTGTTTCAAGTAAATATTTATTTGATAATAACCAAATACACCGGTATTTGAATCAAATAATTTTTTTTTTCAGTTTGTCAAATTCAAATTCAAATGGTATTTGCCTCAAATACTGAAATATTTGATTCAAATATTATATGTTTGATTCAAATAAGAAATATTTGATTCAAGTAAATATTTATTTGATAATAACCAAATACACCGGCATTTGAATCAAATAATTTTTTTTTCAGTTTGTCAAATTCAAATTCAAATGGTATTTGCCTCAAATACTGAAATATTTGATTCAAATATTATATATTTGATTCAAATAAGAAATATTTGATTCAAGTAAATATTTATTTGATAATAACCAAATACACCGGTATTTAAATCAAATAATTTTTTTTTTCAGTGTGTCAAATTCAAATTCAAATGGTATTTGTCTCAAATATTGAAATATTTGATTTAAATATTATATATTTGATTCAAATATTATATATTTGATTCAAATAAGAAATATTTGTTTCAAGTAAATATTTATTTGATAATAACCAAATACACCGGTATTTGAATCAAATAATTTTTTTTTTCAGTTTGTCAAATTCAAATTCAAATGGTATTTGCCTTAAATACTGAAATATTTGATGCAAATATTATATATTTGATTCAAATAAGAAATATTTGATTCAAGTAAATATTTATTTGATAATAACCAAATACACCGGCATTTGAATCAAATAATTTTTTTTTCAGTGTGTCAAATTCAAATTCAAATGGTATTTGTCTCAAATATTGAAATATTTGATTTAAATATTATATATTTGATTCAAATAAGAAATATTTGATTCAAGTAAATATTTATTTGATTTTAACCAAATACACCGGTATTTAAATCAAATAATTTTTTTTCAGTGTGTCAAATTCAAATTCAAATGGTATTTGCTTCAAATACTGAAATATTTGATTCAAATATTATATATTTGATTCAAATATTATATATTTGATTCAAATAAGAAATATTTGATTCAAGTAAATATTTATTTGATAATAACCAAATACACCGGTATTTGAATCAAATAATTTTTATTTTCAGTTTGTCAAATTCAAATTCAAATGGTATTTGCCTCAAATACTAAAATATTTGATTCAAATATTATATATTTGATTCAAATAAGAAATATTTGATTCAAGTAAATATTTATTTGATAATAACCAAATACACCGGCATTTGAATCAAATAATTTTTTTTTCAGTGTGTCAAATTCAAATTCAAATGGTATTTGTCTCAAATATTGAAATGATTGATTTAAATATTATATATTTGATTCAAATAAGAAATATTTGATTCAAGTAAATATTTATTTGATAATAACCAAATACACCGGTATTTGAATCAAATAATTTTTTTTTCAGTTTGTCAAATTCAAATTCAAATGGTATTTGCCTCAAATACTGAAATATTTGATTCAAATATTATATATTTGATTCAAATAAGAAATATTTGATTGAAATAAGAAATATTTGATTCAAATAAGAAATATTTGATTCAAGTAAATATTTATTTGATAATAACCAAATACACCGGTATTTGAATCAAATAATTTTTTTTTTCAGTGTGTCAAATTCAAATTCAAATGGTATTTGCTTCAAATACTGAAATATTTGATTCAAATATTATATATTTGATTCAAATATTATATATTTGATTCAAATAAGAAATATTTGATTCAAGTAAATATTTATTTGATAATAACCAAATACACCGGTATTTGAATCAAATAATTTTTTTTTTCAGTGTGTCAAATTCAAATTCAAATGGTATTTGCTTCAAATACTGAAATATTTGATTCAAATATTATATATTTGATTCAAATAAGAAATATTTGATTCAAGTAAATATTTATTTGATAATAACCAAATACACCGGTATTTGAATCAAATAATTTTTTTTCAGTTTGTCCAATTCAAATTCAAATGGTATTTGCCTCAAATACTGAAATATTTTATTCAAATATTATATATTTGATTCAAATAAGAAATATTTGATTCAAGTAAATATTTATTTGATAATAACCAAATACACCGGTATTTGAATCAAATAATTTTTTTTTTCAGTGTGTCAAATTAAAATACAAATGGTATTTGTCTCAAATATTGAAATATTTGATTTAAATATTATATATTTGATTTAAATATTATATATTTGATTCAAATATTATATATTTGATTCAAATAAGAAATATTTGATTCAAGTAAATATTTATTTGATAATAACCAAATACACCGGTATTTGAATCAAATAATTTTTTTTTTCAGTGTGTCAAATTCAAATTCAAATGGTATTTGTCTCAAATATTGAAATATTTGATTTAAATATTATATATTTGATTCAAATAAGAAATATTTGATTCAAGTAAATATTTATTTGATAATAACCAAATACACCGGTATTTGAATCAAATATTTTTTTTTTCAGTTTGTCAAATTCAAATTCAAATGGTATTTGCCTCAAATACTAAAATATTTGATTCAAATATTATATATTTGATTCAAATAAGAAATATTTGATTCAAGTAAATATTTATTTGATAATAACCAAATACACCGGCATTTGAATCAAATAATTTTTTTTTTCAGTGTGTCAAATTCAAATTCAAATGGTATTTGTCTCAAATATTGAAATATTTGATTTAAATATTATATGTTTGATTCAAATAAGAAATATTTGATTCAAGTAAATATTTATTTGATAATAACCAAATACACCGGCATTTGAATCAAATAATTTTTTTTTCAGTGTGTCAAATTCAAATTCAAATGGTATTTGTCTCAAATATTGAAATATTTGATTTAAATATTATATATTTGATTCAAATAAGAAATATTTGATTTAAGTAAATATTTATTTGATTATAACCAAATACACCGGTATTTGAATCAAATAATTTTTTTTTCAGTTTGTCAAATTCAAATTCAAATGGTATTTGCCTCAAATACTGAAATATTTGATTCAAATATTATATATTTGATTCAAATAAGAAATATTTGATTCAAGTAAATATTTATTTGATAATAACCAAATACACCGGTATTTGAATCAAATAATTTTTTTTTTCAGTTTGTCAAATTCAAATTCAAATGGTATTTGCCTCAAATACTGAAATATTTGATTCAAATATTATATGTTTGATTCAAATAAGAAATATTTGATTCAAGTAAATATTTATTTGATAATAACCAAATACACCGGCATTTGAATCAAATAATTTTTTTTTTCAGTGTGTCAAATTCAAATTCAAATGGTATTTGTCTCAAATATTGAAATATTTGATTTAAATATTATATATTTGATTCAAATAAGAAATATTTGATTCAAGTAAATATTTATTTGATAATAACCAAATACACCGGTATTTGAATCAAATAATTTTTTTTTCAGTTTGTCAAATTCAAATTCAAATGGTATTTGCCTCAAATACTAAAATATTTGATTCAAATATTATATATTTGATTCAAATAAGAAATATTTGATTCAAGTAAATATTTATTTGATAATAACCAAATACACCGGTATTTGAATCAAATAATTTTTTTTTTCAGTGTGTCAAATTCAAATTCAAATGGTATTTGTCTCAAATATTGAAATATTTGATTTAAATATTATATGTTTGATTCAAATAAGAAATATTTGATTCAAGTAAATATTTATTTGATAATAACCAAATACACCGGTATTTGAATCAAATAATTTTTTTTTTCAGTTTGCCAAATTCAAATTCAAATGGTATTTGCCTCAAATACTGAAATATTTGATTCAAATATTATATGTTTGATTCAAATAAGAAATATTTGATTCAAGTAAATATTTATTTGATAATAACCAAATACACCGGCATTTGAATCAAATAATTTTTTTTTCAGTGTGTCAAATTCAAATTCAAATGGTATTTGTCTCAAATATTGAAATATTTGATTTAAATATTATATATTTGATTCAAATAAGAAATATTTGATTTAAGTAAATATTTATTTGATTATAACCAAATACACCGGTATTTGAATCAAATAATTTTTTTTTCAGTTTGTCAAATTCAAATTCAAATGGTATTTGCCTCAAATACTGAAATATTTGATTCAAATATTATATATTTGATTCAAATAAGAAATATTTGATTCAAGTAAATATTTATTTGATAATAACCAAATACACCGGTATTTGAATCAAATAATTTTTTTTTTCAGTTTGTCAAATTCAAATTCAAATGGTATTTGCCTCAAATACTGAAATATTTGATTCAAATATTATATGTTTGATTCAAATAAGAAATATTTGATTCAAGTAAATATTTATTTGATAATAACCAAATACACCGGCATTTGAATCAAATAATTTTTTTTTTCAGTGTGTCAAATTCAAATTCAAATGGTATTTGTCTCAAATATTGAAATATTTGAATTAAATATTATATATTTGATTCAAATAAGAAATGTTTGATTCAAGTAAATATTTATTTGATTATAACCAAATATACCGGTATTTGAATCAAATAATTTTTTTTTCAGTTTGTCAAATTTAAATTCAAATGGTATTTGCCTCAAATACTGAAATATTTGATTCAAATATTATATATTTGATTCAAATAGTATATATTTGATTCAAATAAGAAATATTTGATTCAAGTAAATATTTATTTGATAATAACCAAATACACCGGTATTTAAATCAAATAATTTTTTTTTTCAGTGTGTCAAATTCAAATTCAAATGGTATTTGTCTCAAATATTGAAATATTTGATTTAAATATTATATATTTGATTCAAATATTATATATTTGATTCAAATAAGAAATATTTGATTCAAGTAAATATTTTTTTGATAATAACCAAAAACACCGGTATTTGAATCAAATAATTTTTTTTTTCAGTTTGTCAAATTCAAATTCAAATGGTATTTGCCTCAAATACTGAAATATTTGATTCAAATATTATATATTTGATTCAAATAAGAAATATTTGATTCAAGTAAATATTTATTTGATAATAACCAAATACACCGGTATTTGAATCAAATAATTTTTTTTTTCAGTGTGTCAAATTCAAATTCAAATGGTATTTGTCTCAAATATTGAAATATTTGATTTAAATATTATATGTTTGATTCAAATAAGAAATATTTGATTCAAGTAAATATTTATTTGATAATAACCAAATACACCGGTATTTGAATCAAATAATTTTTTTTTTCAGTTTGCCAAATTCAAATTCAAATGGTATTTGCCTCAAATACTGAAATATTTGATTCAAATATTATATGTTTGATTCAAATAAGAAATATTTGATTCAAGTAAATATTTATTTGATAATAACCAAATACACCGGCATTTGAATCAAATAATTTTTTTTTCAGTGTGTCAAATTCAAATTCAAATGGTATTTGTCTCAAATATTGAAATATTTGATTTAAATATTATATATTTGATTCAAATAAGAAATATTTGATTTAAGTAAATATTTATTTGATTATAACCAAATACACCGGTATTTGAATCAAATAATTTTTTTTTCAGTTTGTCAAATTCAAATTCAAATGGTATTTGCCTCAAATACTGAAATATTTGATTCAAATATTATATATTTGATTCAAATAAGAAATATTTGATTCAAGTAAATATTTATTTGATAATAACCAAATACACCGGTATTTGAATCAAATAATTTTTTTTTTCAGTTTGTCAAATTCAAATTCAAATGGTATTTGCCTCAAATACTGAAATATTTGATTCAAATATTATATGTTTGATTCAAATAAGAAATATTTGATTCAAGTAAATATTTATTTGATAATAACCAAATACACCGGCATTTGAATCAAATAATTTTTTTTTTCAGTGTGTCAAATTCAAATTCAAATGGTATTTGTCTCAAATATTGAAATATTTGAATTAAATATTATATATTTGATTCAAATAAGAAATGTTTGATTCAAGTAAATATTTATTTGATTATAACCAAATATACCGGTATTTGAATCAAATAATTTTTTTTTCAGTTTGTCAAATTTAAATTCAAATGGTATTTGCCTCAAATACTGAAATATTTGATTCAAATATTATATATTTGATTCAAATATTATATATTTGATTCAAATAAGAAATATTTGATTCAAGTAAATATTTATTTGATAATAACCAAATACACCGGTATTTAAATCAAATAATTTTTTTTTTCAGTGTGTCAAATTCAAATTCAAATGGTATTTGTCTCAAATATTGAAATATTTGATTTAAATATTATATATTTGATTCAAATATTATATATTTGATTCAAATAAGAAATATTTGATTCAAGTAAATATTTTTTTGATAATAACCAAAAACACCGGTATTTGAATCAAATAATTTTTTTTTTCAGTTTGTCAAATTCAAATTCAAATGGTATTTGCCTCAAATACTGAAATATTTGATTCAAATATTATATATTTGATTCAAATAAGAAATATTTGATTCAAGTAAATATTTATTTGATAATAACCAAATACACCGGCATTTGAATCAAATAATTTTTTTTTCAGTGTGTCAAATTCAAATTCAAATGGTATTTGTCTCAAATATTGAAATATTTGATTCAAATATTATATATTTGATTCAAATAAGAAATATTTGAATCAAGTAAATATTTATTTGATAATAACAAAATACACCGGAATTTGAATCAAATAATTTTTTTTTTCAGTTTGTCAAATTCAAATTCAAATGGTATTTGTCTCAAATATTGAAATATTTGATTTAAATATTATATATTTGATTCAAATATTATATATTTGATTCAAATAAGAAATATTTGATTCAAGTAAATATTTATTTGATAATAACCAAATACACCGGTATTTGAATCAAATAATTTTTTTTTCAGTGTGTCAAATTCAAATTCAAATGGTATTTGCCTCAAATACTGAAATATTTGATTCAAATATTATATATTTGATTCAAATAAGAAATATTTGATTCAAGTAAATATTTATTTGTTAATAACCAAATACACCGGTATTTAAATCAAATAATTTTTTTTTCAGTGTGTCAAATTCAAATGGTATTTGTCTCAAATATTGAAATATTTGATTTAAATATTATATATTTGATTCAAATATTATATATTTGATTCAAATAAGAAATATTTGATTCAAGTAAATATTATTTGATAATAACCAAATACACCGGCATTTGAATCAAATAATTTTTTTTTCAGTGTGTCAAATTCAAATTCAAATGGTATTTGTCTCAAATATTGAAATATTTGATTCAAATATTATATATTTGATTCAAATAAGAAATATTTGATTCAAGTAAATATTTATTTGATAATAACAAAATACACCGGTATTTGAATCAAATAATTTTTTTTTTCAGTTTGTCAAATTCAAATTCAAATGGTATTTGTCTCAAATATTGAAATATTTGATTTAAATATTATATATTTGATTCAAATATTATATATTTGATTCAAATAAGAAATATTTGATTCAAGTAAATATTTATTTGATAATAACCAAATACACCGGTATTTGAATCAAATAATTTTTTTTTCAGTGTGTCAAATTCAAATTCAAATGGTATTTGCCTCAAATACTGAAATATTTGATTCAAATATTATATATTTGATTCAAATAAGAAATATTTGATTCAAGTAAATATTTATTTGTTAATAACCAAATACACCGGTATTTAAATCAAATAATTTTTTTTTCAGTGTGTCAAATTCAAATTCAAATGGTATTTGTCTCAAATATTGAAATATTTGATTTAAATATTATATTTTTGATTCAAATATTATATATTTGATTCAAATAAGAAATATTTGATTCAAGTAAATATTTATTTGATAATAACCAAATACACCGGTATTTGAATCAAATAATTTTTTTTTTCAGTTTGTCAAATTCAAATTCAAATGGTATTTGCCTCAAATACTGAAATATTTGATTCAAATATTATATATTTGATTCAAATAAGAAATATTTGATTCAAGCAAATATTTATTTGATAATAACCAAATACACCGGCATTTGAATCAAATAATTTTTTTTTCAGTGTGTCAAATTCAAATTCAAATGGTATTTGTCTCAAATATTGAAATATTTGTTTCAAATATTATATATTTGATTCAAATAAGAAATATTTGATTCAAGTAAATATTTATTTGATAATAACAAAATACACCGGTATTTGAATCAAATAATTTTTTTTTTCAGTTTGTCAAATTCAAATTCAAATGGTATTTGTCTCAAATATTGAAATATTTGATTTAAATATTATATATTTGATTCAAATATTATATATTTGATTCAAATAAGAAATATTTGATTCAAGTAAATATTTATTTGATAATAACCAAATACACCGGTATTTGAATCAAATAATTTTTTTTTCAGTGTGTCAAATTAAAAAATTTAATAAGATAATCAAAATTTAAACAAACGTATACAACTATAAAAAATTACAAACAATTTCACTTAGAAATATTAAATGGAAAACTATTAAAAATATCTGTCAATAATTCCCTGTCGAACACGTAAACCTAGCGCGCGTAATCGATTTCGTTGCTTTATTGGTGGGTGGTGCGCAAATCTTGAGGAAAATGTTCCAATCCACCAAGCTTACATATGTTATGTAACGCACAACAAGCGTTGACAATTGAATCAACGTAAATAGGCGAGTATCTTAAAAGTCTTTCCTCAAGCACGCACCGAAATCTAGTTTTCAAATTTCCAATACATCTTTCGACACAACTGCGTGTTCTCGCATGGGCCTGCGTGTATCTCCAAGCGGGAGTATTAACAGGTGCATGCAAATCGGGAGTTAGGGTCCACGGTTCTGTAGGGTATGCAGAATCAGCAAGAACTTTCCAACCTTCATTGCACTGATAGTTATTTTCTAATTCTCTTCTAATAGAGGAATTTCGCCAAATATAGCTATCGTGTGTACTTCCCGCGTGGCGGGCATTGACGCCTAAGATTCTCAAATTGTAATCACAAACATATGATCATAACATATGATAATAATAATAAAAAATGCAAAGAATGTTATAATATAATTATGTAAAAATTAATATTTAAAAAAATTTGCAATATTCTAATCAAAATACCGTCGGAAATTCCCAAAAGCATTTTCCTGGGAATCTTTCCACGTGGAAATGTTTGCAAATTTTATAAGTAGTAAAAAGAAATTTTTAGTCAGACAATATTTAAAATATATTCAGTAGTAAAAGTAAAATAAAAGTCAAACAACTTTTGCAATAGAAACAGTAGCACATATAAATATTTGATCAGTCAATTTTTGAAATTTATTCAGTAATAAAATATTTCATTAAAATATTATATTTATATAATGCTTACTATTTGCACATTTTTTGCGTGTTGCTGATGTCGATTCACGTAATTGTGCTCTTCATTTCGCAGTCTTAAAATTAAAACAAATGTGCAATCCACGGCGCCAATTATTCCTGGGAATCCTGCACTTAATTCAAATTCTCGCGAAATCTTTTGTTTTTCATTTTGACTCCTTGGAAATTTAATAAACTCTTCGACTACAAAGAGATTAATTAAATTTGTTACTTCGTGGATAGAAAAACTTATTGATGACTGGGACATAGTCGTAAGGTAAGACTGACCCGTCACCCTTTGGTACGAACCAGTCCCGTAAAAAATCAAAGTCGCAAAAATTCGCAATTCAGGTGCAATTCCATTAACTCGTGCACTATGTCTCATGTGAGGGCTTAATGTTAAAATTAAATATTGCACCATATATTTGCTCAGACGAAACAAATCGACAAATCTTCTGTCGGGAAGAGAAAATAGATCGCTGTCATTTCTTAAATGAACATGCAATAAATGCACTTGACGATATTCACTTCTTCTTACTGCTTCCAATCTCTCATTATTATTTTCTAAGATTGCCAATCCAAAATAACCTAGACTCATCTAAGAAAAGAAAAATCATTCATGAAAACAATGACACTATAAAATGATGCACGTATGCAACGTTAATTCTAAAAAAATATTCAAATACGTAGTTATAAATTTTAGTGGAATTATTACCTCGTTTTGGTGAAATTTTACATTAAAACTTAAAGGTAAGTACAATATAAAATTTTCGAATTTGTTTTATTTTAATAACTAATGTGTATAAAATAATTCTTGTCACTATACTAATTAAATAGGAATGTAATTTGACAAAAATATAACAGTTGAATTACAAAATATGTGTGCAATTTCAGTTTGTTTGAAATATCATAACAAAATATTTAAAAAATGGATTTCGAAAATTTATACGATTCAAATTCTGAAAATAATTCATTTGAATCTGAGACAGATGAATTAGAATGTGGAAGAGATTTATCTAAACGAGGTAATTTAAAAATATACATAAATATACATATTGTTTATTTTTATTTTTAGAATTAAAATATAAAATTGTCACGAATAGCATAATCTGGAAAAAAAGTAATTTTTTAAAATTATATGGCAAATAAAATTTGCTACCAAATTTTAACAAATAAATAATTTAATTTATACTTACTATTATTTTAATAATATAAGTAAAAAAGAATAATAATAATACGAATATATAATACTAATAAAAATAGATACTTACTTGTTTTCCAAAACTCCTTCAAATATAAATCATTTTATATTTTAATAAGTGACATATGTAATTACAAAATTTTAGACAGTCTGACTGAATATTTACTTGCACTACTAATAAAGCGTTGCGTAAAATAAAAGATGATAAAAATAAATATTTTTCAGTTTCTCAAAAAAAAAATCAAAAGGACGTTTAAGTCGTGCCACCTCTGAGCAGAAGCAGAGAATTTTGGAGTGCATTGAGGAAAATCCGACGTTGTTGACAAAAAAATTTACCAAAGTTTTGTCAAGGCAAAAAAATATAATAAAGAATGGGCAGAAATTTCAAAAGAATTAAATTCAATGAATACAGAAAGAAATTCTAGATCGCCAGCTCAATGGCAAAAGGTAAAATTGTTTTCTAAATATGAGGAAAATTTTTTAAAGTGATCCAATTGTAAAAATGAGAACATTGGATGCGGAATTACGTAAATTATCAATTGGTAACCCAAGTAGCACGTAATATTACAGTAATATTAAACCTTTATTTGAAATACATAAAAATTTCAAAGTTTTTTATGACAAAAAAAAGAATTAATCAGTCAAATATTTTTAAATGTTTTTGAAATTTTTTGTAATATTACAGTAATATTTTGTAATTTTACTATAATATTACTGTAAAATTAACCGGTAATATTACCATGAGGCGGACATTTTAATATTACTGTAATATTCGGTGCTACTTGAGAATTTTAGAATCACGGTGACTTTATTTGTTTGTAAAATATTTCATGTATTAATAACATTAATTAATTAATATCTCGAAAACAAAAAGGCCATTTTATTTAATTTGTTTATTAACAGTATACATTTTAAGCTTCAATTTCTCCTCATTTACTTAATAATTAATATATTTAATTGTATAACAATTAAAAAGAATTTATTTGACAGGTTCTGTCGCGATGGGTATCGAACACTAAAGGAAAATTAGCTAATATCAAACGGTGCAAACGAACCACTGGAAGAGGCAATTTCAGCAACGCGAATATTAGTCTAACGGGGTTGGAAGACCGACTTTTGGCTGTAAAAGGCAAAAGTTGCATTTTAGGGGATGGCGTAACGAAAGAAATTGGAATACCAGAATCTGACTCTGATGTAAGTTAAAATTCCAAATTTTTAAAAATAAAATATATTTAAATTTTTATGATTTATATCTAACTTTAATACAATTTAATAGGTCGATTTAGAAGAAGCAATACCAGCAGCAGTGGTCAAAAAAATGTCTAATGTACCATTAGAGGTTGGTTTTATCATTAAAAATGTTATTATTAATATATTAACTAGCTCAAAGCTAGTCTAAACCATTAATAATCAAATTTTCCGAATTTGTATTTTTTCCTCATATTTGCTTTATTTTATATTTTAACCATTTCCTTTTAGAATCAAGAATGTCTCAAATTTATAAAGATTTGCCACGATGAAGAAATGAAACAACTAAAAGAAATTTCTACTGTCCAAAGTAAAAACCTAGTAAGTCGCATTTGCAGTAAGGTCGAAAATCGTGTGAGCTGTTCTACCGATTTTCACCCTTACGGGAAATGCGACTTACTAGGTTTTTACTTTGAGCAGCAGATTTCTAAAAGCCTCAAAAAATTTTCAAGTGTAACGCTTAAAATCTCAAAAATTATAAAAAAAGCAATTCGGGACAACGATAAATAATTAATATTATAATATATTGTTATATTAACTTTTATATTTCTAAATACATTTAATTTAAACCTCTAATTTTTTATAATTATAAACTAAATAAAAAATAATAAAAAATAAGAAAAAAGGTGACATTTATTTCCAATTTCTATCCTTACAAAAAATTAAGGAAATAATTAAACTTTATCTAATAATAATAAACTATCTACTTTTCTTTTTTATATTAATAATAAAATATTTATTGCATTTATATTTATTATCTTTTTCATACGATTAAAAGTTTCTATTAGACATTGCCTAAAATGGGAAAAAAAATTTTAATTATTAATTATTGTTTTTAATTCTTGCTATAAGATTAATTTTCTTAATTTTTATTCATTAAATTAAATTAAAAAAATTTATTTCCTTTATAAATTATTTTAACATTAAACTAGATAATTTATTTTTAAAATTGTTATTTATTAAATATTAATAGGTTATTTCCAATATTAAAGTATAATTTATTTCGTCACTAATAAATTATTTTATTTGAAACTAACAGTTGGCAAACATGAAGTTAGAGAATTGATTCCACCTTCATGTTGAATTTGTTTGCTACGTAGATAAAATATTTAAGGAAATTGACATGAATTCTATGTCAATGTCCTTATCTAGGGGGGTTATGTTTATATATTATTCTAAATTACCATCTTGCAGTTCAAGATTTGAAGAAACTGTCAACAGTATTTTATTTTGGACATGATTTGGAACAAATTTCACTAAAAATATGTAAGTTTTTAGTTCTAAATAACGAAAAGCGCTACATAGCGACTAGCGCTATTCGTAATCCCACTGCAGATTTCCTTAAGAATTCGTTCAGAATTCCTGTTGAATTCTTATTAAATTCGTATAGCGATTTCAAACAGAATTTATCTGTAATTTAATCAGAATTCGTGCCATTTTCTTTGGAAAAAGGATGTAGAATATTAATAAAAAAATATATATTCCACACAGAAATTTGAATGAAATTCTGGACGAATTCCTGTACGATATTCTTGCTAACATAAAATATAAAAAAAAATTAAAATATTTTTAAACTAAAACTAATCAAAAATATTGTACAAAATTTATCAGAAAAAAAAGTGAAAATTTGTTTAAAAAAATTTTTCAGCCAAAATTACGTGCCGAATTTTTATCAATTGCTTATGGTAATTTCTACAAAATTGATTTAAAAAGTCACTAGTAATTCGCACAAATATCGTAACAAATTTGATCGGAAAAGTAGGCGAAAATTTTCCCTACAAATTTTTCATCAAAAATTAAGTGCGGATTTCCCATCAAATTTCTATTTTAATTTCTTTAAAAAATTATTTAAAAGATTGATTAGTAATTCGCATGAATATCGTATAAAATTTACTTGAAAAACTGCGAATTAAAAAAAAAATTATTGAGGAAATTTCCTTCAGAATTTCTTAACTCTTCGTAATTCATAAAGAAAATTGAATCTGAATTTTTTTTTAAATTTTACCGTAGATAATACAAGAAGAATTTCTTTCGAATTTCTGTCTGGAATACTTTTTTTTATTAATTCTGTACCCGTTTTTGCTGGAAATTATTTTGCTATCTGGGTGAATTTTGCAGAAAGAATTTCTTTTAATGTGCTATTAGAAATACAATTTAAATTCTATTCTATCTATATCATTTTTTAATTGCAGGCAGCCATCGCTTTATATGCACTTTCCAACACCTTAAATGAAGAAATTCTGATTTGTCTCCTACGAAAAGTTGACAATTTGATTGTTAACATGAATTTGGAACCTTTCGAGATGCTGATTGGTCCTTACGAAGCCCAAGTCGCGGCTGCTGTCAATGTCGTATGGCCCAACAGCAAATATTTGACGTCGCTGTTTGATTTTCATGAGGTATTTTTTAGAATGCTTGTCGCAAATTTTGTGCAAGTTTGCACTGCTTTGATAGGTGGCGGACATTTAAGTATTTGCTGCAAATTTCCTAAAAAATGTGCTGTGTGGGAATCAATACTTTCTTTCGTTGTTAAAAGCGCATTTTTCTTATTAAAATTCTTGTAAATTGAAAGTTACTTAAAGGGTAGAAAAACAAAAGGGGTCAAGTGTCAATTTATCAAAATTTAGGTCTTTTCACAAAAAAATAAAATTCATTAACACATTTTTTAAAAAGGATTTGTTTCAAATGCGTATTTGAATCAGTTTTAATAAAAATTAAAATAATAAAATAGTTTAAAATTTACTTTTTTGCAATTTTATTCAAAAAACAGAAGAAATTAATAAGTTCATAATTTATGGTTATATAATAATGATTTAATTTAGAAATGAAAGTACATATTTTAAATAATGTGCAGAATTTGTAAATATTTTTTTTATTTGTTTTAAAAGCAGTGAATTAGAGTTTGACTCCTACTGTCATTCTACCCTTTATTTATCGTTTAAAAGAATAGATTATAATTTCTAAATATTGTTATGAAAAATGGATTCATTTCAATAAATTATGTTGTTTGAAGAGAATTTTTTTCATTAACTAAACTCTAATGAAAAAATAATTAATATTTTATTTATAGATTTTAAAACTCAAATGGTGCCACTCAAATAATGACCAGGATATTTCCTGTTTATTATTAGCCAAATGTATGGCAATTCCATTTTTAAGGAAAGAAGATGTAAAGTCAGCAATCAAAAAAATTAAACGCGATGAAAAATCATATAAATCATCAAAGAACGGTGCTGAAAAATGGCCAAAATTTGCCCATGCGGGAATTATGAAAAACGAGTAGTTTCCCATAGTTTGAACCCTGCTGAATCCGAAAATGATAGTTAGAATCTTGCAAACCTGAGGGAAAGGGATGAAAAACTACCCCTAAATAAGCAATTCCAATAATTCACGACAATTAAAATGCAGTCAAGTAACATCTAAAAAATAAACCAAAATCGCTTGAAAATTGTTACTCGGGGGTTTTCGGGGTCGCTGATTACGAAAATGATGTTAGTTTTTGAAAATTCAAAATGGCGGATCCAATATGGCGGATGAAAATTTTAAAAATCCACAAAATTTGCTTAAAACTCGTTACTCGGGAGTTTTCGGGGTCGCTGATTACGAATATGATGTTAGTTTTTGAAAATTCAAAATGGCGGATCCAATATGGCGGACGAAAATTTTAAAAATCCACAAAATTTGCTTAAAACTTGTTACTCGGGGGTTTTCGGGGTCGCTGATTACGAATATGATGTTAGTTTTTGAAAATTCAAAATGGCGGATCCAATATGGCGGACGACTTTTTTAAAAAATCTTGAGAATCGCCTGAAACTTGTTACTCGGGGGTTTTCGAGGTCGCTGATTACGAAAATGATGTTAGTTTTTCAAAAATTGGAAATGGCGATTCCGATACGGTTGGACAGTTTTCTATGAACCGTCGTATTAGCTTGAAACCACTAATATTTACTATTTGAATTGTTCTAGACATCACTTACTGTTTATTTATACGTATACCCAAGAAGCACGTCATATATCCTCAATATCAAGCTAATATTACACGTGAGATTCGTAATATAACGCTGTAATATTACAGTAATCTTACAGTGATCTTAAAATGTCCGCCTCAAGGTAATATTACCGGGAATAATACTGTAATATTACCGGGAATATTACTGCAATATTAACGGTAATATTACAGTAATATTAACGGTAATATTACAATAATATTACAGACTGATTTGAGTTATTCATAAAGCATAAAAAACGTAAATATATTATAAGTCAATTTGGCTTGTTGGTAAAACTCTGGACTCGTGTGCTTTGAGTTCGGGGTTCGATTCCCTGGATGGGAAGATTTTTTTCGTAAAGAAATATTCCCATAATATTCTCTTGTAATATTACCTTAATATTACGGTATAATATTACTGCAATATTACTGTAATATTACCTTAATATTAGCGCGTAATATTACAGTAACATTACCGGTAATATTACCTTGAGGCGGACATTTTAAGATCACTGTAAGATTACTGTAATATTACAACGTTATATTACGAATCTTATATGTAATATTACCTTGATATTGAGGATATATTACGTGCTTCTTGGGTATACGTATAAATAAACAGTAAGTGATGTCTAGAACAATTCAAATAGTAAATATTAGTGGTTTCAAGCGAATACGACGGTTCATAGAAAACTGTCCAACCTTATCGGAACCGCCATTTCCAATTTTTGAAAAAGTAACATCATATTCGTAATCAGCGACCCCGAAAACCTCCGAGTAACAAGTTTCAGGCGATTCTCATGATTTTTTAAAAAAGTCGTCTGCCATACTGGATCCGCCATTTTGAATTTTCAAAAACTAACATCATATTCGTAATCAGCGACCCCGAAAACCCCCGAGTAACAATTTTCAAGCGATTTTGGTTTATTTTTTAGATGTTACTTGATTGCATTTTAATTGTCGTGAATTATTGGAATTGCTTATTTAGGGGTAGTTTTTCATTCCTTTCCCTCTGGTTTGCAAGATTCTAACTATCATTTTCGGATTCAGCAGGGTTCAAACTATGGGAGACTACTCGTTTTTCATAATTCCCGCATGGGCAAATTTTGGCCATTTTTCAGCACCGTTCTTTAAATGATTTTACTTCATTTTTAAAAAATGAGTTTTACGATGCAGAAGAAATGTTGGGCATGATTGATACATATGTACAGCGTACAAATAACGTTCCACAAATCTGCATTGATCGTCTGCAAAAGAAATTGTGGAACACTAAGACGATATGGAAATTACTCGGTAAATTGCTTGTAATTATTATTTTTTAATTATATGTAAATTAATTCAATTTTTGCAATAATTTTAGTTTAATAAGATAAGAAATTCTTTAATTTTAAATGTTAAATGTAATATTTTCTTCGATTCTCTAGGATAATTAAAACTTTGTGATAAAGATTATTTTTTACTTTAAAATTATTTTGAAAATGAAAAAACAATTTTTGAGAAATTAACTTTTCCTGGCACAACAAGACAGTTTAACAGTAATGAAAAAATTATCGGATTCTCTTCAAATTCGTTTTAAATTAAGAATTTCTTGTTATATTACAGAAAATAAAAATAGAGCATCCAATTTATCGGACTTTTTTTAATTTATCCGGTTCATTCAAAGAGATTCAGATTTTTGGGCTAAATCTAGTAAAGTTTTTACATGATTGACTGGATTTGTCATTTTGAGCTTAGAAAATATAATGTCCCATTTGTAATTAGTATCAAAATTTGTTAGTTTTTTTATTTACGTTTTCAAATAATATAAATTGAAAATTTTATTCTAATTACTTTTTTCCAATTCTTTAGAAGAATTTAACTGCAATTTTTAAAATTAATTGAATTTATACGAAGAGTTTTATAAGCTATTACTGAAAATGATTGAATTCTTAACAAAAATTTTATTATTTATTAAAATAACTGAATTCTTTCAAAAAATGTTATTGAAAGATTTGAAAATAAATTGGTTTGAGTAATTGCCTTAAAATTTTAATGGCAGTAATTTCATTCTTATGAGGAATTTAAATAAACTTATTGAAAATAAGAAGATTGATTTATAAATGCTCCCTCAAATTAAGAATTAATTGAAATATTTTATTATAATTTAAATGAATGACCTAAATGATAATAATTTCAATATTAATGTCCCCGTGTTAAAAAAGCCCAGGTTCGCCCTGATGCAAGTCGGGCGCTAGCCGGTAGCTCAGTTCTAAATTGGGTTTCCAGCAGGTCAAGAGCTAGGGCCCAGATTCAATTTCTACACGGGTTGTTAATAATTATTTATTTCATTCAAAATTCAATTTTCTTCTATTTCATTATCTTTATCAATTTTTTATGCACTAAATCTTGTTAAATAAATATTTAAAAGTTACTTAGGTAATTTCCGAAGGAATTAAAATTTTTTTAATTCAAATTTCAAATCTTCTAAAATTTCATTGTTTTTGAAAATTACAATTGTAATTCTTCTAAAATTCCATTAGTTTCTGAATTTTTCAACTAAACTGCTTCTTTAAATCAATTATTTTTCAAAATTTTAAAAAGTTCTTCGAGACTTTAATAAATAATAACAAAAAGTTGAGTTAAAATTCGTCTAAAAATTCAATTGTTCCCAATTCTACTCAAGTTTTTATTATTCGAAAAAATAAAAAAAATTCTAATAATATATTTAATTTTTTAAAAATTGTATTAGATTCAGAGATTTTTGGTGTGAATTTGGTAAAGATTGTAAACGATTACATGCTATGTTAGACTTGACATTTTAAATTTAGAAAATCTTATGTTAAATTTGTAATTAATATCAAAATTTGTTAAAGTCTTTCTATATACTTTAAAGTTTTTAAATAATTTAAATTAAAAATTTAATTCTAATTATTTTTTTAGTTATGTCACAATAATTATTTATTTGAAAAATTACTGAAATAAAAATGGTTTCAAAATGAGTAATATTATATTTAAATTGTTTTGTAATATATAACTTATTCCACATATTGTAGAGCAACTCACTCGTCTCTTAAACGACGAAAAAAGAATGATGACTCACTTTTTAGAGGGACAGACAGTGAGGAATTACATGCAGGTGAAGACTGTTTTCAATTTAAAGGAGATCTTGGAAATAGATCTAAAAGTTTCCAATTCAAGAGAAACCCTGAAGAGAGTCGGAAAATACTTTGAAAAATTTGCGGTGTCTCCAAGAGGTATGATTATCGCACTATTTCTTGGGATCTTCTGCCCTCATAGCACAATATAATTTTTGAACCTATCTTCTTAAATTTTATTTAATCACTGTCACAACAGCCCAATCAACACAGAAGCATACAGCAAGCTTGCTGTACAAGGTTTGCAAGCTTGCTTGGCAAACTTGGTTCAAGTAAACAATTCAAGTAACAAATTGACCTCTTGCGGCAATGTATATACAGAAATAAAGTTACTCCTCAAAAAAAATTTTTATTAATATTCCGCAAGCTTGCCATAAGTTTTCCTTGTAAGCTTGCAGCAAGAGAACATTTTGTTATTTGCAGCAAACTTGCGAACTTAGCACGGCAAGCTTCTGTGCTGATTGGGAGTGGCCACTGTGAAATACAAATTTTAATAATTAAAATGATATATTATAGATGAATATCGAGAAATGCATGAAATTAATATTCGAAAGCTTTCGGCGATTCACGCAGATTCAGTAAGGACGACAGTTTCGATCGATGGTAAAAAAATTAAATATTATTTTACATTTTCTCTCTGCGCCCTTGAATTTAATACACGGTTGCTACGTTCAGAAAAAACCTGAAAAAGTCAGGGAATTTTATAAAATATTATTTCAAAAATTATTTTGACGTATTTGAATCACATAAAATTAAAGTTACGAAGATGACAATTTTTCTATTTCTTATTTAAACCAATAATTCTAAATAAAATAAAAATTTTGAATGTATTAATTTTTCCTTTTTCTCATCTCTAATTTCAAAAAATTACAGTAACCAATTTTTTTTAACTTAGATACAACAACAGTTTATTAACTAATTATTCCCTAACTTTTCGCTGATTTCGAAATAAAATTTGAGTTTTTTCCCTGATTCTAAAAAAAATAAATCAGTTTTCTCTGCGTTGTAGAGCGAAAGCTAAGATTTTTAAATAAATTTTCTAAATGATCAGACGAATAAAAATTTTTTTAACATCATTATACTAAAACTGAGTTAAACTAATTCGTTAGAGAGCAACCCTGTGGGCAAAAAACCATGTTCGTTCTAAAAACGTTTTGAGGACGTTCCTAGAACGTTTCATGTCCGCCAAATAATGGTCTGGAACATTTTAAGAACATGGATGTTCAAATAATGTTCCAGAACATTATTTGGTAGACATGAAACGTTCTAAAAACGTTTTAAGAATGTTTTTAGAACGAACATGGTTTTTTGCCCACAGGGAAACCTTAATTAGGATATAAATACTTTATTGTAAGCGTAATTGAATTATTTTATAAACGTATAAACCAAACTTTTATTATAACTTTGTATAGTTAGGGAATTTTAAGAAAAATGATCTGGAAAATCTGTAAATGTCAGAGAATTTTGGAAATTTGAAAACGTAGCAATCCTGTAAAAAGAAGGTCACAAAAAATGGCGACATAAACGATTCTGTAACGCGTTCCCGCTTTTAAAAATTCGTGAAAATCTCAATGTTTAACCTTCGCGCTACCAGGGGTTACCTAAAGTAGCAAAGCAATACAAATTTTGTAATACAGTGGAACCTTGATTATCTGAACCCTCTATTATCCGAATCGAAAATCACTTTATACTTTATCCGAACTTTTTTTTGGCCTTTCAAATCTTAAAATCTATTTTGTTTTTTAAAGTAAAATAACCAAATTTATGCCAAAACAACCTTAACAAATTCCGAATTTTTTTTTGGCCTTTCAAATCTTAAAATCTATTTTGTTTTTTAAAGTAAAATAACCAAATTTATGCCAAAACAACCTTAACAAATTCCGAATTTTTTTTATTAATATATTATTATTAATTAATATTTATTTACATGTATATACTAATGTTTATTTAAAAATGTTGAAATATAGAGTCAGTTGTTCAAACTGGAATTGAAATCTTTGATGAGCGGAGTAAACCTGCAGAAAATGAAACTTCTACAGAAGCTCCAAATCCATTGCCAACTCCAAGTCCATCACCAGCTCCTGGTCCATCATCAGCTCCAATTCCCTCAAAATCTGCAACTACGTCAAATAATAAAGTTTTGCGAGGCAGAGGAAGGCCGCAAGGCAGCAAAAATAAAAATTTAACTAAAAAGGCCTTGGAAAATATACGAACGAAGACAGTTAGAGGAAGAGCGAGGGGAATGAGAGGAAGAGGAGGAATAAACAGAGATGTAGGACCTAAAAAAATAACACAAGCTTTACCCAGTAAGATTTATTATTATAAAATTTTATTTTATTTTTAGTCGTATTTGTGTAACGGATACAGAATTTTAAAAAATACCCCACACAGAAATTCAAATGGAATTCTGCTCACAGAAAAATGTAGAATCGTTTTTGTTGCATCTCAAAATAAGTCCATATTAAATGACATTGAACGTTGCACCATCTCCATGTCTCATTTGTGATGCCTATCAAATTCAGTATGAATTTCGTACTCGATTTGAGACCAGGTTTTCTTTGTAAAATTCCGTTAGGAATTTAATAAGTGTATACAATTATTCGTGCAAATTACTAACAAATTGTATTGAAAATTTTTTAAAATTTGCTAGAAATTAAGCACGTAATGTTTTCTGTTAATTTTTTTTTAATTTCGCTTACTATTTTAAACGAATTTTGTATAATGTTGTGTCCAAATTTTTGACGTATATTTTAAATAATTTTTTTAAAAATTCCGTCAAGAATTCAATAAGAATTTGGCCCGTAATATTTGCTCGAATATTTTCTAAAATAATTGTGGACCACTATTCTAACGCATGATGTAAAATAATCATGTAAATTATTAACGAATATTTAGGAAATTTTTTAAAAAATTTCCTTGGGAATTAGACAGGAATTGCACACGTATTGTTTGATACAAGAATTTTAAAAAAATTTCCCTTATTTTTCCATAGAAATTTCTTATCATATTAAAGCGAATTATACTTGCAAATTTTTTAAATAAATTTTTAATAAATTCCACTAGAAACTTTAAGATTTCAGCAAGTAATGTTTGCTGTAAAATTTAATGAAACAATTTCGACCATATTCTTGATCGAATTTTGTGACGTAGTGTTTGTTGTAAAATGTTTTTTAAAAAATTTTTGCTCTTTTTCAAATGAATCCTGGAGTATCACAGGAATATTGTAATATTCCTGCGAATTAATATCGAAATTTTTAGTAAATTCTTTTAAAATTCCACCAGAAATTCGATAGGAAATCTTGCACGCGTCATATATGCCTTAAAATTTTTGTAAGATTATTTTACAGCAAAAATTACAGGCGGGTTTCCTATCGAAAAATTGTTTTCAAAATTCGTTAGTGATTTGCACAAATACTATAAAAAATTCGTTCGCAAAGTAATCGAAAATTAAAAAAAAAATATTGCAGCGAATTTGTAATCCAGGATTTTTTTTGAATTCCCATGAAAATTATAAAAAATTCGGTAGTAATAATTACTAATATCATAAGAAATTCGTGAAGAAAACTAGTCTAATATGAAAAAAATTACTGCTATAGCCTTTAATGTTTTTCGCTGCGATCGAGATATATTAAGCGGGTTTGACGTCATGGCTATGTTTCACTATGTTTGTGCATTTTTTGATGACTATCCAAATGTACATTCATGACTCGATGGTCAATAAGCCGGTTGTACTCGGGAGTAGGTTTTCTGCAGTTTTCCTCTCCCTTGGCCGAATGTCGCACACTGAAAAAATGTTCGATTAGTACAACCAAACTTTGGTTGTGTCAACCGAAATGTTCGGTTAGCCTAACCAAAATTTGGTTGTACTAACCGAACATTTGATTGGATACAATTTTTTCAGTACAGGCAAATGCGAGTACTCCTAATTTAAGTCGGCCTGCAGCCGCAAAAGTATGGACTTAAAATGTTGTGAGTTTAGAGAGATGTGTAAAATGAGATGTGAGGAAATTGTAAAGACCAAATGGTATACAATGAAATCTTACTTTACTTTATTAATTAACAAGAATAATTTGCTTAAATAGTAATAGGTATTTAATGAATTATTATTTATGTTATTAATATTCGTCATTATATTAGTGATGATCAATTAGAAAATTCTTCAAATACACAGCCACACAACAAAAAAAAAGTACCCGGGCCGGGAAATGAGACCATCATTTCTTGATGTATTTTGATGCGCTGAACACGAATCTGAAGTCCGTTTAGCTCCATCACGTCAGGATTTTGACATAACCTCAAAAAACATAGCTGATTTTATATGACAGGAGAAATTTTTTAAATAATGGCAGATTTGCTTGAATCTTGTTACTCGGGGGTTTTTGGGGTCGCTGATTACGAATTTAACGTCAGATTTAATAAATTCAAAATGGTGGATCCAATATGGCGGACGAATTTTTAAAAAGTAGTTGGATTTTTACGAAAATTGGTATCTAGGGGTTTTGGGAGTCGCTGATTACAAATATATCGTCAGATTATTCAAATTCAAAATGGCGGATCCAATATGGCGGACAAATTTTTAAAAAGTAGTTGGATTTTTACAAAAATTGGTATCATGGGGTTTTTTGGAGTCGCTGATTACGAATTTAACGTCAGATTATTCAAATGTAAAATGGCAGATATAGTACGGTAGTCAAATATCTTTATGTTTCTACATGTGTCTGCATCCAGGGTACCTCCACGCGGTGACGGTGGACAACGGAGTTTGTCCGCTATCCGGCTAAGTCCCTGGATAATGGCTTTGATGCCGTCATGGCAGACACACGTAGGAAACGTATTACGATGCAGGGACTCGGAACCCCAGTATCGGCCAAGTTACATAAAAATTCAACTATTTTTTAAAAACTCGTCCGCCATATTGGATCCGCCATTTTGAATTTGAATAGTCTGACGATAAATTTGTAATCAGCGACTCCCAAAACCCCTAGATACCAATTTTCGTAAAAATCCAACTACTTTTTAAAAATTCGTCCGCCATATTGAATCCGCCATTTTGAATTTTATAAATCTGACGTTAAATTCGTAATCAACGACCCCAAAAACCCCCGAGTAACAAGATTCAAACAAATCTGCCATTATTTAAAAAATTTCTCCTGTCATTTAAAATTAGCTATGTTTTTTGAGGTTATGTCAAAATCCTGACGTGATGGAGCTAAACGGACTTCAGATTCGTGTTCAGCGCATCAAAATACATCAAGAAATGGTGGTCTCATTCCCCGGCCCGGGTACTTTTTTTTTTTGTGTGGCTGTGATATCTTTCTATAGTTCTTTTATTAAAAGTTATTATTAGCAACAATAATTAATAATTGTTAAAGTAAGAAACCAAATATTATTTAAAAATTGATATTTGCTTTTTAATACTTTTATTTTCAAACATTAGAAAAAATTGTATTTTTTTGGGCATTAGAAAATAGTTATCCCTGGGAAATCTGTTGGATATCGTGAATATCTTAATCCTATCAGAGCGTATTTACACATGGAATTCGTCCACATTTCTTACGAATCATTTCCACGTTGGATTATTTTTTCATATTTTGCAATTATGTTATAGTGCGGTCTAATTAAGTATTTCTATGTTTCTTTTAAGGTAGAGATTCTTCAACGTCCTCTTCAGGATCACCATCATCATCTTCTCCAGAATAAATTTTTTCATTCTTAAAAATTTTGTGTTCTTTTAAAAAGTTTACATTACAAACTTTTGCACCTAAATACACTTTTTTAATAAGATTCATTTATTATTTACAATACACAGAAAAAGTGAAAACTTTAACAATCCCTTCCACTAACACTAAAGGCGATTCCAGAATGGGTGCAAAGTACAAGTAATAGACCAAGCCAAAGTTGAAATACCAGGAGAGCAAATGAGATAAAGCTACTATTTATCTATTTTTCACTCATGTGGTTTGCCTTTTACACCTATTCTGGAATCATCTTGAAAACGTTTAATTCTCACATGCTCTAAGGGTATAATTTTTATTTACTTTACTGTTTTTTCTATACTTCTACTCTCATTTGCAATAAGATTTTCTCTATCATTAAAATATTTTTAATACTTTTACTCTTACTTTCTCTGAAACTAATACTTTTCTTTCTCTCACACTTTTTTTATTAAAATCTTTAACTAATTACTAATGTCACAAATAAATTTATACCTACAAATATCTTTAAAAAACAGAAAATATATTGGCAATATTTGAAGGAAGGAAGGATGTGATGGATTGACTATAAATAGAAAGTTGACATTTCGTATTGTCATATCCACATGTTACACCATTAGGTAATTCTCAATGTTGTTAAATAAGCGTCACTATACATTTTGATTTAAAAAAAAATATTTTCATCTGATTCATGCATTTGAAACTTTTAGGGTAACGAGTGGCTTTTAGGCGAATTCAATGGTACACGTACGTTTTCACGAAAACATTTTTTTTGATAATCCTTTTCCCGACAAATGTTTTTCTCCAATCTCATGTCCTGACAATTATATTTTCCGACAAAAATAATTTACATCGATGCCCTCACAACATAAGGATATTCAGGATATCCTTGGGACGTCCTAGAGATATCCATTTGCTTTCGGCGGTTCAGATATCCATGAACATCCTTGTTACATATTTGAAGTGAAGAGAGAGGAATTGGAACTGTATATTATTACAATACAAAGTTTGAGAAATTATTATTGATAGTTTGGTCTTACAGTTTATTAAAATATAAATTTATTAAAAAATATGATTACTCTAAGGAAACATAAAAATTATATCACCTGCTCAAAATAATATCATGGTATTACTATAAAATTAGCTATTTAGAGTCTACAAATCATTCCACTTCATGTCCTGTCTACAACTGTGCCAGTGTAAAGCTAGAAACAACATTAAAAGAAAACTAATAATTGGTTTCAAAACTAGATTTTCATTCTTGTATGAGATGAACATGAACAAGTTGCTACATGAATATTTAACAAATCTAGAAACTTTAATTGTTAGGCTAAAATTGATGACAACTCAATCGAAAAATCATTCATCACTTTGTGAGGGGAAGATTAAAGGAAAATAGTTAGATGTAAAAAATTTTGAAGATATTGAAGACCTTAATGGAAAATACTAATTAATTTTGACTTTCTCAGGTAAATTACAATTTATTAAAACTAAATTGCAAATGATAAAAATTTGTTGAGTTACATTTAAAATATTCACCAAATTATCAACTGGAAAATATAATCGCCCATAAAATTCTGACCACCATGCTAATTCAATGGGCGTTATAATTTTATGTGTGGTAAAACTTTATAGCGCACAGTGGCCGATTTCCCGAAAAACCTGGCCAAAAGTCAAAAAATTTTTTTTTGAAATTTATACTTTTTATTATTGAATATTATAAAGGAGGGTTCACTGCATAATTTTGAAAAAAAAATTACACTTTTCTCATCACCAATTTATTATGTGAACAAGTAAAAGTGATCTTTGCCAGAGATTTACTCAGAACCTTTCATAACTATAAATTTTCGTCACAGTTAAAATAGTGAAAATATACTAATATACAGCAGATTTTTGAATATCTTTTTTTGGGAACTATTAACAAAGGTGTATGAAATAGGTTGAATGTATTTATAATCATATTTACAACGTACAGTTTTTAAAAAATGACATTAAACATCGCTATTCATGGCTACGATTTTTGTATTGTTTTATCAACGTAAATCATGAAAATAGTTGTGAAATCCACCGATATCCGCACCCTACCTGGTATTATCATAAACTAGAATATATTTTTGATTCATTTTAATTGAAATCAGCTGCCCCAAGCTGCCCCTGCAGTTTTGGTATCACTTTTTATTTCACCCAGCGCGGTTTACCGACAGCGCGTTGCACCGGCCGGCGGTGCAACTGAACGTGAAAGACTGACTTTTTCTTCATTCGCATTCGCTTTAAACTAAAATTTAAGCACTTTCTGTAATTTAAAAAAAATAAACTCTAACACATATACGCAATTTTATAATACCAGCAAATATTTTGGATCCGCCATATTGAATTTGATAAAACAAATGTAAAATTTGATTTCAGAAACCCAGTAAACGTAAGTATACTAAGTTTGGTTAAAATCGTACCATTTTTTAATTTTTAGCAAAGTTTTTTAAAATCTAAACGGCCATTTTGGATCCGCCATTTTGAATTTGACACAACCAATGTAAAATTTGAATTCAGAAGCCCAAAAAACATGGGTATACCAATTTTGATTGAAATCGTATCATTTTTCGATTTTCAGCAAAGTTTTTTAAAATCTAAACGGCCATTTTGGATCCGCCATTTTGAATTTGACACAACCAATGTAAAATTTGAATTCAGAAGCCCAAAAAACATGGGTATACCAATTTTGGTTGAAATCGTATCATTTTTCGATTTTTGGCCAGGTTTTTCTGGAAATCGGCCACTGTGTAGCAGCTTAAATGTAAATAATTTTCTTATTTTTGAATTTCCCATACTAGAAATGAACAATTCAATCCATACCATGCTGCAAGGAAATCGGCGTTATCAAGAAGAAAAATAAATGTCCGCCAATAACTAGTAAACAGGTATAAGATTTTATCTCACTATAGTCATATAATTCATCAAATTTAGCATTACAAACATTTTTAATATTATATTATCAAAAATATTCTAACAAGCTTTTTCAGTGTAGAACTATTTTCATATCATTAAACTCATATTACTTGCTCGAGACTATCAATGGATAATACTTGGATGGAGGGACCTCTTTAAAGAAATAATTATTGGAATCGGCAACTAAAATTCGTCACATCATATAAATATTTTACAGGTAAAATTAAAATAAGATTGAAATTATTTGTTAATTTTAGTTTTTACGCATTGGATTTATTAGTCTGATAATTACTAATTAAATGTATCTTCCCAGTGGGAAAAAAAACCATGTTGGTTTTAAAAACGATTAAAGAACCTTTTTAAAACGTTTCAAATAATGTTTTATAAAATTTTAGAAACAAGAATGTTCAAATAATGTTCTGAAACATTGTGTAGCTGACACGAAACGTTTTAACAACATTTTTGGAACGAACATGATTTTATGCCCACTGAGCTGTCTTTTAAAATTTTTTAAGTAGAACTATCAATAAAGCACTTTGTAAATCAAGAATAATTTACTTTTTTATAAGTATGTAAATTTTATCATATAAACGTTATTTTATTAAAGAATTAAATTATCTTATAGGTTTCATCTTTCGCACTCTAAACATTCTTCTACTTCAATTTCCTGACTAAACCTCTAGAACAATACAAAATGTGAACAACATATAAAGAAAAACTAATAATTGGTTTCAAAAAAAAATTTTTATTCTAGTATGCCTTGTACAACGAACAAATTTTTGTTCAGTATCAAGTTGCTACATGAATATTTAACAAATCTAGAAACTTTAATTGTTAGACTGCAGTTGATGACAACTCAATGGAAAAATTATTCAGCACTCAATGAAGAAAATAATTCTTTTAGAAAAATGTTGCTCGAGGATATCAATGGATAATATTTTTATGGAAAGACTTCTTCAGAGAATTAATTATTATTATTTGGAATCGGCAAATAGAATTCGTCACTTCAATTGTATTTTTTACAGGTAAAATTAGAATTACGTTCTAAAAACGTTTTAAAAACATTTTATGAACGTTCTTTGAAAGATAACTTTTTTTTCCACTGAGTTCTCTTTTTAAACTTTTTAAGTAGAAGTCACAATAAAACACTTTCTAAATCAAACATAATGTACTTTTTTAAAATTATATAAATTTGAATGGAAAAATATTTAAAAGATTAAAGGAAATTAGTTTTATGCAAAAAATTTTGAGGATATTGAAGTCTTTAATGGATCATGAAAACGATCAATCAATTTTGACTTATTTCAGGTAAAATGAAAAATTATTAAAAATAAATTGCAAATGATGAAAATTTTTTTGTGATAAATATAAAATATTCACCAGATGTAAATAATATTTTTTTTCTTAATTTCCCATTATAGACATGCAAGATCGACTCCACATCATTCTGCGAACAAATCGGCGTTATCAATAAGGAAAAAAATGTCTTCCAATTACTAATGAACAGGTATATGTTTTTATCTCACCATGGTAATAAAATTTTTTAAATTTAGCATTACAGAAAATTTTAAAATATATAATTTAAAATTTTTAAAACCGCCTAACAAGCTTATTTTTTCAGATTAGAAATTTTTACATTTCATTGAAATGAAATATCTTCACTTGAGCTGCAACAAAAATCGTTCATCATCACTTAATGAAGAAAGTAATTCTCGTAGAAAAATATTGCTCGAGACTATCAATGGACAATACTTGGATACTTGACTTTATTTTTTAGGGTTCCGATTATACAATTTAATTTCTTTCCTGCATCTGCATCTCAATGACAACCGTGGACAACATTTGCAGAAGTCTTGGAATTTGTATATAAAGCAGACACAAAAATCAATCAATGATGAACTTTATTTTTTAAAATTTTTTCGGAAATCATAATAGAACGTTTCAATTGACGCTTGCCAAAGCAGTTTAATTATTCCAGGTAAGATTGGTATTCAATAAAAATGATTTGTAAGTTCTGAATATTTTTTTATTCTACTTCAAAAAGTTTTTAAATACAAAATTAAACATTTGAAATATCTATTTGTACATTTACAATTTATTTATTCCGAAATTTATTTTTCAAATTTAAATTTTACAGTTCAAAAAACATTCCACTACATTTCCTGCCTGTACATGTGACACAATGCAAATTTCTGATTACATTAAAAGAAAACTAATAATTGATTTCAAAAATAGATTTACATTCTTGTATGCCTTGTACAATGGTCAAATTTTTTGTCCAGTTACAAGTTGCTACATGAATATTTAACAAATCTAGAAACTTTAATTGTTAGCCAGCAATTGATGATAACTCAATGGAAAAATTATTCATCACTTTGTGAGGGGAAGATTAAAAGAAAATAACTACATGTATAGAATTTTGAGGATCGAAGACCTTAATGAGAAAAGTAATTCCAGTAGAAAAACGTTTCTCGAGACAATTAATGGACAATATTTGGATGAAGAGAATTTTCCAGAGAATTTATTATTGAAATCGTCAACAAACACTCGTCAATTCAATAACATTTTTTACAGGTAAACTAATAATTAAATGAATATGAATGATTTACAAAAAAAATGTCTTTAAATGTTTTAGTTCTAATTCTCACTCCCGTCATGTACAATAAAATCATTATCCTGTTAGAAGAAGCATTGCTTTAATGTCTTATCGAGGGAAATAGTAAATAACCATCAATTACTAATAAACAGGTACAGAATTCTATTCCATTACGTTCTTAAAGTAACTCTAGTTTCATGCTACTGCAACTTTATCAATTAAGATTTAAAAAATACAGTCATATAAGCTTTAATAAATTTAATTGTAACAATTTCTTTAAAAGTTTATTATTTTTTTAGCGAATAAATTAATCCGTTTCTTCACCCTTCTGCATCTGTGACGTAATATAAAATACTGACAACATTCAAGCACCACTTTGAGGGAACAAAAATTTGGATATAGAAAAAATTGCTTCCATTAATCTTCGAACAACAACTATGTCGCCAACGACTGGTAAGCCTTAGGCGCCGTCGTTTCTGTTGACCACTGGGTAATATATTTGTTTTTATAAAAAAATTTCGTTTTCTTATGTTTTACTATTATAAAATTTACAATTTTCTTTAATAAATTTTTATGAAAAAACAATATCATCAAGAGATTAATGAAATCAACGATGATTTTCGCCTTTCAATTCTTGGTGGTTCAACTCACAATTTAGAAAAATTCTTGATATAATACATTAGATATTTCTATTGAAGCTCATCAGTGCAATTTACATTTTTGTTAGGTAAATTTCGTATTTAATATAAATAAATTACCATTTTTCAAATAAGATGAGTACATTACTTTATTGAGAAATTAATTTTTCTTGTAGGTTACTTTTTTCTCCACTTCAAAAACATTCGACTTCATTTCCAGCTTTACTTGTGGCACAACGGTAACTATGAACAACATTCAGAGAAAGCTAATAATTGGTTTCAAAAATGGATTTGCATTCTTGTATGCCTTGTACATCGGCCATACTTTTGGCAAGTTACAAATGTCTACATGAATACTTAGCAAATTCAGAGACTGATTAAATTATTAGTTTACCAGTATATGATTGAGGTAGAAAATTTATGCAGACAATATCCATTATTAATTTCGGAAAAGAGGAATTCAAAGAAAAGAAAATTTTTTATGAAAATGTGCACAAAATAATCGGTTTTAAAAGAATTATACGACATTCAAGATCATAATCGGAACTGAAAACTATCAATTTACTTGGATTTTTTATAGGTAAATTTAAAAAATACATTTTAAAAAAATTACTTTAAGAAGTTTCGAATTTATAAATTAAAATCTTTCAAATTTTAAAAATGTTTGAAGACACACTTTAAGAGAGTTGCTTGAGATTTAAGAATTAATGTTTAACTTTTCACAAATAAAGAAATGTCTGCATCTGCCTTTTTATGTATGTTTCTATGTTACTTCCCAAAATTCTATCCGGGCATTTCACCAAAACGGCAAAATCTCTTAAAGAGGAATTTTCATTAATTTGCAGACGAAAATTTAAAATTAATCATTTAGGAAAATAAAACCATTGAAGACGGGTACAACAGCTAGTTAAATTATAAATCTTATTAATCAAGTATAATTATTAAATATAATAGCTATACTTTTAATCATTCACGTTGTACTTGCATCATGTTTAATCATTATATTTGAATGTAAAAAATTTGAAAATCTCTGTGCTTACAAAAAGTTTCTGAATTTAATTGTTCTAGCGCCAATTTTCTATCCTGACATGTAATGTCGAATCCTAATCCTGTTGAAAAGAAATTTGCAACAATGCCTTATCAAGAGAAGAAAAGAATGACCGTTATTAAATATTAAACAGGTACAGTATTTTAATTTGTTGGGCCCGTTAAATCACTTAAATTTTGTGATACAAATTGTTTCACTATCATTAATAAAATATACTGTCATATCAATTTGAAGATATCGTAATAATTTTTTTCTAATTTCATTTTCTCAAGGTATAAATTATCTTGTTTAATTTCCAACCTGCACCTGTAACTCAATGCTAACCAAGGAAAATATTCACTGGACAAGAGTAATTGGTGTTTAAGGATTTTGAATACAATGTTTTGGAAATCGTAATGAATGGATTTTAATAGACAATTAAAAAAGAAGTTTAATTGTTTCAGGTAAAATTGGCGTTTTTAAATGAATTATGAGATTGCAAATACCTATTTTTTAAATTGACCAAATTTTCTGATTGTATTGTATGTAAAAATGAACATATTAACATTATTTTTTCAATAAATTTATTTAACAAGTCTTCTTTTAACAGTTCTAACAACATTCTACTCCACATTCTGCCTGGACCTGTGACTCAACACGAAATATAAACATGTTCAGAATATTAATAATTGGTTTAAATCATAGTTTAGCTTTCCTGTATGCCTTGTACAAAGAACAGATTTTTGTTCAGTTACAAGTTGCTATATGAAATTTTACAAATCTAGAAACTTGAATTATTGATTTTACTAAGCAATGTTTGAAGAGAAATTATTTGAGAGAATAGTGGCGGTTGGAAGATATTTTTTCAAGGAAATCAACGGACAATTTATAATTTTTGAGTATTAATTACTGCAAGCGTCAATTAATACTAAAAATTGAATTAAAAATATTTTAGGTATAATAATGTCTTCTACATTAAAAATTTTCAAAATCCAGGCGTCTCAAACTTTTTTTATGTGTACATTTCAATTATAAATAATAATATTATGAATTATAATTTTGAATCCCAATTGTTCTCTTTCACATAATTAGCTCAAAGATCACTTGCTTCACATTTAAATCAACCAACAAAATTTTCTTTTTTTCAACATAATTTCAAAATATAATAATAATAATAATAATAATAATAATAATAAATCGCTTCTGAACTCTCCATTAATAATCTTTCAGACTATATTGAAACTAATACAATGAAATTTGAATATTTAACATATATATTACTCACCTGCAAATAATACTTATAAATGTCGCTTTAATTAACAAATCCTCTTGATACACAACTGATTAGCACAAAACACATTAAAGTAATAGACGCTACATATTTAATTTAATTAATTCAAAAAATGTTTGTTTTTATAATTAGAATTACACAAAATATGTTATTAATCCCAATTAATAAAATTAATTTTATTTCCAGCTTGCTTATAAAGAGCAGGTCTCACTTACCATAAACTGATGCGATGCAATGTCAAAAATAGGCCCAAAAATTTCCTTCCAAAGCACTTTTATTCCATAGTACATCTTCTTGTAATCTACGATGCCTATAGGAAGCGGGATTGGAAAATAAAAACTGCAATTATAAACTTCATTTAGTGATAAAAAAAACAATAAGAAAAACGTCAAAAACAACGGTCACCTAAAGATAAGATTTAATATCAAATTTTTAATTTACTAAACGTATATTAATTAATTCCTAACGATAAGTAAACCACTGTTAACAAAACCCATAATTCCGTTTACTAACAAGTGAAATTTTACACATTAATTGAATATTATCCGTAGCACTACAAATTAATTTGTACTTTTAGGTGGAATCTTCCTGAAACGGATGTCAAAATGACACCTGGTGCTATAGTTTCTAGTGACGTGATGTCGAATGACGTCAAAAAAGGGTTCAGGGCAAATTAACATACATTTTCATTACCAACATCCTGAATCAGATGTTAAACTAACCCATAGTACTGAGTATATAAAAACCGCTCGGTCTTCACAATGTATAAGCAAAAATCAATTTGCATTTTTTGTGACAAACTTCCTAAAGCGGACGTCAAAATCACACATGGTGCTGAGATACAATGCGTCTGGATGACGCTCCATCTTCAGAAAGTCTCAGTAGAAATAAAATTGCACTTTTTGTGACAAACTTCTTGAAGCGGACGTTAAAATGACACCCGGGGCTGATATACCATGTGTCAGGATGACGCTCGGTCTTCAGAAAGTCTCAGTGGAAATTAATTTGCACTTTTTGTGACAAACTTCCTGAAGCGGTCGTCAAAATGACACCTGGTGCTGATATACCATGTGTCAGGATGACGCTCGGTCTTCAGAATGTCTCAGTGGAAATTAATTTGCACTTTTTGTGACAAACTTTCTGAAGCGGTCGTCAAAATGACACCTGGTGCTGATATACCATGTGTCAGGATGACGCTCGGTCTTCAGAAAGTCTTTCTAGATATTAATTTGCACTTTTTGTGACAAACTTCCTGAAGCGGACGTTAAAATGACACCCGGTGCTGAGATACCATGTGTCAGGATGACGCTCGATCTTCAAAAAGTCTCAGTGGAAATTGATTTGCACTTTTTGTGACAAACTTCCTGAAGCTGACGTTAAAATGACACCCGGTGCAGAGATACCATGTGTCAGGATGACGCTCGGTCTTCAGAAAGTCTCAGTGGAAATTAATTTGCACTTTTTGTGACAAACTTCCTGAAGCGGTCGTCAAAATGACACCTGGTGCTGATATACCATGTGTCAGGATGACGCTCGATCTTCAGAAAGTCTCAGTGGAAATTAATTTGCACTTTTTGTGACAAACTTCCTGAAGCGGTCGTCAAAATGACACCTGGTGCTGATATACCATGTGTCAGGATGACGCTCGGTCTTCAGAAAGTCTCAGTGGAAATTAATTTGCACTTTTTGTGACAAACTTCCTGAAGCGGTCGTCAAAATGACACCTGGTGCTGATATACCATGTGTCAGGATGACGCTCGGTCTTCAGAAAGTCTCAGTGGAAATTTATTTGCACTTTTTGTGACAAACTTCCTGAAGCGGTCGTCAAAATGACACCTGGTGCTGATATACCATGTGTCAGGATGACGCTTGGTCTTCAGAAAGTCTTTGTAGATATTAATTTGCACTTTTTGTGACAAACTTCCTGAAGCGGACGTTAAAATGACACCCGGTGCTGAGATACCATGTGTCAGGATGACGCTCGATCTTCAAAAAGTCTCAGTGAAAAATGGATTTGCACTTTTTGTGACAAACTACCGGAAGCTGACGTTAAAATGACACCCGGTGCAGAGATACCATGTGTCAGGATGACGCTCGATCTTCAGAAAGTCTCAGTGGAAATTAATTTGCACTTTTTGTGACAAACTTCCTGAAGCGGACGTTAAAATGACACCCGGTGCTGAGATACCATGTGTCAGGATGACGCTCGATCTTCAGAAAGTCTCAGTGGAAATTAATTTGCACTTTTTGTGACAAACTTCCTGAAGCGGACGTCAAAATGACACCTGGTGCTGAGATACCATGTGTCAGGATGACGCTCGATCTTCAGAAAGTCTCAGTGGAAATTAATTTGCACTTTTTGTGACAAACTTTCTGAAGCGGTCGTCAAAATGACACCTGGTGCTGATATACCATGTGTCAGGATGACGCTCGGTCTTCAGAAAGTCTCAGTGGAAATTAATTTGCACTTTTTGTGACAAACTTCCTGAAGCGGACGTTAAAATGACACCCGGTGCTGAGATACCATGTGTCAGGATGACGCTCGATCTTCAGAAAGTCTCAGTGGAAATTAATTTGCACTTTTTGTGACAAACTTCCTGAAGCGGACGTCAAAATGACACCTGGTGCTGATATACCATGTGTCAGGATGACGCTCGATCTTCAGAAAGTTTCAGTGGAAATTAATTTGCAATTTTTGTGAAAATCTTCCTGAAGCGGACGTTAAAATGACACCCGGTGCTGAGATACCATGTGTCAGGATGATGCTCGATCTTCAGAAAGTCTTTGTAGATATTAATTTGCACTTTTTGTGACAAACTTTCTGAAGCGGTCGTCAAAATGACACCTGGTGCTGATATACCATGTGTCAGGATGACGCTCGATCTTCAGAAAGTCTTTCTAGATATTAATTTGCACTTTTTGTGACAAACTTCCTGAAGCGGTCGTCAAAATGACACCTGGTGCTGATATACCATGTGTCAGGATGACGCTCGGTCTTCAGAAATTCTTTGTAGATATTAATTTGCACTTTTTGTGACAAACTTCCTGAAGCGGTCGTCAAAATGACACCTGGTGCTGATATACCATGTGTCAGGATGACGCTCGATCTTCAGAAAGTCTTTGTAGATATTAATTTGCACTTTTTGTGACAAACTTCCTGAAACGGTCGTCAAAATGACACCTGGTGCTGATATACCATGTGTCAGGATGACGCTCGATCTTCAGAAAGTCTCAGTGGAAATTAATTTGCACTTTTTGTGACAAACTTTCTGAAGCGGACGTCAAAATGACACCTGGTGCTGATATACCATGTGTCAGGGTGACGCTCGATCTTCAGAAAGTCTTAGTAGATATTAATTTGCACTTTTTGTGACAAACTTCCTGAAGCGGACGTTAAAATGACACCCGGTGCTGAGATACCATGTGTCAGGATGACGCTCGATCTTCAGAAAGTCTCAGTGGAAATTAATTTGCACTTTTTGTGACAAACTTCCTGAAGCGGACGTCAAAATGACACCTGGTGCTGATATACCATGTGTCAGGATGACGCTCGATCTTCAGAAAGTTTCAGTGGAAATTAATTTGCACTTTTTGTGACAAACTTCCTGAAGCGGACGTCAAAATGACACCCGGTGCTGAGATACCATGTGTCAGGATGATGCTCGATCTTCAGAAAGTCTTTGTAGATATTAATTTGCACTTTTTGTGACAAACTTTCTGAAGCGGTCGTCAAAATGACACCTGGTGCTGATATACCATGTGACAGGATGACGCTCGGTCTTCAGAAAGTCTCAGTGGAAATTAATTTGCACTTTTTGTGACAAACTGCCTGAAGCGGACGTCAAAATGACACCCGGTGCTGAGATACCATGTGTCAGGATGACGCTCGATCTTCAGAAAGTCTTTCTAGATATTAATTTGCACTTTTTGTGACAAACTTCCTGAAGCGGACGTTAAAATGACACCCGGTGCTGAGATACCATGTGTCAGGATGACGCTCGATCTTCAGAAAGTCTTAGTAGATATTAATTTGCACTTTTTGTGACAAACTTCCTGAAGCGGTCGTCAAAATGACACCTTGTGCTGATATACCATTTGTCAGGATGACGTTCGGTCTTCAGAAAGTCTCAGTGGAAATTAATTTGCACTTTTTGTGACAAACTTCCTGAAGCGGTCGTCAAAATGACACCTGGTGCTGATATACCATGTGTCAGGATGACGCTCGGTCTTCAGAAAGTCTCAGTGGAAATTAATTTGCACTTTTTGTGACAAACTTCCTGAAGCGGTCGTCAAAATGACACCTGGTGCTGATATACCATGTGTCAGGATGACGCTTGGTCTTCAGAAAGTCTTTGTAGATATTAATTTGCACTTTTTGTGACAAACTTCCTGAAGCGGACGTTAAAATGACACCCGGTGCTGAGATACCATGTGTCAGGATGACGCTCGATCTTCAAAAAGTCTCAGTGAAAAATGGATTTGCACTTTTTGTGACAAACTACCGGAAGCTGACGTTAAAATGACACCCGGTGCAGAGATACCATGTGTCAGGATGACGCTCGATCTTCAGAAAGTTTCAGTGGAAATTAATTTGCACTTTTTGTGACAAACTTTCTGAAGCGGACGTCAAAATGACACCTGGTGCTAATATACCATGTGTCAGGGTGACGCTCGATCTTCAGAAAGTCTTAGTAGATATTAATTTGCACTTTTAGTGACAAACTTCCTGAAGCGGACGTTAAAATGACACCCGGTGCTGAGATACCATGTGTCAGGATGACGCTCGATCTTCAGAAAGTCTCAGTGGATATTAATTTGCACTTTTTGTGACAAACTTTCTGAAGCGGTCGTCAAAATGACACCTGGTGCTGATATACCATGTGACAGGATGACGCTCGGTCTTCAGAAAGTCTCAGTGGAAATTAATTTGCACTTTTTGTGACAAACTTCCTGAAGCGGACGTCAAAATGACACCCGGTGCTGAGATACCATGTGTCAGGATGACGCTCGATCTTCAGAAAGCCTTTCTAGATATTAATTTGCACTTTTTGTGACAAACTTCCTGAAGCGGTCGTTAAAATGACACCTGGTGCTGATATACCATGTGTCAGGATGACGCTCGGTCTTCAGAAAGTCTTTGTAGATATTATTTTGCACTTTTTGTGACAAACTTCCTGAAGCGGTCGTCAAAATGACACCTGGTGCTGATATACCATGTGTCAGGATGACGCTCGATCTTCAGAAAGTTTCAGTGGAAATTAATTTGCACTTTTTGTGACAAACTTTCTGAAGCGGACGTCAAAATGACACCTGGTGCTGATATACCATGTGTCAGGGTGACGCTCGATCTACAGAAAGTCTTAGTAGATATTAATTTGCACTTTTAGTGACAAACTTCCTGAAGCGGACGTTAAAATGACACCCGGTGCTGAGATACCATGTGTCAGGATGACGCTCGATCTTCAGAAAGTCTCAGTGGAAATTAATTTGCACTTTTTGTGACAAACTTCCTGAAGCGGACGTCAAAATGACACCTGGTGCTGATATACCATGTGTCAGGATGACGCTCGATCTTCAGAAAGTTTCAGTGGAAATTAATTTGCACTTTTTGTGACAAACTTCCTGAAGCGGACGTCAAAATGACACCCGGTGCTGAGATACCATGTGTCAGGATGATGCTCGATCTTCAGAAAGTCTTTGTAGATATTAATTTGCACTTTTTGTGACAAACTTGCTGAAGCGGTCGTCAAAATGACACCTGGTGCTAATATACCATGTGTCAGGGTGACGCTCGATCTTCAGAAAGTCTTAGTAGATATTAATTTGCACTTTTAGTGACAAACTTCCTGAAGCGGACGTTAAAATGACACCCGGTGCTGAGATACCATGTGTCAGGATGACGCTCGATCTTCAGAAAGTCTCAGTGGATATTAATTTGCACTTTTTGTGACAAACTTTCTGAAGCGGTCGTCAAAATGACACCTGGTGCTGATATACCATGTGACAGGATGACGCTCGGTCTTCAGAAAGTCTCAGTGGAAATTAATTTGCACTTTTTGTGACAAACTTCCTGAAGCGGACGTCAAAATGACACCCGGTGCTGAGATACCATGTGTCAGGATGACGCTCGATCTTCAGAAAGCCTTTCTAGATATTAATTTGCACTTTTTGTGACAAACTTCCTGAAGCGGTCGTCAAAATGACACCTGGTGCTGATATACCATGTGTCAGGATGACGCTCGGTCTTCAGAAAGTCTTTGTAGATATTAATTTGCACTTTTTGTGACAAACTTCCTGAAGCGGTCGTCAAAATGACACCTGGTGCTGATATACCATGTGTCAGGATGACGCTCGATCTTCAGAAAGTTTCAGTGGAAATTAATTTGCACTTTTTGTGACAAACTTTCTGAAGCGGACGTCAAAATGACACCTGGTGCTGATATACCATGTGTCAGGGTGACGCTCGATCTTCAGAAAGTCTTAGTAGATATTAATTTGCACTTTTTGTGACAAACTTCCTGAAGCGGACGTTAAAATGACACCCGGTGCTGAGATACCATGTGTCAGGATGACGCTCGATCTTCAGAAAGTCTCAGTGGAAATTAATTTGCACTTTTTGTGACAAACTTCCTGAAGCGGACGTCAAAATGACACCTGGTGCTGATATACCATGTGTCAGGATGACGCTCGATCTTCAGAAAGTTTCAGTGGAAATTAATTTGCACTTTTTGTGACAAACTTCCTGAAGCGGACGTCAAAATGACACCCGGTGCTGAGATACCATGTGTCAGGATGACGCTCGATCTTCAGAAAGTCTTTGTAGATATTAATTTGCACTTTTTGTGACAAACTTGCTGAAGCGGTCGTCAAAATGACACCTGGTGCTGATATACCATGTGACAGGATGACGCTCGGTCTTCAGAAAGTCTTTGTAGATATTAATTTGCACTTTTTGTGACAAACTTCCTGAAGCGGTCGTCAAAATGACACCTGGTGCTGATATACCATGTGTCAGGATGACGCTCGGTCTTCAGAAAGTCTCAGTGGAAATTAATTTGCACTTTTTGTGACAAACTTCCTGAAGCGGACGTCAAAATGACACCCGGTGCTGAGATACCATGTGTCAGGATGACGCTCGATCTTCAGAAAGTCTTTCTAGATATTAATTTGCACTTTTTGTGACAAACTTCCTGAAGCGGACGTTAAAATGACACCCGGTGCTGAGATACCATGTGTCAGGATGACGCTCGATCTTCAGAAAGTCTCAGTGGAAATTAATTTGCACTTTTTGTGACAAACTTCCTGAAGCGGTCGTCAAAATGACACCTGGTGCTGATATACCATGTGTCAGGATGACGCTTGGTCTTCAGAAAGTCTTTGTAGATATTAATTTGCACTTTTTGTGACAAACTTCCTGAAGCGGACGTTAAAATGACACCCGGTGCTGAGATACCATGTGTCAGGATGACGCTCGATCTTCAAAAAGTCTCAGTGAAACATGCATTTGCACTTTTTGTGACAAACTTCCGGAAGCGGACGTTAAAATGACACCCGGTGCAGAGATACCATGTGTCAGGATGACGCTCGATCTTCAGAAAGTTTCAGTGGAAATTAATTTGCACTTTTTGTGACAAACTTTCTGAAGCGGACGTCAAAATGACACCTGGTGCTGATATACCATGTGTCAGGGTGACGCTCGATCTTCAGAAAGTCTTAGTAGATATTAATTTGCACTTTTAGTGACAAACTTCCTGAAGCGGACGTTAAAATGACACCCGGTGCTGAGATACCATGTGTCAGGATGACGCTCGATCTTCAGAAAGTCTCAGTGGATATTAATTTGCACTTTTTGTGACAAACTTTCTGAAGCGGTCGTCAAAATGACACCTGGTGCTGATATACCATGTGTCAGGATGACGCTCGGTCTTCAGAAAGTCTCAGTGGAAATTAATTTGCACTTTTTGTGACAAACTTCCTGAAGCGGACGTCAAAATGACACCCGGTGCTGAGATACCATGTGTCAGGATGACGCTCGATCTTCAGAAAGTCTTTCTAGATATTAATTTGCACTTTTTGTGACAAACTTCCTGAAGCGGTCGTTAAAATGACACCTGGTGCTGATATACCATGTGTCAGGATGACGCTCGGTCTTCAGAAAGTCTTTGTAGATATTAATTTGCACTTTTTGTGACAAACTTCCTGAAGCGGTCGTCAAAATGACACCTGGTGCTGATATACCATGTGTCAGGATGACGCTCGATCTTCAGAAAGTTTCAGTGGAAATTAATTTGCACTTTTTGTGACAAACTTTCTGAAGCGGACGTCAAAATGACACCTGGTGCTGATATACCATGTGTCAGGGTGACGCTCGATCTTCAGAAAGTCTTAGTAGATATTAATTTGCACTTTTAGTGACAAACTTCCTGAAGCGGACGTTAAAATGACACCCGGTGCTGAGATACCATGTGTCAGGATGACGCTCGATCTTCAGAAAGTCTCAGTGGAAATTAATTTGCACTTTTTGTGACAAACTTCCTGAAGCGGACGTCAAAATGACACCTGGTGCTGATATACCATGTGTCAGGATGACGCTCGATCTTCAGAAAGTTTCAGTGGAAATTAATTTGCACTTTTTGTGACAAACTTCCTGAAGCGGACGTCAAAATGACACCCGGTGCTGAGATACCATGTGTCAGGATGATGCTCGATCTTCAGAAAGTCTTTGTAGATATTAATTTGCACTTTTTGTGACAAACTTGCTGAAGCGGTCGTCAAAATGACACCTGGTGCTAATATACCATGTGTCAGGGTGACGCTCGATCTTCAGAAAGTCTTAGTAGATATTAATTTGCACTTTTAGTGACAAACTTCCTGAAGCGGACGTTAAAATGACACCCGGTGCTGAGATACCATGTGTCAGGATGACGCTCGATCTTCAGAAAGTCTCAGTGGATATTAATTTGCACTTTTTGTGACAAACTTTCTGAAGCGGTCGTCAAAATGACACCTGGTGCTGATATACCATGTGACAGGATGACGCTCGGTCTTCAGAAAGTCTCAGTGGAAATTAATTTGCACTTTTTGTGACAAACTTCCTGAAGCGGACGTCAAAATGACACCCGGTGCTGAGATACCATGTGTCAGGATGACGCTCGATCTTCAGAAAGCCTTTCTAGATATTAATTTGCACTTTTTGTGACAAACTTCCTGAAGCGGTCGTCAAAATGACACCTGGTGCTGATATACCATGTGTCAGGATGACGCTCGGTCTTCAGAAAGTCTTTGTAGATATTATTTTGCACTTTTTGTGACAAACTTCCTGAAGCGGTCGTCAAAATGACACCTGGTGCTGATATACCATGTGTCAGGATGACGCTCGATCTTCAGAAAGTTTCAGTGGAAATTAATTTGCACTTTTTGTGACAAACTTTCTGAAGCGGACGTCAAAATGACACCTGGTGCTGATATACCATGTGTCAGGGTGACGCTCGATCTTCAGAAAGTCTTAGTAGATATTAATTTGCACTTTTAGTGACAAACTTCCTGAAGCGGACGTTAAAATGACACCCGGTGCTGAGATACCATGTGTCAGGATGACGCTCGATCTTCAGAAAGTCTCAGTGGAAATTAATTTGCACTTTTTGTGACAAACTTCCTGAAGCGGACGTCAAAATGACACCTGGTGCTGATATACCATGTGTCAGGATGACGCTCGATCTTCAGAAAGTTTCAGTGGAAATTAATTTGCACTTTTTGTGACAAACTTCCTGAAGCGGACGTCAAAATGACACCCGGTGCTGAGATACCATGTGTCAGGATGATGCTCGATCTTCAGAAAGTCTTTGTAGATATTAATTTGCACTTTTTGTGACAAACTTGCTGAAGCGGTCGTCAAAATGACACCTGGTGCTGATATACCATGTGACAGGATGACGCTCGGTCTTCAGAAAGTCTTTGTAGATATTAATTTGCACTTTTTGTGACAAACTTCCTGAAGCGGTCGTCAAAATGACACCTGGTGCTGATATACCATGTGTCAGGATGACGCTCGGTCTTCAGAAAGTCTCAGTGGAAATTAATTTGCACTTTTTGTGACAAACTTCCTGAAGCGGACGTCAAAATGACACCCGGTGCTGAGATACCATGTGTCAGGATGACGCTCGATCTTCAGAAAGTCTTTCTAGATATTAATTTGCACTTTTTGTGACAAACTTCCTGAAGCGGACGTTAAAATGACACCCGGTGCTGAGATACCATGTGTCAGGATGACGCTCGATCTTCAGAAAGTCTTAGTAGATATTAATTTGCACTTTTTGTGACAAACTTCCTGAAGCGGTCGTCAAAATGACACCTTGTGCTGATATACCATGTGTCAGGATGACGCTCGGTCTTCAGAAAGTCTCAGTGGAAATTAATTTGCACTTTTTGTGACAAACTTCCTGAAGCGGTCGTCAAAATGACACCTGGTGCTGATATACCATGTGTCAGGATGACGCTCGGTCTTCAGAAAGTCTCAGTGGAAATTAATTTGCACTTTTTGTGACAAACTTCCTGAAGCGGTCGTCAAAATGACACCTGGTGCTGATATACCATGTGTCAGGGTGACGCTCGATTTTCAGAAAGTCTTAGTAGATATTAATTTGCACTTTTTGTGACAAACTTCCTGAAGCGGACGTTAAAATGACACCCGGTGCTGAGATACCATGTGTCAGGATGACGCTCGATCTTCAGAAAGTCTCAGTGGAAATTAATTTGCACTTTTTGTGACAAACTTTCTGAAGCGGACGTCAAAATGACACCTGGTGCTGATATACCATGTGTCAGGGTGACGCTCGATCTTCAGAAAGTCTTAGTAGATATTAATTTGCACTTTTTGTGACAAACTTCCTGAAGCGGACGTTAAAATGACACCCGGTGCTGAGATACCATGTGTCAGGATGACGCTCGATCTTCAGAAAGTCTCAGTGGAAATTAATTTGCACTTTTTGTGACAAACTTCCTGAAGCGGACGTCAAAATGACACCTGGTGCTGATATACCATGTGTCAGGATGACGCTCGATCTTCAGAAAGTTTCAGTGGAAATTAATTTGCACTTTTTGTGACAAACTTCCTGAAGCGGACGTCAAAATGACACCCGGTGCTGAGACACCATGTGTCAGGATGATGCTCGATCTTCAGAAAGTCTTTGTAGATATTAATTTGCACTTTTTGTGACAAACTTTCTGAAGCGGTCGTCAAAATGACACCTGGTGCTGATATACCATGTGACAGGATGACGCTCGGTCTTCAGAAAGTCTCAGTGGAAATTAATTTGCACTTTTTGTGACAAACTTCCTGAAGCGGACGTCAAAATGACACCCGGTGCTGAGATACCATGTGTCAGGATGACGCTCGATCTTCAGAAAGTCTTTCTAGATATTAATTTGCACTTTTTGTGACAAACTTCCTGAAGCGGACGTTAAAATGACACCCGGTGCTGAGATACCATGTGTCACGATGACGCTCGATCTTCAGAAAGTCTTAGTAGATATTAATTTGCACTTTTTGAGACAAACTTCCTGAAGCGGTCGTCAAAATGACACCTTGTGCTGATATACCATTTGTCAGGATGACGTTCGGTCTTCAGAAAGTCTCAGTGGAAATTAATTTGCACTTTTTGTGACAAACTTCCTGAAGCGGTCGTCAAAATGACACCTGGTGCTGATATACCATGTGTCAGGATGACGCTCGGTCTTCAGAAAGTCTCAGTGGAAATTAATTTGCACTTTTTGTGACAAACTTCCTGAAGCGGTCGTCAAAATGACACCTGGTGCTGATATACAATGTGTCAGGATGACGCTTGGTCTTCAGAAAGTCTTTGTAGATATTAATTTGCACTTTTTGTGACAAACTTCCTGAAGCGGACGTTAAAATGACACCCGGTGCTGAGATACCATGTGTCAGGATGACGCTCGATATTCAAAAAGTCTCAGTGAAAAATGGATTTGCACTTTTTGTGACAAACTACCGGAAGCTGACGTTAAAATGACACCCGGTGCAGAGATACCATGTGTCAGGATGACGCTCGATCTTCAGAAAGTTTCAGTGGAAATTAATTTGCACTTTTTGTGACAAACTTTCTGAAGCGGACGTCAAAATGACACCTGGTGCTGATATACCATGTGACAGGATGACGCTCGGTCTTCAGAAAGTCTCAGTGGAAATTAATTTGCACTTTTTGTGACAAACTTCCTGAAGCGGACGTCAAAATGACACCCGGTGCTGAGATACCATGTGTCAGGATGACGCTCGATCTTCAGAAAGCCTTTCTAGATATTAATTTGCACTTTTTGTGACAAACTTCCTGAAGCGGTCGTCAAAATGACACCTGGTGCTGATATACCATGTGTCAGGATGACGCTCGATCTTCAGAAAGTTTCAGTGGAAATTAATTTGCACTTTTTGTGACAAACTTCCTGAAGCGGACGTCAAAATGACACCCGGTGCTGAGATACCATGTGTCAGGATGATGCTCGATCTTCAGAAAGTCTTTGTAGATATTAATTTGCACTTTTTGTGACAAACTTGCTGAAGCGGTCGTCAAAATGACACCTGGTGCTGATATACCATGTGTCAGGATGACGCTCGGTCTTCAGAAAGTCTTTGTAGATATTAATTTGCACTTTTTGTGACAAACTTCCTGAAGCGGTCGTCAAAATGACACCTGGTGCTGATATACCATGTGTCAGGATGACGCTCGGTCTTCAGAAAGTCTCAGTGGAAATTAATTTGCACTTTTTGTGACAAACTTCCTGAAGCGGACGTCAAAATGACACCCGGTGCTGAGATACCATGTGTCAGGATGACGCTCGATCTTCAGAAAGTCTTTCTAGATATTAATTTGCACTTTTTGTGACAAACTTCCTGAAGCGGACGTTAAAATGACACCCGGTGCTGAGATACCATGTGTCAGGATGACGCTCGATCTTCAGAAAGTCTTAGTAGATATTAATTTGCACTTTTTGTGACAAACTTCCTGAAGCGGTCGTCAAAATGACACCTTGTGCTGATATACCATTTGTCAGGATGACGTTCGGTCTTCAGAAAGTCTCAGTGGAAATTAATTTGCACTTTTTGTGACAAACTTCCTGAAGCGGTCGTCAAAATGACACCTGGTGCTGATATACCATGTGTCAGGATGACGCTCGGTCTTCAGAAAGTCTCAGTGGAAATTAATTTGCACTTTTTGTGACAAACTTCCTGAAGCGGTCGTCAAAATGACACCTGGTGCTGATATACCATGTGTCAGGGTGACGCCCGATTTTCAGAAAGTCTTAGTAGATATTAATTTGCACTTTTTGTGACAAACTTCCTGAAGCGGACGTTAAAATGACACCCGGTGCTGAGATACCATGTGTCAGGATGACGCTCGATCTTCAGAAAGTCTCAGTGGAAATTAATTTGCACTTTTTGTGACAAACTTTCTGAAGCGGACGTCAAAATGACACCTGGTGCTGATATACCATGTGTCAGGGTGACGCTCGATCTTCAGAAAGTCTTAGTAGATATTAATTTGCACTTTTTGTGACAAACTTCCTGAAGCGGACGTTAAAATGACACCCGGTGCTGAGATACCATGTGTCAGGATGACGCTCGATCTTCAGAAAGTCTCAGTGGAAATTAATTTGCACTTTTTGTGACAAACTTCCTGAAGCGGACGTCAAAATGACACCTGGTGCTGATATACCATGTGTCAGGATGACGCTCGATCTTCAGAAAGTTTCAGTGGAAATTAATTTGCACTTTTTGTGACAAACTACCGGAAGCTGACGTTAAAATGACACCCGGTGCAGAGATACCATGTGTCAGGATGACGCTCGATCTTCAGAAAGTTTCAGTGGAAATTAATTTGCACTTTTTGTGACAAACTTTCTGAAGCGGACGTCAAAATGACACCTGGTGCTGATATACCATGTGACAGGATGACGCTCGGTCTTCAGAAAGTCTCAGTGGAAATTAATTTGCACTTTTTGTGACAAACTTCCTGAAGCGGACGTCAAAATGACACCCGGTGCTGAGATACCATGTGTCAGGATGACGCTCGATCTTCAGAAAGCCTTTCTAGATATTAATTTGCACTTTTTGTGACAAACTTCCTGAAGCGGTCGTCAAAATGACACCTGGTGCTGATATACCATGTGTCAGGATGACGCTCGATCTTCAGAAAGTTTCAGTGGAAATTAATTTGCACTTTTTGTGACAAACTTCCTGAAGCGGACGTCAAAATGACACCCGGTGCTGAGATACCATGTGTCAGGATGATGCTCGATCTTCAGAAAGTCTTTGTAGATATTAATTTGCACTTTTTGTGACAAACTTGCTGAAGCGGTCGTCAAAATGACACCTGGTGCTGATATACCATGTGACAGGATGACGCTCGGTCTTCAGAAAGTCTTTGTAGATATTAATTTGCACTTTTTGTGACAAACTTCCTGAAGCGGTCGTCAAAATGACACCTGGTGCTGATATACCATGTGTCAGGATGACGCTCGGTCTTCAGAAAGTCTCAGTGGAAATTAATTTGCACTTTTTGTGACAAACTTCCTGAAGCGGACGTCAAAATGACACCCGGTGCTGAGATACCATGTGTCAGGATGACGCTCGATCTTCAGAAAGTCTTTCTAGATATTAATTTGCACTTTTTGTGACAAACTTCCTGAAGCGGACGTTAAAATGACACCCGGTGCTGAGATACCATGTGTCAGGATGACGCTCGATCTTCAGAAAGTCTTAGTAGATATTAATTTGCACTTTTTGTGACAAACTTCCTGAAGCGGTCGTCAAAATGACACCTTGTGCTGATATACCATTTGTCAGGATGACGTTCGGTCTTCAGAAAGTCTCAGTGGAAATTAATTTGCACTTTTTGTGACAAACTTCCTGAAGCGGTCGTCAAAATGACACCTGGTGCTGATATACCATGTGTCAGGATGACGCTCGGTCTTCAGAAAGTCTCAGTGGAAATTAATTTGCACTTTTTGTGACAAACTTCCTGAAGCGGTCGTCAAAATGACACCTGGTGCTGATATACCATGTGTCAGGGTGACGCCCGATTTTCAGAAAGTCTTAGTAGATATTAATTTGCACTTTTTGTGACAAACTTCCTGAAGCGGACGTTAAAATGACACCCGGTGCTGAGATACCATGTGTCAGGATGACGCTCGATCTTCAGAAAGTCTCAGTGGAAATTAATTTGCACTTTTTGTGACAAACTTTCTGAAGCGGACGTCAAAATGACACCTGGTGCTGATATACCATGTGTCAGGGTGACGCTCGATCTTCAGAAAGTCTTAGTAGATATTAATTTGCACTTTTTGTGACAAACTTCCTGAAGCGGACGTTAAAATGACACCCGGTGCTGAGATACCATGTGTCAGGATGACGCTCGATCTTCAGAAAGTCTCAGTGGAAATTAATTTGCACTTTTTGTGACAAACTTCCTGAAGCGGACGTCAAAATGACACCTGGTGCTGATATACCATGTGTCAGGATGACGCTCGATCTTCAGAAAGTTTCAGTGGAAATTAATTTGCACTTTTTGTGACAAACTTCCTGAAGCGGACGTCAAAATGACACCCGGTGCTGAGACACCATGTGTCAGGATGATGCTCGATCTTCAGAAAGTCTTTGTAGATATTAATTTGCACTTTTTGTGACAAACTTTCTGAAGCGGTCGTCAAAATGACACCTGGTGCTGATATACCATGTGACAGGATGACGCTCGGTCTTCAGAAAGTCTCAGTGGAAATTAATTTGCACTTTTTGTGACAAACTTCCTGAAGCGGACGTCAAAATGACACCCGGTGCTGAGATACCATGTGTCAGGATGACGCTCGATCTTCAGAAAGTCTTTCTAGATATTAATTTGCACTTTTTGTGACAAACTTCCTGAAGCGGACGTTAAAATGACACCCGGTGCTGAGATACCATGTGTCACGATGACGCTCGATCTTCAGAAAGTCTTAGTAGATATTAATTTGCACTTTTTGTGACAAACTTCCTGAAGCGGACGTCAAAATGACACCTGGTGCTGATATACCATGTGTCAGGATGACGCTCGATCTTCAGAAAGTTTCAGTGGAAATTAATTTGCACTTTTTGTGACAAACTTCCTGAAGCGGACGTCAAAATGACACCCGGTGCTGAGATACCATGTGTCAGGATGACGCTCGATCTTCAGAAAGTCTTTCTAGATATTAATTTGCACTTTTTGTGACAAACTTCCTGAAGCGGACGTTAAAATGACACCCGGTGCTGAGATACCATGTGTCAGGATGACGCTCGATCTTCAGAAAGTCTTAGTAGATATTAATTTGCACTTTTTGTGACAAACTTCCTGAAGCGGTCGTCAAAATGACACCTTGTGCTGATATACCATGTGTCAGGATGACGTTCGGTCTTCAGAAAGTCTCAGTGGAAATTAATTTGCACTTTTTGTGACAAACTTCCTGAAGCGGTCGTCAAAATGACACCTGGTGCTGATATACCATGTGTCAGGATGACGCTCGGTCTTCAGAAAGTCTCAGTGGAAATTAATTTGCACTTTTTGTGACAAACTTCCTGAAGCGGTCGTCAAAATGACACCTGGTGCTGATATACCATGTGTCAGGGTGACGCTCGATCTTCAGAAAGTCTTAGTAGATATTAATTTGCACTTTTTGTGACAAACTTCCTGAAGCGGACGTTAAAATGACACCCGGTGCTGAGATACCATGTGTCAGGATGACGCTCGATCTTCAGAAAGTCTCAGTGGAAATTAATTTGCACTTTTTGTGACAAACTTTCTGAAGCGGACGTCAAAATGACACCTGGTGCTGATATACCATGTGTCAGGGTGACGCTCGATCTTCAGAAAGTCTTAGTAGATATTAATTTGCACTTTTTGTGACAAACTTCCTGAAGCGGACGTTAAAATGACACCCGGTGCTGAGATACCATGTGTCAGGATGACGCTCGATCTTCAGAAAGTCTCAGTGGAAATTAATTTGCACTTTTTGTGACAAACTTCCTGAAGCGGACGTCAAAATGACACCTGGTGCTGATATACCATGTGTCAGGATGACGCTCGATCTTCAGAAAGTTTCAGTGGAAATTAATTTGCACTTTTTGTGACAAACTACCGGAAGCTGACGTTAAAATGACACCCGGTGCAGAGATACCATGTGTCAGGATGACGCTCGATCTTCAGAAAGTTTCAGTGGAAATTAATTTGCACTTTTTGTGACAAACTTTCTGAAGCGGACGTCAAAATGACACCTGGTGCTGATATACCATGTGACAGGATGACGCTCGGTCTTCAGAAAGTCTCAGTGGAAATTAATTTGCACTTTTTGTGACAAACTTCCTGAAGCGGACGTCAAAATGACACCCGGTGCTGAGATACCATGTGTCAGGATGACGCTCGATCTTCAGAAAGCCTTTCTAGATATTAATTTGCACTTTTTGTGACAAACTTCCTGAAGCGGTCGTCAAAATGACACCTGGTGCTGATATACCATGTGTCAGGATGACGCTCGATCTTCAGAAAGTTTCAGTGGAAATTAATTTGCACTTTTTGTGACAAACTTCCTGAAGCGGACGTCAAAATGACACCCGGTGCTGAGATACCATGTGTCAGGATGACGCTCGATCTTCAGAAAGTCTTTGTAGATATTAATTTGCACTTTTTGTGACAAACTTGCTGAAGCGGTCGTCAAAATGACACCTGGTGCTGATATACCATGTGACAGGATGACGCTCGGTCTTCAGAAAGTCTTTGTAGATATTAATTTGCACTTTTTGTGACAAACTTCCTGAAGCGGTCGTCAAAATGACACCTGGTGCTGATATACCATGTGTCAGGATGACGCTCGGTCTTCAGAAAGTCTCAGTGGAAATTAATTTGCACTTTTTGTGACAAACTTCCTGAAGCGGACGTCAAAATGACACCCGGTGCTGAGATACCATGTGTCAGGATGACGCTCGATCTTCAGAAAGTCTTTCTAGATATTAATTTGCACTTTTTGTGACAAACTTCCTGAAGCGGACGTTAAAATGACACCCGGTGCTGAGATACCATGTGTCAGGATGACGCTCGATCTTCAGAAAGTCTTAGTAGATATTAATTTGCACTTTTTGTGACAAACTTCCTGAAGCGGTCGTCAAAATGACACCTTGTGCTGATATACCATTTGTCAGGATGACGTTCGGTCTTCAGAAAGTCTCAGTGGAAATTAATTTGCACTTTTTGTGACAAACTTCCTGAAGCGGTCGTCAAAATGACACCTGGTGCTGATATACCATGTGTCAGGATGACGCTCGGTCTTCAGAAAGTCTCAGTGGAAATTAATTTGCACTTTTTGTGACAAACTTCCTGAAGCGGTCGTCAAAATGACACCTGGTGCTGATATACCATGTGTCAGGATGACGCCCGATTTTCAGAAAGTCTTAGTAGATATTAATTTGCACTTTTTGTGACAAACTTCCTGAAGCGGACGTTAAAATGACACCCGGTGCTGAGATACCATGTGTCAGGATGACGCTCGATCTTCAGAAAGTCTCAGTGGAAATTAATTTGCACTTTTTGTGACAAACTTTCTGAAGCGGACGTCAAAATGACACCTGGTGCTGATATACCATGTGTCAGGGTGACGCTCGATCTTCAGAAAGTCTTAGTAGATATTAATTTGCACTTTTTGTGACAAACTTCCTGAAGCGGACGTTAAAATGACACCCGGTGCTGAGATACCATGTGTCAGGATGACGCTCGATCTTCAGAAAGTCTCAGTGGAAATTAATTTGCACTTTTTGTGACAAACTTCCTGAAGCGGACGTCAAAATGACACCTGGTGCTGATATACCATGTGTCAGGATGACGCTCGATCTTCAGAAAGTTTCAGTGGAAATTAATTTGCACTTTTTGTGACAAACTTCCTGAAGCGGACGTCAAAATGACACCCGGTGCTGAGATACCATGTGTCAGGATGACGCTCGATCTTCAGAAAGTCTTTGTAGATATTAATTTGCACTTTTTGTGACAAACTTTCTGAAGCGGTCGTCAAAATGACACCTGGTGCTGATATACCATGTGACAGGATGACGCTCGGTCTTCAGAAAGTCTCAGTGGAAATTAATTTGCACTTTTTGTGACAAACTTCCTGAAGCGGACGTCAAAATGACACCCGGTGCTGAGATACCATGTGTCAGGATGACGCTCGATCTTCAGAAAGTCTTTCTAGATATTAATTTGCACTTTTTGTGACAAACTTCCTGAAGCGGACGTTAAAATGACACCCGGTGCTGAGATACCATGTGTCAGGATGACGCTCGATCTTCAGAAAGTCTTAGTAGATATTAATTTGCACTTTTTGAGACAAACTTCCTGAAGCGGTCGTCAAAATGACACCTTGTGCTGATATACCATTTGTCAGGATGACGCTCGGTCTTCAGAAAGTCTCAGTGGAAATTAATTTGCACTTTTTGTGACAAACTTCCTGAAGCGGTCGTCAAAATGACACCTGGTGCTGATATACCATGTGTCAGGATGACGCTCGGTCTTCAGAAAGTCTCAGTGGAAATTAATTTGCACTTTTTGTGACAAACTTCCTGAAGCGGTCGTCAAAATGACACCTGGTGCTGATATACAATGTGTCAGGATGACGCTTGGTCTTCAGAAAGTCTTTGTAGATATTAATTTGCACTTTTTGTGACAAACTTCCTGAAGCGGACGTTAAAATGACACCCGGTGCTGATATACCATGTGACAGGATGACGCTCGGTCTTCAGAAAGCCTCAGTGGAAATTAATTTGCACTTTTTGTGACAAACTTCCTGAAGCGGACGTCAAAATGACACCCGGTGCTGAGATACCATGTGTCAGGATGACGCTCGATCTTCAGAAAGTCTTTCTAGATATTAATTTGCACTTTTTGTGACAAACTTCCTGAAGCGGACGTTAAAATGACACCCGGTGCTGAGATACCATGTGTCACGATGACGCTCGATCTTCAGAAAGTCTTAGTAGATATTAATTTGCACTTTTTGAGACAAACTTCCTGAAGCGGTCGTCAAAATGACACCTTGTGCTGATATACCATTTGTCAGGATGACGTTCGGTCTTCAGAAAGTCTCAGTGGAAATTAATTTGCACTTTTTGTGACAAACTTCCTGAAGCGGTCGTCAAAATGACACCTGGTGCTGATATACCATGTGTCAGGATGACGCTCGGTCTTCAGAAAGTCTCAGTGGAAATTAATTTGCACTTTTTGTGACAAACTTCCTGAAGCGGTCGTCAAAATGACACCTGGTGCTGATATACCATGTGTCAGGATGACGCTCGGTCTTCAGAAAGTCTTAGTAGATATTAATTTGCACTTTTTGTGACAAACTTCCTGAAGCGGACGTTAAAATGACACCCGGTGCTGAGATACCATGTGTCAGGATGACGCTCGATCTTCAGAAAGTCTCAGTGAAAATTAATTTGCACTTTTTGTGACAAACTTCCTGAAGCGGACGTCAAAATGACACCCGGTGCTGAGATACCATGTGTCAGGATGACGCTCGATCTTCAGAAAGTTTCAGTGGAAATTAATTTGCACTTTTTGTGACAAACTTTCTGAAGCGGACGTCAAAATGACACCTGGTGCTGATATACCATGTGTCAGGATGACGCTCGATCTTCAGAAAGTCTCAGTGGAAATTAATTTGCACTTTTTGTGACAAACTTCCTGAAGCGGACGTCAAAATGACACCTGGTGCTGATATACCATGTGTCAGGATGACGCTCGATCTTCAGAAAGTTTCAGTGGAAATTAATTTGCACTTTTTGTGACAAACTTCCTGAAGCGGACGTCAAAATGACACCCGGTGCTGAGATACCATGTGTCAGGATGACGCTCGATCTTCAGAAAGTCTTTCTAGATATTAATTTGCACTTTTTGTGACAAACTTCCTGAAGCGGTCGTTAAAATGACACCTGGTGCTGATATACCATGTGTCAGGATGACGCTCGGTCTTCAGAAAGTCTTTGTAGATATTAATTTGCACTTTTTGTGACAAACTTCCTGAAGCGGTCGTCAAAATGACACCTGGTGCTGATATACCATGTGTCAGGATGACGCTCGATCTTCAGAAAGTTTCAGTGGAAATTAATTTGCACTTTTTGTGACAAACTTTCTGAAGCGGACGTCAAAATGACACCTGGTGCTGATATACCATGTGTCAGGGTGACGCTCGATCTTCAGAAAGTCTTAGTAGATATTAATTTGCACTTTTTGTGACAAACTTCCTGAAGCGGACGTTAAAATGACACCCGGTGCTGAGATACCATGTGTCAGGATGACGCTCGATCTTCAGAAAGTCTCAGTGGAAATTAATTTGCACTTTTTGTGACAAACTTCCTGAAGCGGACGTCAAAATGACACCTGGTGCTGATATACCATGTGTCAGGATGACGCTCGATCTTCAGAAAGTTTCAGTGGAAATTAATTTGCACTTTTTGTGACAAACTTCCTGAAGCGGACGTCAAAATGACACCCGGTGCTGAGATACCATGTGTCAGGATGACGCTCGATCTTCAGAAAGTCTTTGTAGATATTAATTTGCACTTTTTGTGACAAACTTGCTGAAGCGGTCGTCAAAATGACACCTGGTGCTGATATACCATGTGTCAGGGTGACGCTCGATCTTCAGAAAGTCTTAGTAGATATTAATTTGCACTTTTAGTGACAAACTTCCTGAAGCGGACGTTAAAATGACACCCGGTGCTGAGATACCATGTGTCAGGATGACGCTCGATCTTCAGAAAGTCTCAGTGGATATTAATTTGCACTTTTTGTGACAAACTTTCTGAAGCGGTCGTCAAAATGACACCTGGTGCTGATATACCATGTGTCAGGATGACGCTCGGTCTTCAGAAAGTCTCAGTGGAAATTAATTTGCACTTTTTGTGACAAACTTCCTGAAGCGGACGTCAAAATGACACCCGGTGCTGAGATACCATGTGTCAGGATGACGCTCGATCTTCAGAAAGTCTTTCTAGATATTAATTTGCACTTTTTGTGACAAACTTCCTGAAGCGGTCGTCAAAATGACACCTGGTGCTGATATACCATGTGTCAGGATGACGCTCGGTCTTCAGAAAGTCTTTGTAGATATTATTTTGCACTTTTTGTGACAAACTTCCTGAAGCGGTCGTCAAAATGACACCTGGTGCTGATATACCATGTGTCAGGATGACGCTCGATCTTCAGAAAGTTTCAGTGGAAATTAATTTGCACTTTTTGTGACAAACTTTCTGAAGCGGACGTCAAAATGACACCTGGTGCTGATATACCATGTGTCAGGGTGACGCTCGATCTTCAGAAAGTCTTAGTAGATATTAATTTGCACTTTTTGTGACAAACTTCCTGAAGCGGACGTTAAAATGACACCCGGTGCTGAGATACCATGTGTCAGGATGACGCTCGATCTTCAGAAAGTCTCAGTGGAAATTAATTTGCACTTTTTGTGACAAACTTCCTGAAGCGGACGTCAAAATGACACCTGGTGCTGATATACCATGTGTCAGGATGACGCTCGATCTTCAGAAAGTTTCAGTGGAAATTAATTTGCACTTTTTGTGACAAACTTCCTGAAGCGGACGTCAAAATGACACCCGGTGCTGAGATACCATGTGTCAGGATGATGCTCGATCTTCAGAAAGTCTTTGTAGATATTAATTTGCACTTTTTGTGACAAACTTGCTGAAGCGGTCGTCAAAATGACACCTGGTGCTGATATACCATGTGTCAGGATGACGCTCGGTCTTCAGAAAGTCTTTGTAGATATTAATTTGCACTTTTTGTGACAAACTTCCTGAAGCGGTCGTCAAAATGACACCTGGTGCTGATATACCATGTGTCAGGATGACGCTCGATCTTCAGAAAGTCTCAGTGGAAATTAATTTGCACTTTTTGTGACAAACTTCCTGAAGCGGACGTCAAAATGACACCCGGTGCTGAGATACCATGTGTCAGGATGACGCTCGATCTTCAGAAAGTCTTCGTAGATATTAATTTGCACTTTTTGTGACAAACTTCCTGAAGCGGACGTTAAAATGACACCCGGTGCTGAGATACCATGTGTCAGGATGACGCTCGATCTTCAGAAAGTCTTAGTAGATATTAATTTGCACTTTTTGTGACAAACTTCCTGAAGCGGTCGTCAAAATGACACCTTGTGCTGAGATACCATGTGTCAGGATGACGCTCGATATTCAGAAAGTCTCAGTGAAAAATGAATTTGCACTTTTTGTGACAAACTACCTGAAGCGGACGTTAAAATGACACCCGGTGCAGAGATACCATGTGTCAGGATGACGCTCGATCTTCAGAAAGTTTCAGTGGAAATTAATTTGCACTTTTTGTGACAAACTTTCTGAAGCGGACGTCAAAATGACACCTGGTGCTGATATACCATGTGTCAGGGTGACGCTCGATCTTCAGAAAGTCTTAGTAGATATTAATTTGCACTTTTTGTGACAAACTTCCTGAAGCGGACGTTAAAATGACACCCGGTGCTGAGATACCATGTGTCAGGATGACGCTCGATCTTCAGAAAGTCTCAGTGGAAATTAATTTGCACTTTTTGTGACAAACTTCCTGAAGCGGACGTCAAAATGACACCTGGTGCTGATATACCATGTGTCAGGATGACGCTCGATCTTCAGAAAGTTTCAGTGGAAATTAATTTGCACTTTTTGTGACAAACTTCCTGAAGCGGACGTCAAAATGACACCCGGTGCTGAGATACCATGTGTCAGGATGACGCTCGATCTTCAGAAAGTCTTTGTAGATATTAATTTGCACTTTTTGTGACAAACTTTCTGAAGCGGTCGTCAAAATGACACCTGGTGCTGATATACCATGTGACAGGATGACGCTCGGTCTTCAGAAAGTCTCAGTGGAAATTAATTTGCACTTTTTGTGACAAACTTCCTGAAGCGGACGTCAAAATGACACCCGGTGCTGAGATACCATGTGTCAGGATGACGCTCGATCTTCAGAAAGTCTTTCTAGATATTAATTTGCACTTTTTGTGACAAACTTCCTGAAGCGGACGTTAAAATGACACCCGGTGCTGAGATACCATGTGTCAGGATGACGCTCGATCTTCAGAAAGTCTTAGTAGATATTAATTTGCACTTTTTGAGACAAACTTCCTGAAGCGGTCGTCAAAATGACACCTTGTGCTGATATACCATGTGTCAGGATGACGCTCGGTCTTCAGAAAGTCTCAGTGGAAATTAATTTGCACTTTTTGTGACAAACTTCCTGAAGCGGTCGTCAAAATGACACCTGGTGCTGATATACCATGTGTCAGGATGACGCTCGGTCTTCAGAAAGTCTCAGTGGAAATTAATTTGCACTTTTTGTGACAAACTTCCTGAAGCGGTCGTCAAAATGACACCTGGTGCTGATATACCATGTGTCAGGATGACGCTTGGTCTTCAGAAAGTCTTTGTAGATATTAATTTGCACTTTTTGTGACAAACTTCCTGAAGCGGACGTTAAAATGACACCCGGTGCTGAGATACCATGTGTCAGGATGACGCTCGATCTTCAAAAAGTCTCAGTGAAAAATGGATTTGCACTTTTTGTGACAAACTACCTGAAGCGGACGTTAAAATGACACCCGGTGCTGAGATACCATGTGTCAGGATGACGCTCGATCTTCAGAAAGTTTCAGTGGAAATTAATTTGCACTTTTTGTGACAAACTTTCTGAAGCGGACGTCAAAATGACACCTGGTGCTGATATACCATGTGTCAGGGTGACGCTCGATCTTCAGAAAGTCTTAGTAGATATTAATTTGCACTTTTAGTGACAAACTTCCTGAAGCGGACGTTAAAATGACACCCGGTGCTGAGATACCATGTGTCAGGATGACGCTCGATCTTCAGAAAGTCTCAGTGGAAATTAATTTGCACTTTTTGTGACAAACTTCCTGAAGCGGACGTCAAAATGACACCTGGTGCTGATATACCATGTGTCAGGATGACGCTCGATCTTCAGAAAGTTTCAGTGGAAATTAATTTGCACTTTTTGTGACAAACTTCCTGAAGCGGACGTCAAAATGACACCCGGTGCTGAGATACCATGTGTCAGGATGATGCTCGATCTTCAGAAAGTCTTTGTAGATATTAATTTGCACTTTTTGTGACAAACTTCCTGAAGCGGACGTCAAAATGACACCTGGTGCTGATATACCATGTGTCAGGATGACGCTCGATCTTCAGAAAGTTTCAGTGGAAATTAATTTGCACTTTTTGTGACAAACTTCCTGAAGCGGACGTCAAAATGACACCCGGTGCTGAGATACCATGTGTCAGGATGATGCTCGATCTTCAGAAAGTCTTTGTAGATATTAATTTGCACTTTTTGTGACAAACTTCCTGAAGCGGTCGTCAAAATGACACCTGGTGCTGATATACCATGTGTCAGGATGACGCTCGGTCTTCAGAAAGTCTCAGTGGAAATTAATTTGCACTTTTTGTGACAAACTTCCTGAAGCGGTCGTCAAAATGACACCTGGTGCTGATATACCATGTGTCAGGATGACGCTCGGTCTTCAGAAAGTCTTTGTAGATATTAATTTGCACTTTTTGTGACAAACTTCCTGAAGCGGACGTTAAAATGACACCCGGTGCTGAGATACCATGTGTCAGGATGACGCTCGATCTTCAAAAAGTCTCAGTGAAAAATGGATTTGCACTTTTTGTGACAAACTACCGGAAGCGGACGTTAAAATGACACCCGGTGCAGAGATACCATGTGTCAGGATGACGCTCGATCTTCAGAAAGTTTCAGTGGAAATTAATTTGCACTTTTTGTGACAAACTTTCTGAAGCGGACGTCAAAATGACACCTGGTGCTGATATACCATGTGTCAGGGTGACGCTCGATCTTCAGAAAGTCTTAGTAGATATTAATTTGCACTTTTTGTGACAAACTTCCTGAAGCGGACGTTAAAATGACACCCGGTGCTGAGATACCATGTGTCAGGATGACGCTCGATCTTCAGAAAGTCTCAGTGGAAATTAATTTGCACTTTTTGTGACAAACTTCCTGAAGCGGACGTCAAAATGACACCCGGTGCTGAGATACCATGTGTCAGGATGATGCTCGATCTTCAGAAAGTCTTTGTAGATATTAATTTGCACTTTTTGTGACAAACTTCCTGAAGCGGTCGTCAAAATGACACCTGGTGCTGATATACCATGTGTCAGGATGACGCTCGGTCTTCAGAAAGTCTCAGTGGAAATTAATTTGCACTTTTTGTGACAAACTTTCTGAAGCGGACGTCAAAATGACACCTGGTGCTGATATACCATGTGTCAGGATGACGCTCGATCTTCAGAAAGTTTAAGTGGAAATTAATTTGCACTTTTTGTGACAAACTTTCTGAAGCGGACGTCAAAATGACACCTGGTGCTGATATACCATGTGTCAGGATGACGCTCGATCTTCAGAAAGTCTCAGTGGAAATTAATTTGCACTTTTTGTGACAAACTTCCTGAAGCGGACGTCAAAATGACACCTGGTGCTGATATACCATGTGTCAGGATGACGCTCGATCTTCAGAAAGTTTCAGTGGAAATTAATTTGCACTTTTTGTGACAAACTTCCTGAAGCGGACGTCAAAATGACACCCGGTGCTGAGATACCATGTGTCAGGATGATGCTCGATCTTCAGAAAGTCTTTGTAGATATTAATTTGCACTTTTTGTGACAAACTTTCTGAAGCGGTCGTCAAAATGACACCTGGTGCTGATATACCATGTGACAGGATGACGCTCGGTCTTCAGAAAGTCTCAGTGGAAATTAATTTGCACTTTTTGTGACAAACTTCCTGAAGCGGACGTCAAAATGACACCCGGTGCTGAGATACCATGTGTCAGGATGACGCTCGATCTTCAGAAAGTCTTTCTAGATATTAATTTGCACTTTTTGTGACAAACTTCCTGAAGCGGTCGTCAAAATGACACCTGGTGCTGATATACCATGTGTCAGGATGACGCTCGGTCTTCAGAAAGTCTTTGTAGATATTAATTTGCACTTTTTGTGACAAACTTCCTGAAGCGGTCGTCAAAATGACACCTGGTGCTGATATACCATGTGTCAGGATGACGCTCGATCTTCAGAAAGTTTCAGTGGAAATTAATTTGCACTTTTTGTGACAAACTTTCTGAAGCGGACGTCAAAATGACACCTGGTGCTGATATACCATGTGTCAGGGTGACGCTCGATCTTCAGAAAGTCTTAGTAGATATTAATTTGCACTTTTAGTGACAAACTTCCTGAAGCGGACGTTAAAATGACACCCGGTGCTGAGATACCATGTGTCAGGATGACGCTCGATCTTCAGAAAGTCTCAGTGGAAATTAATTTGCACTTTTTGTGACAAACTTCCTGAAGCGGACGTCAAAATGACACCTGGTGCTGATATACCATGTGTCAGGATGACGCTCGATCTTCAGAAAGTTTCAGTGGAAATTAATTTGCACTTTTTGTGACAAACTTCCTGAAGCGGACGTCAAAATGACACCCGGTGCTGAGATACCATGTGTCAGGATGACGCTCGATCTTCAGAAAGTCTTTGTAGATATTAATTTGCACTTTTTGTGACAAACTTTCTGAAGCGGTCGTCAAAATGACACCTGGTGCTGATATACCATGTGACAGGATGACGCTCGGTCTTCAGAAAGTCTCAGTGGAAATTAATTTGCACTTTTTGTGACAAACTTCCTGAAGCGGACGTCAAAATGACACCCGGTGCTGAGATACCATGTGTCAGGATGACGCTCGAACTTCAGAAAGTCTTTCTAGATATTAATTTGCACTTTTTGTGACAAACTTCCTGAAGCGGTCGTCAAAATGACACCTGGTGCTGATATACCATGTGTCAGGATGACGCTCGGTCTTCAGAAAGTCTTTGTAGATATTAATTTGCACTTTTTGTGACAAACTTCCTGAAGCGGTCGTCAAAATGACACCTGGTGCTGATATACCATGTGTCAGGATGACGCTCGATCTTCAGAAAGTCTTAGTAGATATTAATTTGCACTTTTTGTGACAAACTTCCTGAAGCGGTCGTCAAAATGACACCTGGTGCTGATATACCATGTGTCAGGATGACGCTCGATCTTCAGAAAGTCTCAGTGGAAATTAATTTGCACTTTTTGTGACAAACTTCCTGAAGCGGTCGTCAAAATGACACCTGGTGCTGATATACCATGTGTCAGGGTGACGCTCGATCTTCAGAAAGTCTTAGTAGATATTAATTTGCACTTTTTGTGACAAACTTCCTGAAGCGGACGTTAAAATGACACCCGGTGCTGAGATACCATGTGTCAGGATGACGCTCGATCTTCAGAAAGTCTCAGTGGAAATTAATTTGCACTTTTTGTGACAAACTTCCTGAAGCGGACGTCAAAATGACACCTGGTGCTGATATACCATGTGTCAGGATGACGCTCGATCTTCAGAAAGTTTCAGTGGAAATTAATTTGCACTTTTTGTGACAAACTTCCTGAAGCGGACGTCAAAATGACACCCGGTGCTGAGATACCATGTGTCAGGATGATGCTCGATCTTCAGAAAGTCTTTGTAGATATTAATTTGCACTTTTTGTGACAAACTTCCTGAAGCGGACGTCAAAATGACACCTGGTGCTGATATACCATGTGTCAGGATGACGCTCGATCTTCAGAAAGTTTCAGTGGAAATTAATTTGCACTTTTTGTGACAAACTTCCTGAAGCGGACGTCAAAATGACACCCGGTGCTGAGATACCATGTGTCAGGATGATGCTCGATCTTCAGAAAGTCTTTGTAGATATTAATTTGCACTTTTTGTGACAAACTTCCTGAAGCGGACGTCAAAATGACACCTGGTGCTGATATACCATGTGTCAGGATGACGCTCGATCTTCAGAAAGTTTCAGTGGAAATTAATTTGCACTTTTTGTGACAAACTTCCTGAAGCGGACGTCAAAATGACACCCGGTGCTGAGATACCATGTGTCAGGATGATGCTCGATCTTCAGAAAGTCTTTGTAGATATTAATTTGCACTTTTTGTGACAAACTTCCTGAAGCGGTCGTCAAAATGACACCTGGTGCTGATATACCATGTGTCAGGATGACGCTCGGTCTTCAGAAAGTCTCAGTGGAAATTAATTTGCACTTTTTGTGACAAACTTCCTGAAGCGGTCGTCAAAATGACACCTGGTGCTGATATACCATGTGTCAGGATGACGCTTGGTCTTCAGAAAGTCTTTGTAGATATTAATTTGCACTTTTTGTGACAAACTTCCTGAAGCGGACGTTAAAATGACACCCGGTGCTGAGATACCATGTGTCAGGATGACGCTCGATATTCAAAAAGTCTCAGTGAAAAATGGATTTGCACTTTTTGTGACAAACTACCGGAAGCTGACGTTAAAATGACACCCGGTGCAGAGATACCATGTGTCAGGATGACGCTCGATCTTCAGAAAGTTTCAGTGGAAATTAATTTGCACTTTTTGTGACAAACTTTCTGAAGCGGACGTCAAAATGACACCTGGTGCTGATATACCATGTGTCAGGGTGACGCTCGATCTTCTGAAAGTCTTAGTAGATATTAATTTGCACTTTTAGTGACAAACTTCCTGAAGCGGACGTTAAAATGACACCCGGTGCTGAGATACCATGTGTCAGGATGACGCTCGATCTTCAGAAAGTCTCAGTGGAAATTAATTTGCACTTTTTGTGACAAACTTCCTGAAGCGGACGTCAAAATGACACCCGGTGCTGAGATACCATGTGTCAGGATGATGCTCGATCTTCAGAAAGTCTTTGTAGATATTAATTTGCACTTTTTGTGACAAACTTTCTGAAGCGGTCGTCAAAATGACACCTGGTGCTGATATACCATGTGACAGGATGACGCTCGGTCTTAAGAAAGTCTCAGTGGAAATTAATTTGCACTTTTTGTGACAAAATTTCTGAAGCGGACGTCAAAATGACACCTGGTGCTGATATACCATGTGTCAGGATGACGCTCGATCTTCAGAAAGTTTAAGTGGAAATTAATTTGCACTTTTTGTGACAAACTTTCTGAAGCGGACGTCAAAATGACACCTGGTGCTGATATACCATGTGTCAGGATGACGCTCGATCTTCAGAAAGTCTCAGTGGAAATTAATTTGCACTTTTTGTGACAAACTTCCTGAAGCGGACGTCAAAATGACACCTGGTGCTGATATACCATGTGTCAGGATGACGCTCGATCTTCAGAAAGTTTCAGTGGAAATTAATTTGCACTTTTTGTGACAAACTTCCTGAAGCGGACGTCAAAATGACACCCGGTGCTGAGATACCATGTGTCAGGATGATGCTCGATCTTCAGAAAGTCTTTGTAGATATTAATTTGCACTTTTTGTGACAAACTTTCTGAAGCGGTCGTCAAAATGACACCTGGTGCTGATATACCATGTGACAGGATGACGCTCGGTCTTCAGAAAGTCTCAGTGGAAATTAATTTGCACTTTTTGTGACAAACTTCCTGAAGCGGACGTCAAAATGACACCCGGTGCTGAGATACCATGTGTCAGGATGACGCTCGATCTTCAGAAAGTCTTTCTAGATATTAATTTGCACTTTTTGTGACAAACTTCCTGAAGCGGTCGTCAAAATGACACCTGGTGCTGATATACCATGTGTCAGGATGACGCTCGGTCTTCAGAAAGTCTTTGTAGATATTAATTTGCACTTTTTGTGACAAACTTCCTGAAGCGGTCGTCAAAATGACACCTGGTGCTGATATACCATGTGTCAGGATGACGCTCGATCTTCAGAAAGTTTCAGTGGAAATTAATTTGCACTTTTTGTGACAAACTTTCTGAAGCGGACGTCAAAATGACACCTGGTGCTGATATACCATGTGTCAGGGTGACGCTCGATCTTCAGAAAGTCTTAGTAGATATTAATTTGCACTTTTAGTGACAAACTTCCTGAAGCGGACGTTAAAATGACACCCGGTGCTGAGATACCATGTGTCAGGATGACGCTCGATCTTCAGAAAGTCTCAGTGGAAATTAATTTGCACTTTTTGTGACAAACTTCCTGAAGCGGACGTCAAAATGACACCTGGTGCTGATATACCATGTGTCAGGATGACGCTCGATCTTCAGAAAGTTTCAGTGGAAATTAATTTGCACTTTTTGTGACAAACTTCCTGAAGCGGACGTCAAAATGACACCCGGTGCTGAGATACCATGTGTCAGGATGATGCTCGATCTTCAGAAAGTCTTTGTAGATATTAATTTGCACTTTTTGTGACAAACTTTCTGAAGCGGTCGTCAAAATGACACCTGGTGCTGATATACCATGTGACAGGATGACGCTCGGTCTTCAGAAAGTCTCAGTGGAAATTAATTTGCACTTTTTGTGACAATCTTCCTGAAGCGGACGTCAAAATGACACCCGGTGCTGAGATACCATGTGTCAGGATGACGCTCGATCTTCAGAAAGTCTTTCTAGATATTAATTTGCACTTTTTGTGACAAACTTCCTGAAGCGGTCGTCAAAATGACACCTGGTGCTGATATACCATGTGTCAGGATGACGCTCGGTCTTCAGAAAGTCTTTGTAGATATTAATTTGCACTTTTTGTGACAAACTTCCTGAAGCGGTCGTCAAAATGACACCTGGTGCTGATATACCATGTGTCAGGATGACGCTCGATCTTCAGAAAGTTTCAGTGGAAATTAATTTGCACTTTTTGTGACAAACTTCCTGAAGCGGACGTCAAAATGACACCCGGTGCTGAGATACCATGTGTCAGGATGATGCTCGATCTTCAGAAAGTCTTTGTAGATATTAATTTGCACTTTTTGTGACAAACTTTCTGAAGCGGTCGTCAAAATGACACCTGGTGCTGATATACCATGTGACAGGATGACGCTCGGTCTTCAGAAAGTCTCAGTGGAAATTAATTTGCACTTTTTGTGACAATCTTCCTGAAGCGGACGTCAAAATGACACCCGGTGCTGAGATACCATGTGTCAGGATGACGCTCGATCTTCAGAAAGTCTTTCTAGATATTAATTTGCACTTTTTGTGACAAACTTCCTGAAGCGGTCGTCAAAATGACACCTGGTGCTGATATACCATGTGTCAGGATGACGCTCGGTCTTCAGAAAGTCTTAGTAGATATTAATTTGCACTTTTTGTGACAAACTTCCTGAAGCGGTCGTCAAAATGACACCTTGTGCTGATATACCATTTGTCAGGATGACGTTCGGTCTTCAGAAAGTCTCAGTGGAAATTAATTTGCACTTTTTGTGACAAACTTCCTGAAGCGGTCGTCAAAATGACACCTGGTGCTGATATACCATGTGTCAGGATGACGCTCGGTCTTCAGAAAGTCTCAGTGGAAAATTATTTGCACTTTTTGTGACAAACTTCCTGATGCGGACGTCAAAATGACCCCGCTTTTTGGGAATCTTGTTGTCATGATAATTCTTAACATTTTCAGTGATAGTTGACAACGAGAATGTCAAAGAGAAAAAAATTCCAAGTCCAAATATTTATTTTAATCTATTGGTTATTATTAATATTAAAAAATAATCAAAACGAAGTCACTGCTTCATTAAAATTTAATATATAATTTATTTCTTTAAAAATTATTACTTTGTGTTCAATAAATTTATTTTATTCTATTTGTTCAATAAATAATTGGGAGAATGTCCTATGCTCAAAATTTGTGTTCAACTATATTGTGATTAAATGGAATTTCTACTTACTCAAATTTTTATTTAACAGATTTTCTTATATATTTAGTTTTTTTATTAATTATTAAAAGAATTAAATAAGAATTGTAAGAATAAATTTTCTAAACTTCTATTTAAAAGAAATTATGACTAGCAAAATTCTTATGAAATACACTTTTTATTAAACTGAAGTGTTTCTTCAATTAAATATATGTTTAACCAAATATTTTTAGTCAATAGTATTTCTATTAACTAAATTCAAATTTGTGAACACTTTTTGTGCAACATTCTTTAAAACATTTCTGGAATAATAATTCTCTAAAATTCAACGTTGGTCAAGTTCACAAATTTTATGATCAATGATTTAGAAAAAAAATGTTTTTCTACATATATTATTACAATTTTTTGTCTATAGGACTTTGGCTATAGATATTTCTTATGGCTTAATCGCGCTCATTCAAATGGTATATCGGAAAAAGTTGCTTTAAAAATAAAGTAATTACGGAAGGTTATTTAATAAAAAACAGAAATTTTCCTTTTTTTTTATTTATTAAAAGAATAAAAAAATTGAAGTACCTTATCCCCCGCTAATGTTTTTTAATATTACATTGCCTCATCACAGAATATGGAAGAGGAAAACGAGAGAAAGTAGAGTATAATAAATATACTCCGCCATTAATATGTGCTCCTAAAAAAAGAAAGGAAATAGAAGATGTAGGGAAAAAACCGAAACAAAAAGTACTAAAACGGGCACCAAGGTATGGTTATAAATAATATAATATTGTCTGAAATATATATATATATATACATGTGTGTGTGTGGGGCGAATTTCTTGAAGTCTAACAATAAGCAAAATGTAAACATTGAATTATGTGATCTTGAAATTTTTTTCTCTGCTCTTTCAAATGGTGTAAAATTTTCTGTTAAAATTCAGGATATACCCCTTTTTTGAAAATGAAAAATATTTTTATTGTTTTTAATAAAAGACCGTCTTTATTTTTTTTACACCTTAAAATGAAGCTTAAAATTTTTTTTTTTTTAATTAACAAATTAAACAAAATGTTGTTTTTTTGTTTTCGAGATATTATTTAATTAATTATGTAATGTTAATAAAAAAATAAATTATTTCATAAACAAATAAATTTTCCGTGATTTACGTAATTCGTATTTTGGATAAGTAGATTGTTAATAAACAATTAATTAGCATTGCAATTGTATATTGACAATCTACTTATGCAAATTACTTTACATAGGACTTGTTGAATGCGCAATTAACGTTAACTTCAAAAATTTCGCCTCATATATACCTTGGTGGTAGCCCTTCATTTATTTTCAACTTCAAGGCTTATTTTCAATAGGGGATTGTATCCATTAGTGGACCACCTTTTTATTTACTCAAATAATTGTTTTCAGTGAAGGATATTTAAAATAATATATAATACACATATATAATACAAATATATTTAATTATATATAATACACCGTTAAATAGATATTGTACTCAGCTATAACTTATATATATATATATATATATATATATATATATATATATATATTTGTAATATGGGTGATTCTCCGCGTAGCGCACAACTTCTTTATTTCATGTTGTAAAAGAAAAATCACAAATAATGTTTACATAATATTTCGATTTCAATGTAAAAAGGTAATTTTTGTGATTACAAACAAAAACCAATAGTTACTTTCGTATTTAACATTATAGTTTTTCATGAAAAGTGGTTTTTAAGGTTGAAAAAGTCAAAATTTGACCTGTCCCCACAGGATGTTTAAACAAAAAAATTAATTTTTTTTAGCAATGTGCATTAATAAATACGATTACTGTTGAAATTTTAGTATTGCATATTTTAGTAGAATTGAATAAAAAAACGTTTGATGAAAAAAAATAATTATTTTATTTTTTTTTGCTTTTTTTACTTGACTGGATTTTGTGTGTTATTCTGCGTTTTATTATTAAACATTGAATTATTTAAATAAAAGTCAAATGTTAATATACTTCTACTTCAGTAACAGCAAAAGTTATATTCCTTAAGTTGATCCATGAAGAATGTAATCAATTTTCTAATTGATTTATCCTTTTCTTACACATTTCAAGATTCAAATTTGTACAGGGCATCACAAAATCGTCTCCGCCGGTATCCACCGACCCTTCGAAAATAATAAAAATAAAAAATAATAATGAAATAATGAAGGTTAAATAACGTGTAGTTATATTATTACCCGTGTAGAAATTACCAACGTATGTCTAAAATGATTGTTGGCCCAACATTGATCCTACATTGGCAGCCCCAGTTTATATATTTTGGACCGGTCCTAACTTGGATTTAGCTAGAACATCTACTTAAGTGTTAGAAATTTTTTTTTATGAAAAAAAGTGATTTAATTTAGGATTTTTAAAATATTCTCAGATAATACTTATTTAATTAATTGATAATTATTTACATGGTTTTAATTATTTATTAATTTGCAGTAAATATTTAAAAACATTTTTCCATAGTTATATTTGTTAATTTATTTAATTGTTATATATATTGACAAATAATATATTTCAAAAATATGTTGTTGAATTTTTATTTGTTTAAACAATTTATTGTTCATAATTTATAACTTTTTTAAATACACATAGACAATAAGACAATTTAGACATAGACAATTTTATAAATTTGTTACCTTCTCTTAGTAGTTATTAATTTAAGGGTTATAAATAAAATAAAATATAGAATTAAATTTGCAACAACTATTATGTTAAATTGTTTAAATAAATAATTTTTTCTATTTATTAACATTTTTCACAATTTTCCTAGAAAAATGCAGTATTTTTTTCTATTGTAAAATTAGGAAAAAGCTGCATCTTCCTAGGTGCACTACAAAAAAGTTAATAAATAACAACAATAAATTGTTATACAATTGTTGAATTAATAATTTTACATCAAATCTATCTGGCTTTATATTCGACTTGATAAATTGTAAAATTAGGAAAAAACTGCATCTTTCTAGGTGCACTACAAAAAATGTTAATATAAATAACAATAAATTGTTTAAACAAATTAACAATGCAATATAATGTTTTAAATCCATTATTTGACAACATAAAACACTTACAGTGAAAGTGAAAATTTATATAGACAAATCAAATAAAAATATCTATTTAGGTTATGTAGCCGCGGTCGTTAAAGCGTTCTTTAGGTCATGCGTCTGGGGTTTGATTCCCGTAGGGTTTAAATTTTAATTTAACTCTCAAGAGTTTAATTTAAAACTTACAGGATATTCCTTCTTGAAAGTTAGTATTAATTGTGGTAAAATCGCATCACAAACCATTGTAGGACTAAGCTAGACCTAGTTAATAATGGGGCAAAATAGATAGGACTAAGCTAGGACCAGTTTTCATTTTCTAAACGGGGTGCAGTCTATATAAATGTGAAACATATGAAACCAATTAAAAATAAATAATAATTTTCGCAAAGAAACAAAAATTATCAACGCCGGTCCCACCGAACACTGCGTCCCCACCGGCATCAGAATTTCCACCGTCACTAATGCAAGTTTAATACTACAATGAAACAAACGAGATTAAAAATATTTATTATAAACTATCATAGCTCCGGTAAATTTACAAATAAATTTCTATAAATTACCGTATAAATTTCCGTAAATTACCGCATTAATTTCAATAAATTACCGAAATAAAATTTTTAATTGTCGTTCGCGCTATAAATATATTTGTTTAAATTACCGCAAAAATTTCCATAAATTACTGCGGAAATTTCCGAAAATTATCAAAATTAAAATTTTTAATTGTGATTTATGCTTTACATATTTTTGTGAATTTTAGAAAAAATTTCCATAAATTTCCTCTAATATTTCCGTAAATTACCGAAATCAAAATTTTTAATTGTCGTTCGCGCTATATATATTTTTGTGAATTACCTCAAAAATTTCCATAAACATTTTAAATCAAACTTCAAATATTTTATAGAATTCAAAAAGCAAAGAATTTTTTTTAAATTTGATTAAAAAAATTAGAATATGAATATTTCTTGACACTTTATCTTCAAAAATATGTATTGGTATTTATCATTTCCATAAAAAAATATTTTTAAAGTTTCAAACACCACATGGTGCGGTACGCGGAGAATCAGTCATATATGTATTATATATATTGAGACTTTTTTTAAGCTTCAAAGAAACATTTTTAGTTTGATTTTGTTAAGTGATGTTCTTTTGACAAGATAAATTTGTTTCCATAAGTGGATCACCTGCTGAAATGGTTAACAAATGATTAAAAATCAAATAAACATTAAAGGATTTCAATGCTTATAGAATATTTATTTATTATAAACACTTAGAACATTCAAACAAACAACAATATTAGTGCATTTCAATTAATTTCAGTGTTACAAATGTTGCAAATGAAATATCTTTTTTTCTACTTATTTTTTAAAATTTTTTAAACTTTTTTTCTTCGTCAGATTTCTTTTTTAATGCTTTTAATGACATTTTAAAAATTTGTAAACGCAGGAGGTCAAATTTAGCACAGTGGTGTGAATGCAGTATCATTTTTATATACAGAACAATCGACGATTTATATACGGCCACTCATGGATACAAATTGGGTATAACACTAATAATCTCATGAGTCCACTCATGGATACATTCCCCTATACTGCGTATATGGGCATTGTTCTAGAACTTTTAAACTTTATGTTGTCGCTCATTATGATACCTTAAGAAATTTAAATATAACTTTTCAACACCACAGTTCAAGATTGTTCGTTTTACATGTAATAAGTGTTTATTACTTATTATGAATATGTAAAAAACAATGATAGTAAATAAAAGTAGTAAATTCGTCTGTTTTTGGTGCGCGAACTTATAATTTTATATACTAGCTTCTGAAAACGAGGCCATAAGCAAAAAAATAATTTTACGAGTAACGTAACACGTTATGTTACAAATAAAAATAACATTGTGTAAAAATGAATCACTCAAAGTTTTTTCTGTCATTTGATCAATTCTAAAGCCAATAAAATTAATTTCATGAATGTGCCTCAAAAAAAAATCAATTTTCTTCAATCTCAAAGTTTAAAAGTTCTAGAATAATGCCCATATGACTCTGAATTTGTTCATGGAAGTATCAAAATTTAGTTTAAAGATAATTTGAAGCAGATAACTTGGTAAGCAAATTTATCCGCAGTGAGCAAACTCATATAGTGAAATAACCCCGTCTTACAGTATTACATATTTATTTGACCTAATTTTTTTGTTGTCTAAATTTCATTTAATCTATTAATATGATTTATAAAAAGGCTTATCGGTCAAAAAATTATTTATTTATTATAAAAATAAATTATTGTGTCGACGTTTCTGGTCGGTACCAACTCTTTGAAACAACTCATTATATTCGTTAGAATAAATTATTTATTTATGAAAAGTATTAAAAAATTTCTAAAAAATGTAAAATTTGAAGATAATAATTTAATATAATCTTAATTTAAAAAATAAAATAAATACATATGACGGAACTGATATAAGTAAACAATAAGAATTACAATTTCAACCGAGCAAATGTTAGCGAGAGATGATATGATGCTAGTAAAATTAAATAACATACCACTCGGAATAAATACTAACAATTATAAAAATTAGTTCTGATTCTCAACAATAACAGTTTTTGAGATTCAAATTTAAATTTTAGTTGTCACCTAACTTCAGTCTCCGTTATATCTATGTGTTAATATCGATCCTTCATAGTGATCATAATAATTTGTAATAGTTAATATTTATTTCGAGTTATTTAATTTTATATCTACATGTTTTTTAATTGTTAATCATTGAAGTATTTTAAAACTAATTTATGTTATTTATATTTTTTTAACCCTGAAGATAGGTTGGTACCGACCCGAAACATCAACACAATAATTTATTTTTATAATGGATAAATAATTTTTTTTACCATAAAGCCTTCTTATAAATCTTATTAATAAATTATAACAGTCACTAATTTCATATATAAATATATTTAATCTAATTCTCATTTGGACTAATCTTACTATATTTAATTCTTATTTAATCTAATATGAATCTAATACTTGAAGAAGTATAAGTTAAAATTGATTTCAGGATGTACAGAAGGTTGTCCGACAAGAGGAAATAAAAACCGCTGACGCGAGTAGTTTCGCCGCTTTTTTAAATAATGTAAGCATAGTTTTAAACACAATAACTTTTCTGTGTTATAAATAAATTACAAGTAATTTTGTAAAGAATGAAATTTATATGTGATATGTTAAAAAGCTAAATTTCTTTAAAAGTGACAAAAAAATTGTAAATTTTGTTTAATTTTAATAGCAATTACACATTTAAGAATTGCAATAGTGTGGGCAAATTCAATTGAACGGCTGTGTACATTTTTTGCATACATATGCGTTGTTTAATTGCATTTTACTTTCAGCAAAAAATAACTGAAGAAATAATAATTCCTCCTGCTGTTGATGATTATACAACAGAAACCGTGCCCATTTTAAACAAAACTGAAGTGACTCAAGTAAGCATAATAATTCAATATATGTGACATGATCTACAAAAAGAGACCTTGGGTGTTAAATCATTTTTCATTTCTTTGTCAATTGGAATAGTTTAAGACGCTCTTTCACATGTTAGAAAGCAGAAAGTTATAATTTTTCGAAGATTTTAATAAAAGTGTTGAAGGGTTAGTACCACATCTTTTTTCAGGAAAATCGATTTTCTAAAAACTACATATTCTTGTAGTAGATATATGTAGAAATGCTGTGGAAACTATAATTTTGGTTGGAAACTTCGGTAACATATCGAAAAACGGGGTACAATGTAAAAGTCACGCGCTCACGGAGCGTACTCTTTCGCAAATACAATATATGCTTTTATAATAAATATATACGTATATAAATATAAATATATATCAAATTACACATATATATATATATATATATATATATATGTTTATAAAAGTATATATACTCTGTTCCAGGAGAGATCGATATTTTTCTGCGCATCTTGTTGTAAGAGGGTATAATTGTAAGTGAAAAAGGCGTTTTCTAGATTTTTTTCTGAGCCTGGTCTTCAAAAGGCAGTCGGAAGGGTCTTTTATGGTTTTATTGCTTTTCATTGCAACATTAAAAATTGTTGGAATTTAAAAAAATAATTATATAAATATTATATTTGCAATGTACAGGTTGAAACAATTACAACGGTATAAAATTTTTTGCAAATACTATAAGATTAGAGTTTGTACATATGTAAATCATGAAATTATATAACTTTTTCAAAAGCAAATTTTAATATTTAGACGTAAAAATTTATATCGTTGGAATCGTCAAAATCTGCAAATGGTAAATTTAATATTTAAAAAATTATTTCTTTGGATTTGAATATTTTTTATTTTGCACCAAAATGCCATAAAATCTAAACGACCCTAAAATGGATAAAAAAAATTTACTTCTCAATACACATGTGTCTTCAAATTTAAAAGAAATTGAAAGAGAAAGCTTATTTGCTGAAACGGAAAATAATATACGCCTCCTTTTATAATTTTCTGCGCGTAAAGGGCCCAAATTCGTCAGGAAAAATATCGATTTCTCCTGGAACAGCGTATATACATGTATATTATGTATCTTGTCGCAAAAGTAGGGGTATTTTCAGGTGGCCATGACAGCAAGATAATCAATTATAAATAAGGAATAAATTTTTTTTAAATAGTTTAAACCCCTTCTTTTAGGTGCAAAAAGTTTGAAGTAAATAAAATAAATTTTGTAATAAATGAAAAATATTTAAGAAAAGTCACTGAGATGTAGTACTAACCCCTTAAGAAAAAAGTGGGCAAACACGAAAAAAGTGTCTGTTTTAGCTTTATCAGCTATTTTCTCGAAGACTTGTGTTTCCACGTAAGGTCTTTTTGCGTAAAGCAGGTCATATTATGATTTAAAATGAAATCGTTTATACAAAATATACTAGAGTATATTTTGTATAAACGATTTCATTTTCCTCCTCGCCAACCTTAACTTGTTAATGAAATGAAACTTAATGAAACTGATATTCTATATTTCCTTCACACTACATTTCAATCAGTTTTCTTGTGTAGGTCTTTGTACCTGATACATAGTTTTTAAAAATCTTTTTAAATTACCTGTTTTTATTTTATAGTTTCTTTATTTTTACTTTTGTAAGATATTTTTATGTATCCTTGTTCTCTAATACACTTCTGTTTTAAGGTGGAAAAGTGCAACACGTGCCCTAAAACGAGGAAGTTGAATAAAATTTTAAATAAAAAATATATGCAGTTAACAGCTGAAAATGCAGTTTTAAAAGCGGAAAACCTCCGTTTAAAAGAAGAAATGCATATTCTAAAGAACGAGAAGGAGAGTCAAATTTTAAAACAATTAGAAAATGTGAGGGAAGACTTGAAAAAAAAGAAGAAAAAGACATCTGCGCGGAATAGTGACTCAAATACGGTATGCACCCAATTCATTCTTTTCGCTAGAAAATTTAAAATTAAAGTTCTACCATTCGATTTATAAACACTTAGGTTGGAGACCTTGATAGAATTACGATAAATTATTTTTAAGGTAATAATCAAGGGCGGTATCGTTAATTCGAGGTAACTACGAAAGAATTTTTTTTATTTTTCGTAGCATTTGAACCCCAAAAACCCGATTTTCGCTTATAAAATCGATCTAATTTTTACTGTATAATTAATAATTATTAAAAAAAGCTTTTTGTAGTTACCTAGGGAAGTAAGTCAAGAAGTACAATATTCTTGAAATATGGGATACATTCATTTTAAATAAATGAAAAAAAAATTTAAATATTATACCCGCCTTAATTTTGTGCACTTGGGCAAAAATTTAATAACCCGTGCAGAAAATTTGACCTGGTCCTGGTCGGGCCGAGACCGGGCACGATCTGGACCAGATCTGGCAATCTGATCTGGACCCGATCGAAATGAAACAGGGAACCCGACCGGGGCCATGCCAATTTTCCCGATTTGGAATCGTAGTCGGGACCCGACCAGGGTCATGGTAATTTGCCCGATCTTATAGTAATTGTAATTTTCAACAAATTATAATTATTTTTCTCTAATTGATAAATAAAACAATAGAATTAATCAATATTATTTTATTTTATGAATCTGCATTTAAAAAAACACCTTACAAAATGAAAAGGAAATGTAAGTTGAAAAAAAATATTTGAATAATTATTTCGTTTACTCTCCAATTCTTAATTAATAAAAATGTTTACTAATTTAAATTAGTGACTAACTTTTTGCTTATGAATTAGTAAAATTTTACTAATTATTAGTAAATTTTACTAACAATTCGTAAAATTTAAGAGGGACTCACTTTTTGCTTTAGAATTAGTTAAATTTTACTAATTGTTAGTAACATTTTATTAGCCACTAAGGAAAAAGTGAGTCACTAATTCAAATTAGTAAAATTTTACTAATTAATAAGCAAAAAGTGATTCACTAATTCAAATTAGTAAAATTTTACTAATTAATAAGCATAAAGTGAGTCACTAATTCAAATTAGTAAACATTTTTACTAATGCAGATTTAGAGTGTAAAAAATTTCACAAAATATTATAAATGTATTTTTACTAGTTTATAAAAATTTTTAAATATGGTAACCAGGCCTGGCCTTGGTTGGGCCAATAATAATTTACTAACCCGGGGCCAGAACAGGAAATCGGATCGGGTCCAGGTCGGTAATCGGGATGAAAAGTGGCAATTTGTGCACGGGAATGTTTAATATTCATAATTAGTTTTCTAAAATAAATTATAGTGCCAGATAAAAATTGTTTTTAAACGTCAATTAAGGATAATCACCATTTGTCGATGGACGTATACCAATTTCTTGAGGTTCGGTTCCAATTCTCGATAGTATGGAATTTCTTAACATATAACTTGACAATTAAGAAATTAACCTTTACCAGTATTTACAAAATCGAATAAATATTTATTTTTCAGATCAAAATATTATAAAACATTGCGATGAAACAATTATACTTATTTAACTGTAAATTTATAATTTATACAAAAAATAATTAACCTAAAAAAAGTTTTCATCACTGGCACTTAATAAACAAAAACATAACCAACTTTATTTACAATTTTTTTTTGAATTATCGACCAATGACATATCAGCTTCAAAACTGACTGCACTATTTTTCGAGTCAGTATACCTTGACAAAAGTAGCTGAGATAAAATATGGAGCCAGATACCGATGATTTGCTTTTCAAAAATATAAAAAATTTGTTTTGACAAATATACATTTAATTTGTATTTTTAATCTCTTAGCTGCGGTTTTAATTTTGAAGAAAGTGCCCAAATTGCAAATGAAAAATTTTTTTTGAATTTTAATAAAACTTTTTATATAGGGGTTTTTCAGGTCGCTGAACACGAATCCGGTGTCCGTTTTTCAAAATTCAAAACGACGGATCCAAGTCGGCGAACAATTTTCTTAAAATTCGCTATATTAGTTTGAAACTTGTTACTCAGGGGTTTACGGTGTCGCTTATTACGAATTTAATGTCAGATTCGTGATTAGCGACCTTGAAAATCCTTTAGTAATGAGTTGCCGTAAATTATATTAATTTTTCAAAAATTCAAAAAAATTTTCGGGGTCGTAATCAACGACCCTGAAAACCCCCGAGGAACAAGTTTCAAGCAAATATAGTGAATTTGAAAAAAATTGTCCGGCATCTTGAATCCGCCATTGTGAATTTTAGAAATTTTTAAAATTATGACGTCCGATTCGTAATCAGCGACCACAAAAACCCCTGTTTAAGAAATTCCAAGCGAAAAACTTTGATTTTATAAATATATCTCCGACATATTGGATCCGCCATTTTGAATTTTGAAAGTTTCAAAATTTGACTAAAGATTCGTAATCAGCTCATCAGTTGAATTTATATTTTTGTTAGGTAAATTTCGTATTTAATATAAATAAATTACCATTTTTCAAATAAGATGAGTACATTACTTTATTGAGAAATTAATTTTTCTTGTAGGTTACTTTTTTCTCCACTTCAAAAACATTCGACTTCATTTCCAGCTTTACTTGTGGCACAACGGTAACTATGAACAACATTCAGAGAAAGCTAATAATTGGTTTCAAAAATGGATTTGCATTCTTGTATGCCTTGTACATCGGCCATACTTTTGGCAAGTTACAAATGTCTACATGAATACTTAGCAAATTCAGAGACTGATTAAATTATTAGTTTACCAGTATATGATTGAGGTAGAAAATTTATGCAGACAATATCCATTATTAATTTCGGAAAAGAGGAATTCAAAGAAAAGAAAATTTTTTATGAAAATGTGCACAAAATAATCGGTTTTAAAAGAATTATACAACATTCAAGATCATAATCGGAACTGAAAACTATCAATTTACTTGGATTTTTTATAGGTAAATTTAAAAAATACATTTTAAAAAAATTACTTTAAGAAGTTGGCGTTGATGCATTGTGACATGAAATAGCCATACGGCGTCTTTAGGAAAAATTCGGATGTATGAATCAAAATATTTTTATTTTTAAATTTTAGAAACCAATTTTAAAATAAATAACAAATTCGAATTTATAAATTAAAATCTTTCAAATTTTAAAAATGTTTGAAGACACACTTTAAGAGAGTTGCTTGAGATTTAAGAATTAATGTTTAACTTTTCACAAATAAAGAAATGTCTGCATCTGCCTTTTTATGTATGTTTCTATGTTACTTCCCAAAATTCTATCCGGGCATTTCACCAAAACGGCAAAATCTCTTAAAGAGGAATTTTAATTAATTTGCAGACGAAAATTTAAAATTAATCATTTAGGAAAATAAAACCATTGAAGACGGGTACACCAGCTAGTTAAATTATAAATCTTATTAATCAAGTATAATTATTAAATATAATAGCTATACTTTTAATCATTCACGTTGTACTTGCATCATGTTTAATCATTATATTTGAATGTAAAAAATTTGAAAATCTCTGTGCTTACAAAAAGTTTCTGAATTTAATTGTTCTAGCGCCAATTTTCTATCCTGACATGTAATGTCGAATCCTAATCCTGTTAAAAAGAAATTTGCAACAATGCCTTATCAAGAGAAGAAAAGAATGACCGTTATTAAATATTAAACAGGTACAGTATTTTAATTTGTTGGGCCCGTTAAATCACTTAAATTTTGTGATACAAATTGTTTCACTATCATTAATAAAATATACTGTCATATCAATTTGAAGATATCGTAATAATTTTTTTCTAATTTCATTTTCTCAAGGTATAAATTATCTTGTTTAATTTCCAACCTGCACCTGTAACTCAATGCTAACCAAGGAAAATATTCACTGGACAAGAGTAATTGGTGTTTAAGGATTTTGAATACAATGTTTTGGAAATCGTAATGAATGGATTTTAATAGACAATTAAAAAAGAAGTTTAATTGTTTCAGGTAAAATTGGCGTTTTTAAATGAATTATGAGATTGCAAATACCTATTTTTTAAATTGACCAAATTTTCTGATTGTATTGTATGTAAAAATGAACATATTAACATTATTTTTTCAATAAATTTATTTAACAAGTCTTCTTTTAACAGTTCTAACAACATTCTACTCCACATTCTGCCTGGACCTGTGACTCAACACGAAATATAAACATGTTCAGAATATTAATAATTGGTTTAAATCATAGTTTTGCTTTCCTGTATGCCTTGTACAAAGAACAGATTTTTGTTCAGTTACAAGTTGCTATATGAATTTTTACAAATCTAGAAACTTGAATTATTGATTTTACTAAGCAATGTTTGAAGAGAAATTATTTGAGAGAATAGTGGCGGTTGGAAGATATTTTTTCAAGGAAATCAACGGACAATTTATAATTTTTGAGTATTAATTACTGCAAGCGTCAATTAATACTAAAAATTGAATTAAAAATATTTTAGGTATAATAATGTCTTCTACATTAAAAATTTTCAAAATCCAGGCGTCTCAAACTTTTTTTATGTATACATTTCAATTATAAATAATAATATTATGAATTATAATTTTGAATCCCAATTGTTCTCTTTCACATAATTAGCTCAAAGATCACTTGCTTCACATTTAAATCAACCAACAAAATTTTCTTATTTTCAACATAATTTCAAAATATAATAATAATAATAATAATAATAATAATAATAATAAATCGCTTCTGAACTCTCCATTAATAATCTTTCAGACTATATTCAAACTAATACAATGAAATTTGAATATTTAACATATATATTACTCACCTGCAAATAATACTTATAAATGTCGCTTTAATTAACAAATCCTCTTGATACACAACTGATTAGCACAAAACACATTAAAGTAATAGACGCTACATATTTAATTTAATTAATTCAAAAAATGTTTGTTTTTATAATTAGAATTACACAAAATATGTTATTAATCCCAATTAATAAAATTAATTTTATTTCCAGCTTGCTTATAAAGAGCAGGTTTCACTTACCATAAACTGATGCGATGCAATGTCAAAAACAGGCCCAAAAATTTCCTTCCAAAGCACTTTTATTCCATAGTACATCTTCTTGTAATCTACGATGCCTATAGGAAGCGGGATTGGAAAATAAAAACTGCAATTATAAACTTCATTTAGTGATAAAAAAAACAATAAGAAAAACGTCAAAAACAACGGTCACCTAAAGATAAGATTTAATATCAAATTTTTAATTTACTAAACGTATATTAATTAATTCCTAACGATAAGTAAACCACTGTTAACAAAACCCATAATTCCGTTTACTAACAAGTGAAATTTTACACATTAATTGAATATTATCCGTAGCACTACAAATTAATTTGTACTTTTAGGTGGAATCTTCCTGAAACGGATGTCAAAATGACACCTGGTGCTATAGTTTCTAGTGACGTGATGTCGAATGACGTCAAAAAAGGGTTCCGGGCAAATTAACATACATTTTCATTACCAACATCCTGAATCAGATGTTAAACTAACCCATAGTACTGAGTATATAAAAACCGCTCGGTCTTCACAATGTATAAGCAAAAATCAATTTGCATTTTTTGTGACAAACTTCCTAAAGCGGACGTCAAAATCACACATGGTGCTGAGATACAATGCGTCTGGATGACGCTCCATCTTCAGAAAGTCTCAGTAGAAATTAAATTGCACTTTTTGTGACAAACTTCTTGAAGCGGACGTTAAAATGACACCCGGGGCTAATATACCATGTGTCAGGATGACGCTCGATCTTCAGAAAGTCTCAGTGGAAATTAATTTGCACTTTTTGTGACAAACTTCCTGAAGCGGACGTCAAAATGACACCTGGTGCTAAGATACCATGTGTCAGGATGACGCACGGTCTTCAGAAAGACTCAGTGGAAATTAAATTGCACTTGTTGTGACAAACTTCTTGAAGCGGACGTTAAAATGACACCCGGGGCTAATATACCATGTGTCAGGATGACGCTCGATCTTCAGAAAGTCTCAGTGGAAATTAATTTGCACTTTTTGTGACAAACTTTCTGAAGCGGACGTCAAAATGACACCTGGTGCTGATATACCATGTGTCAGGGTGACGCTCGATCTTCAGAAAGTCTTAGTAGATATTAATTTGCACTTTTTGTGACAAACTTCCTGAAGCGGACGTTAAAATGACACCCGGTGCTGAGATACCATGTTTCAGGATGACGCTCGATCTTCAGAAAGTCTCAGTGGAAATTAATTTGCACTTTTTGTGACAAACTTCCTGAAGCGGACGTCAAAATGACACCTGGTGCTGATATACCATGTGTCAGGATGAAGCTCGATCTTCAGAAAGTTTCAGTGGAAATTAATTTGCACTTTTTGTGACAAACTTCCTGAAGCGGACGTCAAAATGACACCCGGTGCTGAGATACCATGTGTCAGGATGATGCTCGATCTTCAGAAAGTCTTTGTAGATATTAATTTGCACTTTTTGTGACAAACTTCCTGAAGCGGTCGTCAAACTGACACCTGGTGCTGATATACCATGTGTCAGGATGACGCTCGGTCTTCAGAAATTCTTTGTAGATATTAATTTGCACTTTTTGTGACAAACTTCCTGAAGCGGTCGTCAAAATGACACCTGGTGCTGATATACCATGTGTCAGGATGACGCTCGATCTTCAGAAAGTCTCAGTGGAAATTAATTTGCACTTTTTGTGACAAACTTCCTGAAGCGGTCGTCAAAATGACACCTGGTGCTGATATACCATCTGTCAGGTTGACGCTCGGTCTTCAGAATGTCTCAGTGGAAATTAATTTGCACTTTTTGTGACAAACTTCCTGAAGCGGTCGTCAAAATGACACCCGGTGCTGAGATACCATGTGTCAGGATGATGCTCGATCTTCAGAAAGTCTTTGTAGATATTAATTTGCACTTTTTGTGACAAACTTTCTGAAGCGGTCGTCAGAATGACACCTGGTGCTGATATACCATGTGACAGGATGACGCTCGGTCTTCAGAAAGTCTCAGTGGAAATTAATTTGCACTTTTTGTGACAAACTTCCTGAAGCGGACGTCAAAATGACACCCGGTGCTGAGATACCATGTGTCAGGATGACGCTCGATCTTCAGAAAGTCTTTCTAGATATTAATTTGCACTTTTTGTGACAAACTTCCTGAAGCGGTCGTCAAAATGACACCTGGTGCTGATATACCATGTGTCAGGATGACGCTCGGTCTTCAGAAAGTCTTTGTAGATATTAATTTGCACTTTTTGTGACAAACTTCCTGAAGCGGTCGTCAAAATGACACCTGGTGCTGATATACCATGTGTCAGGATGACGCTCGATCTTCAGAAAGTCTTTGTAGATATTAATTTGCACTTTTTGTGACAAACTTCCTGAAGCGATCGTCAAAATGACACCTGGTGCTGATATACCATGTGTCAGGATGACACTCGGTCTTCAGAAAGTCTCAGTGGAAATTAATTTGCACTTTTTGTGACAAACTTCCTGAAGCGGACGTCAAAATGACACCCGGTGCTGAGATACCATGTGTCAGGATGACGCTCGATCTTCAGAAAGTCTTTCTAGATATTAATTTGCACTTTTTGTGACAAACTTCCTGAAGCGGACGTTAAAATGACACCCGGTGCTGAGATACCATGTGTCAGGATGACGCTCGATCTTCAGAAAGTCTTAGTAGATATTAATTTGCACTTATTGTGACAAACTTCCTGAAGCGGTCGTCAAAAAGACACCTGGTGCTGATATACCATGTGTCAGGATGACGCTCGGTCTTCAGAAAGTCTCAGTGGAAATTAATTTGCACTTTTTGTGACAAACTTCCTGAAGCGGTCGTCAAAATGACACCTGGTGCTGATATACCATGTGTCAGGATGACGCTTGATCTTCAGAAAGTCTTTGTAGATATTAATTTGCACTTTTTGTGACAAACTTCCTGAAGCGGACGTTAAAATGACACCCGGTGCTGAGATACCATGTGTCAGGATGACGCTCGATCTTCAGAAAGTCTCAGTGGAAATTAATTTGCACTTTTTGTGACAAACTTCCTGAAGCGGACGTCAAAATGACACCTGGTGCTGATATACCATGTGTCAGGATGACGCTCGATCTTCCGAAAGTTTCAGTGGAAATTAATTTGCACTTTTTGTGACAAACTTCCTGAAGCGGACGTCAAAATGACACCCGGTGCTGAGATACCATGTGTCAGGATGACGCTCGATCTTCAGAAAGTCTTTCTAGATATTAATTTGCACTTTTTGTGACAAACTTCCTGAAGCGGTCGTCAAAATGACACCTGGTGCTGATATACCATGTGTCAGGATGACGCTCGGTCTTCAGAAAGTCTCAGTGGAAATTAATTTGCACTTTTTGTGACAAACTTCCTGAAGCGGACGTCAAAATGACACCCGGTGCTGAGATACCATGTGTCAGGATGACGCTCGATCTTCAGAAAGTCTTTCTAGATATTAATTTTCACTTTTTGTGAAAAACTTCCTGAAGCGGACGATAAAATGGCACCCGGTGCTGAGATACCATGTGTCAGGATGACGCTCGATCTTCAGAAAGTCTTAGTAGATATTAATTTGCACTTTTTGTGACAAACTTCCTGAAGCGGTCGTCAAAATGACACCTTGTGCTGATATACCATTTGTCAGGATGACGTTCGGTCTTCAGAAAGTCTCAGTGGAAATTAATTTGCACTTTTTGTGACAAACTTCCTGAAGCGGTCGTCAAAATGACACCTGGTGCTGATATACCATGTGTCAGGATGACGCTCGATCTTCAAAAAGTCTCAGTGAAAAATGGATTTGCACTTTTTGTGACAAACTACCGGAAGCTGACGTTAAAATGACACCCGGTGCAGAGATACCATGTGTCAGGATGACGCTCGATCTTCAGAAAGTCTCAGTGGAAATTAATTTGCACTTTTTGTGACAAACTTTCTGAAGCGGACGTCAAAATGACACCTGGTGCTGATATACCATGTGTCAGGGTGACGCTCGATCTTCAAAAAGTCTCAGTGAAAAATGGATTTGCACTTTTTGTGACAAACTACCGGAAGCTGACGTTAAAATGACACCCGGTGCAGAGATACCATGTGTCAGGATGACGCTCGATCTTCAGAAAGTCTCAGTGGAAATTAATTTGCACTTTTTGTGACAAACTTTCTGAAGCGGACGTCAAAATGACACCTGGTGCTGATATACCATGTGTCAGGGTGACGCTCGATCTTCAGAAAGTCTTTGTAGATATTAATTTGCACTTTTTGTGACAAACTTCCTGAAGCGGTCGTCAAAATGACACCTGGTGCTGATATACCATGTGTCAGGATGACGCTCGATCTTCAGAAAGTCTCAGTGGAAATTAATTTGCACTTTTTGTGACAAACTTTCTGAAGCGGACGTCAAAATGACACCTGGTGCTGATATACCATGTGTCAGGGTGACGCTCGATCTTCAGAAAGTCTTAGTAGATATTAATTTGCACTTTTTGTGACAAACTTCCTGAAGCGGTCGTCAAAATGACACCTTTTGCTGATATACCATTTGTCAGGATGACGTTCGGTCTTCAGAAAGTCTCAGTGGAAATTAATTTGCACTTTTTGTGACAAACTTCCTGAAGCGGTCGTCAAAATGACACCTGGTGCTGATATACCATGTGTCAGGATGACGCTCGGTCTTCAGAAAGTCTCAGTGGAAAATTATTTGCACTTTTTGTGACAAACTTCCTGATGCGGACGTCAAAATGACCCCGCTTTTTGGGAATCTTGTTGTCATGATAATTCTTAACATTTTCAGTGATAGTTGACAACGAGAATGTCAAAGAGAAAAAAATTCCAAGTCCAAGTCAGGATGATGCTCGATCTTCAAAAAGTCTCAGTGAAAAATGGATTTGCACTTTTTGTGACAAACTACCGGAAGCTGACGTTAAAATGACACCCGGTGCAGAGATACCATGTGTCAGGATGACGCTCGGTCTTCAGAAAGTCTCAGTGGAAATTAATTTGCACTTTTTGTGACAAACTTCCTGAAGCGGACGTCAAAATGACACCCGGTGCTGAGATACCATGTGTCAGGATGACGCTCGATCTTCAGAAAGTCTTTCTAGATATTAATTTGCACTTTTTGTGACAAACTTCCTGAAGCGGACGTTAAAATAACACCCGGTGCTGAGATACCATGTGTCAGGATGACGCTCGATCTTCAGAAAGTCTTAGTAGATATTAATTTGCACTTTTTGTGACAAACTTCCTGAAGCGGTCGTCAAAATGACACCTTGTGCTGATATACCATTTGTCAGGATGACGTTCGGTCTTCAGAAAGTCTCAGTGGAAATTAATTTGCACTTTTTGTGACAAACTTCCTGAAGCGGTCGTCAAAATGACACCTGGTGCTGATATACCATGTGTCAGGGTGACGCTCGATCTTCAGAAAGTCTTAGTAGATATTAATTTGCACTTTTTGTGACAAACTTCCTGAAGCGGACGTTAAAATGACACCCGGTGCTGAGATACCATGTGTCAGGATGACGCTCGATCTTCAGAAAGTCTCAGTGGAAATTAATTTGCACTTTTTGTGACAAACTTCCTGAAGCGGACGTCAAAATGACACCCGGTGCTGAGATACCATGTGTCAGGATGATGCTCGATCTTCAGAAAGTCTTTGTAGATATTAATTTGCACTTTTTGTGACAAACTTCCTGAAGCGGACGTCAAAATGACACCCGGTGCTGAGATACCATGTGTCAGGATGACGCTCGATCTTCAGAAAGTCTTTCTAGATATTAATTTGCACTTTTTGTGACAAACTTCCTGAAGCGGTCGTCAAAATGACACCTGGTGCTGATATACCATGTGTCAGGATGACGCTCGGTCTTCAGAAAGTCTCAGTGGAAATTAATTTGCACTTTTTGTGACAAACTTCCTGAAGCGGTCGTCAAAATGACACCTGGTGCTGATATACCATGTGTCAGGATGACGCTCGATCTTCAAAAAGTCTCAGTGAAAAATGGATTTGCACTTTTTGTGACAAACTACCGGAAGCTGACGTTAAAATGACACCCGGTGCAGAGATACCATGTGTCAGGATGACGCTCGATCTTCAGAAAGTCTCAGTGGAAATTAATTTGCACTTTTTGTGACAAACTTTCTGAAGCGGACGTCAAAATGACACCTGGTGCTGATATACCATGTGTCAGGGTGACGCTCGATCTTCAAAAAGTCTCAGTGAAAAATGGATTTGCACTTTTTGTGACAAACTACCGGAAGCTGACGTTAAAATGACACCCGGTGCAGAGATACCATGTGTCAGGATGACGCTCGATCTTCAGAAAGTCTCAGTGGAAATTAATTTGCACTTTTTGTGACAAACTTTCTGAAGCGGACGTCAAAATGACACCTGGTGCTGATATACCATGTGTCAGGGTGACGCTCGATCTTCAGAAAGTCTTTGTAGATATTAATTTGCACTTTTTGTGACAAACTTCCTGAAGCGGTCGTCAAAATGACACCTGGTGCTGATATACCATGTGTCAGGATGACGCTCGGTCTTCAGAAAGTCTCAGTGGAAATTAATTTGCACTTTTTGTGACAAACTTCCTGAAGCGGACGTCAAAATGACACCCGGTGCTGAGATACCATGTGTCAGGATGACGCTCGATCTTCAGAAAGTCTTTCTAGATATTAATTTGCACTTTTTGTGACAAACTTCCTGAAGCGGACGTTAAAATGACACCCGGTGCTGAGATACCATGTGTCAGGATGACGCTCGATCTTCAGAAAGTCTTAGTAGATATTAATTTGCACTTTTTGTGACAAACTTCCTGAAGCGGTCGTCAAAATGACACCTTGTGCTGATATACCATTTGTCAGGATGACGTTCGGTCTTCAGAAAGTCTCAGTGGAAATTAATTTGCACTTTTTGTGACAAACTTCCTGAAGCGGTCGTCAAAATGACACCTGGTGCTGATATACCATGTGTCAGGGTGACGCTCGATCTTCAGAAAGTCTTAGTAGATATTAATTTGCACTTTTTGTGACAAACTTCCTGAAGCGGACGTTAAAATGACACCCGGTGCTGAGATACCATGTGTCAGGATGACGCTCGATCTTCAGAAAGTCTCAGTGGAAATTAATTTGCACTTTTTGTGACAAACTTCCTGAAGCGGACGTCAAAATGACACCCGGTGCTGAGATACCATGTGTCAGGATGATGCTCGATCTTCAGAAAGTCTTTGTAGATATTAATTTGCACTTTTTGTGACAAACTTCCTGAAGCGGACGTCAAAATGACACCCGGTGCTGAGATACCATGTGTCAGGATGACGCTCGATCTTCAGAAAGTCTTTCTAGATATTAATTTGCACTTTGTGTGACAAACTTCCTGAAGCGGTCGTCAAAATGACACCTGGTGCTGATATACCATGTGTCAGGATGACGCTCGGTCTTCAGAAAGTCTCAGTGGAAATTAATTTGCACTTTTTGTGACAAACTTCCTGAAGCGGTCGTCAAAATGACACCTGGTGCTGATATACCATGTGTCAGGATGACGCTTGGTCTTCAGAAAGTCTTTGTAGATATTAATTTGCATTTTTTGTGACAAACTTCCTGAAGCGGACGTTAAAATGACACCCGGTGCTGAGATACCATGTGTCAGGATGACGCTCGATCTTCAAAAAGTCTCAGTGAAAAATGGATTTGCACTTTTTGTGACAAACTACCGGAAGCGGACGTTAAAATGACACCCGGTGCTGAGATACCATGTGTCAGGATGACGCTCGATCTTCAAAAAGTCTCAGTGAAAAATGGATTTGCACTTTTTGTGACAAACTACCGGAAGCTGACGTTAAAATGACACCCGGTGCAGAGATACCATGTGTCAGGATGACGCTCGATCTTCAGAAAGTCTTAGTAGATATTAATTTGCACTTTTTGTGACAAACTTCCTGAAGCGGACGTTAAAATGACACCCGGTGCTGAGATACCATGTGTCAGGATGACGCTCGATCTTCAGAAAGTCGCAGTGGAAATTAATTTGCACTTTTTGTGACAAACTTCCTGAAGCGGACGTCAAAATGACACCTGGTGCTGATATACCATGTGTCAGGATGACGCTCGATCTTCAGCAAGTTTCAGTGGAAATTAATTTGCACTTTTTGTGACAAACTTCCTGAAGCGGACGTCAAAATGACACCCGGTGCTGAGATACCATGTGTCAGGATGATGCTCGATCTTCAGAAAGTCTTTGTAGATATTAATTTGCACTTTTTGTGACAAACTTTCTGAAGCGGTCGTCAAAATGACACCTGGTGCTGATATACCATGTGACAGGATGACGCTCGGTCTGCAGAAAGTCTCAGTGGAAATTAATTTGCACTTTTTGTGACAAACTTCCTGAAGCGGACGTCAAAATGACACCCGGTGCTGAGATACCATGTGTCAGGATGACGCTCGATCTTCAGAAAGTCTTTCTAGATATTAATTTGCACTTTTTGTGACAAACTTCCTGAAGCGGTCGTCAAAATGACACCTGGTGCTGATATACCATGTGTCAGGATGACGCTCGGTCTTCAGAAAGTCTTTGTAGATATTAATTTGCACTTTTTGTGACAAACTTCCTGAAGCGGTCGTCAAAATGACACCTGGTGCTGATATACCATGTGTCAGGATGACGCTCGATCTTCAGAAAGTCTTTGTAGATATTAATTTGCACTTTTTGTGACAAACTTCCTGAAGCGGTCGTCAAAATGACACCTGGTGCTGATATACCATGTGTCAGGATGACGCTCGGTCTTCAGAAAGTCTCAGTGGAAATTAATTTGCACTTTTTGTGACAAACTTCCTGAAGCGGTCGTCAAAATGACACCCGGTGCTGAGATACCATGTGTCAGGATGACGCTCGATCTTCAGAAAGTCTTTCTAGATATTAATTTGCACTTTTTGTGACAAACTTCCTGAAGCGGACGTTAAAATGACACCCTGTGCTGAGATACCATGTGTCAGGATGACGCTCGATCTTCAGAAAGTCTTAGTAGATATTAATTTGCACTTTTTGTGACAAACTTCCTGAAGCGGTCGTCAAAATGACACCTTGTGCTGATATACCATGTGTCAGGGTGACGCTCGATCTTCAGAAAGTCTTAGTAGATATTAATTTGCACTTTTTGTGACAAACTTCCTGAAGCGGACGTTAAAATGACACCCGGTGCTGAGATACCATGTGTCAGGATGACGCTCGATCTTCAGAAAGTCTCAGTGGAAATTAATTTGCACTTTTTGTGACAAACTTCCTGAAGCGGACGTCAAAATGACACCTGGTGCTGATATACCATGTGTCAGGATGACGCTCGATCTTCAGAAAGTTTCAGTGGAAATTAATTTGCACTTTTTGTGACAAACTTCCTGAAGCGGACGTCAAAATGACACCCGGTGCTGAGATACCATGTGTCAGGATGATGCTCGATCTTCAGAAAGTCTTTGTAGATATTAATTTGCACTTTTTGTGACAAACTTTCTGAAGCGGTCGTCAAAATGACACCTGGTGCTGATATACCATGTGACAGGATGACGCTCGGTCTTCAGAAAGTCTCAGTGGAAATTAATTTGCACTTTTTGTGACAAACTTCCTGAAGCGGACGTCAAAATGACACCCGGTGCTGAGATACCATGTGTCAGGATGACGCTCGATCTTCAGAAAGTCTTTCTAGATATTAATTTGCACTTTTTGTGACAAACTTCCTGAAGCGGACGTCAAAATGACACCCGGTGCTGAGATACCATGTGTCAGGATGATGCTCGATCTTCAGAAAGTCTTTGTAGATATTAATTTGCACTTTTTGTGACAAACTTCCTGAAGCGGTCGTCAAAATGACACCTGGTGCTGATATACCATGTGTCAGGATGACGCTCGATCTTCAGAAAGTCTTTGTAGATATTAATTTGCACTTTTTGTGACAAACTTCCTGAAGCGGTCGTCAAAATGACACCTGGTGCTGATATACCATGTGTCAGGATGACGCTCGGTCTTCAGAAAGTCTCAGTGGAAATTAATTTGCACTTTTTGTGACAAACTTCCTGAAGCGGTCGTCAAAATGACACCCGGTGCTGAGATACCATGTGTCAGGATGACGCTCGATCTTCAGAAAGTCTTTCTAGATATTAATTTGCACTTTTTGTGACAAACTTCCTGAAGCGGACGTTAAAATGACACCCGGTGCTGAGATACCATGTGTCAGGATGACGCTCGATCTTCAGAAAGTCTTAGTAGATATTAATTTGCACTTTTTGTGACAAACTTCCTGAAGCGGTCGTCAAAATGACACCTTGTGCTGATATACCATTTGTCAGGATGACGTTCGGTCTTCAGAAAGTCTCAGTGGAAATTAATTTGCACTTTTTGTGACAAACTTCCTGAAGCGGTCGTCAAAATGACACCTGGTGCTGATATACCATGTGTCAGGATGACGCTCGGTCTTCAGAAAGTCTCAGTGGAAAATTATTTGCACTTTTTGTGACAAACTTCCTGATGCGGACGTCAAAATGACCCCGCTTTTTGGGAATCTTGTTGTCATGATAATTCTTAACATTTTCAGTGATAGTTGACAACGAGAATGTCAAAGAGAAAAAAATTCCAAGTCCAAATATTTATTTTAATCTATTGGTTATTATTAATATTAAAAAATAATCAAAACGAAGTCACTGCTTCATTAAAATTTAATATATAATTTATTTCTTTAAAAATTATTACTTTGTGTTCAATAAATTTATTTTATTCTATTTGTTCAATAAATAATTGGGAGAATGTCCTATGCTCAAAATTTGTGTTCAACTATATTGTGATTAAATGGAATTTCTACTTACTCAAATTTTTATTTAACAGATTTTCTTATATATTGAGTTTTTTTATTAATTATTAAAAGAATTAAATAAGAATTGTAAGAATAAATTTTCTAAACTTCTATTTAAAAGAAATTATGACTAGCAAAATTCTTATGAAATACACTTTTTATTAAACTGAAGTGTTTCTTCAATTAAATATATGTTTAACCAAATATTTTTAGTCAATAGTATTTCTATTAACTAAATTCAAATTTGTGAACACTTTTTGTGCAACATTCTTTAAAACATTTCTGGAATAATAATTCTCTAAAATTCAACGTTGGTCAAGTTCACAAAGTTTATGATCAATGATTTAGAAAAAAAATGTTTTTCTACATATATTATTACAATTTTTTGTCTAAAGGACTTTGGCTATAGATATTTCTTATGGCTTAATCGCGCTCATTCAAATGGTATATCGGAAAAAGTTGCTTTAAAAATAAAGTAATTACGGAAGGTTATTTAATAAAAAACAGAAATTTTCCTTTTTTTTTATTTATTTAAAGAATAAAAAAATTGAAGTACCTTATCCCCCGCTAATATTTTTTAATATTACATTGCCTCATCACAGAATATGGAAGAGGAAAACGAGAGAAAGTAGAGTATAATAAATATACTCCGCCATTAATATGTGCTCCTAAAAAAAGAAAGGAAATAGAAGATGTAGGGAAAAAACCGAAACAAAAAGTACTAAAACGGGCACCAACATTAAATAAGGTATGGTTATAAATAATATAATATTGTCTGAAATATATATATATATATACATGTGTGTGTGTGGGGCGAATTTCTTGAAGTCTAACAATAAGCAAAATGTAAACATTGAATTATGTGATCTTGAAATTTTTTTCTCTGCTCTTTCAAATGGTGTAAAATTTTCTGTTAAAATTCAGGATATACCCCTTTTTTGAAAATGAAAAATATTTTTATTGTTTTTAATAAAAGACCGTCTTTATTTTTTTTACACCTTAAAATGAAGCTTAAAATTTTTTTTTTTTTAATTAACAAATTAAACAAAATGCTGTTTTTTTGTTTTCGAGATATTATTTAATTAATTATGTAATGTTAATAAAAAAATAAATTATTTCATAAACAAATAAATTTTCCGTGATTTACGTAATTCGTATTTTGGATAAGTAGATTGTTAATAAACAATTAATTAGCATTGCAATTGTATATTGACAATCTACTTATGCAAATTACTTTACATAGGACTTGTTGAATGCGCAATTAACGTTAACTTCAAAAATTTCGCCTCATATATACCTTGGTGGTAGCCCTTCATTTATTTTCAACTTCAAGGCTTATTTTCAATAGGGGATTGTATCCATTAGTGGACCACCTTTTTATTTACTCAAATAATTGTTTTCAGTGAAGGATATTTAAAATAATATATAATACACATATATAATACAAATATATTTAATTATATATAATACACCGTTAAATAGATATTGTACTCAGCTATAACTTATATATGGGACGTTCCACGTCAACAAGGACAGGCTTCTGCCCAAAAATGGTTTTGACGGATTTCAATGTTCTAGGGATTAAAAAATTCGTAAATTTCTATACTTTCGAATGCCGAGTGGCGTTTTTCAAAATTTTAAATGGCGGCTCCATTATGGCGCATAAATGGCAGTAAGTTTGAAAATTTAAAAATAAATTTGTGAATTAAACGTCTTAAAGAATTCCAGTCAATCTAAAACACCTCATACAACAGTTTTTGGGGTCGCTGAATGCAAATATAATGTTAGTTTTCCAAAATTCAAAATGGCGAATTCAAAATGGCGGTAAAAATTTTTAAAATTGATCAAAATGGCTTAAAACTTATTTCTCAAGGGTTTTTTAAGTCGCTTATTATGAATTTAAAGTTATTTTTAATAAATAAGCAAAAATAAAATAAATTTTAAAATGGTGGATCCAAAATGGCGGACAAATTTTTTTAAAAACGCTCGAAATTAATTGAAACTCTATTCTAGAGGGTTTTCTTGGCCGCTAATTACGAATTTAAAGCTATTTTTAATAAATAAGCAAAAATAAAATAAATTCCAAAATGGCGAATACAAAATGGCGGACAAATTTTTAAAAACGCTCGAAATTAATTGAAATTCTATTCTAAGGGGTTTTCATGGCCGCTGATTACGAATTTAATGTTATTTTTATTAAATAAGCAAAAATAAAATAAATTCCAAAATGGCAGATCCAAAATGGAGGACAAATTTTTTTAAAAACGCACGAAAATGATTGAAACTCTTTCCTAGGGAGTTTTCCTGGCCGCTGATTACGAATTTAAAGTTATTTTTAATAAATAAGCAAAAATAAAATAAATTTTAAAATGGTGGATCCAAAATGGCGGACAAATTTTTTTAAAAACGCTCGAAATTAATTGAAACTCTATTCTAGAGGGTTTTCTTGGCCGCTAATTACGAATTTAAAGTTATTTTTAATAAATAAGCAAAAATAAAATAAATTCCAAAATGGCGAATCCAAAATGGCGGACAAATTTTTAAAAACGCTCGAAATTAATTGAAATTCTATTCTAAGGGGTTTTCATGGCCGCTGATTACGAATTTAATGTTATTTTTATTAAATAAGCAAAAATAAAATAAATTCCAAAATGGCAGATCCAAAATGGCGGACAAATTTTTTTAAAAACGCTCGAAAATGATTGAAACTCTTTCCTAGGGAGTTTTCCTGTCCGCTGATTACAAATTTAAAGTTATTTTTAATAAATAAGCAAACATAAAATAAATTGCAAAATGGCGGACAAAGATTTTAAAAACGACCAAAAATGATTGAATCTCTATTCTAGGTCGTTTTTCTTGCCGAACGTAAAAATGAAAACAAAGAGAGCCGTACATAGTATTTTATGCATGTACATCTTTCTTTGGAACTTGAAATTTTTAAAAATTAATAATTGTCGAATAGTATTAATAATAATAGAATATAATGAAATTAATTAATAATAAATTATTGATAAACAAAAAAAAATACAAATTTATTTTTCCGGTTATGTATATGAAGTACATCGGGCACAAAGATCCTTTTAGGTATACGTTACTGACAGACACTGCAGAACCTCACTATGCTCTCTACTTTTCCTAGTTTGCAACCGAAGGAAACAGTCTTATCGAACCGGAGCTTTTCGATCTGGCTTCAATTGTAATTTAATGATTTCACATATTAATAATAAAATAATGGTAATTAAATTTTTTTAATAATATTACCAGTCACAAAGTAAACCTATTGATCCAGTTTTATTCCACAATTAGTCGCTTCTTATATGACCATATATGGACATGTTCTAGAAATCATGTGACTCGGGCGGATCAATCAGCGCGTTGCTGGGTCCTACCACGCCGCGTATCCCCACCACTGTAAAAACTATCCTAGCTCGTTCACATTATTTTGGCTTTAATTTAAACTACAATCAGTCTTTTTCAGGACTACAAGTTAGCATAATTCCAAAATCGTTAATTTAAACTACAATCAGTCGTTTTCAGGACTACCAGTTTGCATAATTCCAAAATCTTCAATTTAAACTACAATCAGTCCTTTTCGGGAATACCGAAAAGTTTTAATTAATCTCAAGCGTTTTTTAAATTTTTGTCCGCCATTTTGGAATTTATTTTATGTTTGCTTATTTATTAAAAATAACTTTAAATTCGTAATCAGCGGCCAGGAAAACTCCCTAGGAAAGAGTTTCAATCATTTTCGAGCGTTTTTAAAAAAATTTGTCCGCCATTTTGGATCTGCCATTTTGGAATTTATTTTATTTTTGCTTATTTAATAAAAATAACATTAAATTCGTAATCAGCGGCCATGAAAACCCCTTCGAATAGAATTTCAATTAATTTCGAGCGTTTTTAAAAATTTGTCCGCCATTTTGTATTCGCCATTTTGGAATTTATTTTATTTTTGCTTATTTATTAAAAATAACTTTAAATTCGTAATTAGCGGCCAAGAAAACCCTCTAGAATAGAGTTTCAATTAATTTCGAGCGTTTTTAAAAAAATTTGTCCGCCATTTTGGATCCACCATTTTAAAATTTATTTTATTTTTGCTTATTTATTAAAAATAACTTCAAATTCATAATAAGTGACCCAAAAAACCCCTGAGAAATAAGTTTTAAGCCATTTTGATCAATTTTAAAAATTTTTACCGCCATTTTGAATTCGCCATTTTGAATTTTGGAAAACTAACATTATATTTGCATTCAGTGACCCCAAAAACTGTTGTATGAGGTGTTTTAGATTGAATGGAATTCTTTAAGACGTTTAATTCACAAATTTATTTTTAAATTTTCAAACTTACTGCCATTTATGCGCCATAATGGAGCCGCCATTTAAAATTTTGAAAAACGCCACTCGGCATTCGAAAGTATAGAAATTTACGAATTTTTTAATCCCTAGAACATTGAAATCCGTCAAAACCATTTTTGGGCAGAAGCCTGTCCTTGTTGACGTGGAACGTCCCATATATATATATATATATATATATATATATATATATATATATTTGTAATATGGGTGATTCTCCGTGTAGCGCACAACTTCTTTATTTCATGTTGTAAAAGAAAAATCACAAATAATGTTTACATAATATTTCGATTTCAATGTAAAAAGGTAATTTTTGTGATTACAAACAAAAACCAATAGTTACTTTCGTATTTAACATTATAGTTTTTCATGAAAAGTGGTTTTTAAGGTTGAAAAAGTCAAAATTTGACCTGTCCCCACAGGATGTTTAAACAAAAAAATTAATTTTTTTTAGCAATGTGCATTAATAAATACGATTACTGTTGAAATTTTAGTATTGCATATTTTAGTAGAATTGAATAAAAAAACGTTTGATGAAAAAAAATAATTATTTTATTTTTTTTTGCTTTTTTTACTTGACTGGATTTTGTGTGTTATTCTGCGTTTTATTATTAAACATTGAATTATTTAAATAAAAGTCAAATGTTAATATACTTCTACTTCAGTAACAGCAAAAGTTATATTCCTTAAGTTGATCCATGAAGAATGTAATCAATTTTCTAATTGATTTATCCTTTTCTTACACATTTCAAGATTCAAATTTGTACAGGGCATCACAAAATCGTCTCCGCCGGTATCCACCGACCCTTCGAAAATAATAAAAATAAAAAATAATAATGAAATAATGAAGGTTAAATAACGTGTAGTTATATTATTACCCGTGTAGAAATTACCAACGTATGTCTAAAATGATTGTTGGCCCAACATTGATCCTACATTGGCAGCCCCAGTTTATATATTTTGGACCGGTCCTAACTTGGATTTAGCTAGAACATCTACTTAAGTGTTAGAAATTTTTTTTTATGAAAAAAAGTGATTTAATTTAGGATTTTTAAAATATTCTCAGATAATACTTATTTAATTAATTGATAATTATTTACATGGTTTTAATTATTTATTAATTTGCAGTAAATATTTAAAAACATTTTTCCATAGTTATATTTGTTAATTTATTTAATTGTTATATATATTGACAAATAATATATTTCAAAAATATGTTGTTGAATTTTTATTTGTTTAAACAATTTATTGTTCATAATTTATAACTTTTTTAAATACACATAGACAATAAGACAATTTAGACATAGACAATTTTATAAATTTGTTACCTTCTCTTAGTAGTTATTAATTTAAGGGTTATAAATAAAATAAAATATAGAATTAAATTTGCAACAACTATTATGTTAAATTGTTTAAATAAATAATTTTTTCTATTTATTAACATTTTTCACAATTTTCCTAGAAAAATGCAGTATTTTTTTCTATTGTAAAATTAGGAAAAAGCTGCATCTTCCTAGGTGCACTACAAAAAAGTTAATAAATAACAACAATAAATTGTTATACAATTGTTGAATTAATAATTTTACATCAAATCTATCTGGCTTTATATTCGACTTGATAAATTGTAAAATTAGGAAAAAACTGCATCTTTCTAGGTGCACTACAAAAAATGTTAATATAAATAACAATAAATTGTTTAAACAAATTAACAATGCAATATAATGTTTTAAATCCATTATTTGACAACATAAAACACTTACAGTGAAAGTGAAAATTTATATAGACAAATCAAATAAAAATATCTATTTAGGTTATGTAGCCGCGGTCGTTAAAGCGTTCTTTAGGTCATGCGTCTGGGGTTTGATTCCCGTAGGGTTTAAATTTTAATTTAACTCTCAAGAGTTTAATTTAAAACTTACAGGATATTCCTTCTTGAAAGTTAGTATTAATTGTGGTAAAATCGCATCACAAACCATTGTAGGACTAAGCTAGACCTAGTTAATAATGGGGCAAAATAGATAGGACTAAGCTAGGACCAGTTTTCATTTTCTAAACGGGGTGCAGTCTATATAAATGTGAAACATATGAAACCAATTAAAAATAAATAATAATTTTCGCAAAGAAACAAAAATTATCAACGCCGGTCCCACCGAACACTGCGTCCCCACCGGCATCAGAATTTCCACCGTCACTAATGCAAGTTTAATACTACAATGAAACAAACGAGATTAAAAATATTTATTATAAACTATCATAGCTCCGGTAAATTTACAAATAAATTTCTATAAATTACCGTATAAATTTCCGTAAATTACCGCATTAATTTCAATAAATTACCGAAATAAAATTTTTAATTGTCGTTCGCGCTATAAATATATTTGTTTAAATTACCGCAAAAATTTCCATAAATTACTGCGGAAATTTCCGAAAATTATCAAAATTAAAATTTTTAATTGTGATTTATGCTTTACATATTTTTGTGAATTTTAGAAAAAATTTCCATAAATTTCCTCTAATATTTCCGTAAATTACCGAAATCAAAATTTTTAATTGTCGTTCGCGCTATATATATTTTTGTGAATTACCTCAAAAATTTCCATAAACATTTTAAATCAAACTTCAAATATTTTATAGAATTCAAAAAGCAAAGAATTTTTTTTAAATTTGATTAAAAAAATTAGAATATGAATATTTCTTGACACTTTATCTTCAAAAATATGTATTGGTATTTATCATTTCCATAAAAAAATATTTTTAAAGTTTCAAACACCACATGGTGCGGTACGCGGAGAATCAGTCATATATGTATTATATATATTGAGACTTTTTTTAAGCTTCAAAGAAACATTTTTAGTTTGATTTTGTTAAGTGATGTTCTTTTGACAAGATAAATTTGTTTCCATAAGTGGATCACCTGCTGAAATGGTTAACAAATGATTAAAAATCAAATAAACATTAAAGGATTTCAATGCTTATAGAATATTTATTTATTATAAACACTTAGAACATTCAAACAAACAACAATATTAGTGCATTTCAATTAATTTCAGTGTTACAAATGTTGCAAATGAAATATCTTTTTTTCTACTTATTTTTTAAAATTTTTTAAACTTTTTTTCTTCGTCAGATTTCTTTTTTAATGCTTTTAATGACATTTTAAAAATTTGTAAACGCAGGAGGTCAAATTTAGCACAGTGGTGTGAATGCAGTATCATTTTTATATACAGAACAATCGACGATTTATATACGGCCACTCATGGATACAAATTGGGTATAACACTAATAATCTCATGAGTCCACTCATGGATACATTCCCCTATACTGCGTATATGGGCATTGTTCTAGAACTTTTAAACTTTATGTTGTCGCTCATTATGATACCTTAAGAAATTTAAATATAACTTTTCAACACCACAGTTCAAGATTGTTCGTTTTACATGTAATAAGTGTTTATTACTTATTATGAATATGTAAAAAACAATGATAGTAAATAAAAGTAGTAAATTCGTCTGTTTTTGGTGCGCGAACTTATAATTTTATATACTAGCTTCTGAAAACGAGGCCATAAGCAAAAAAATAATTTTACGAGTAACGTAACACGTTATGTTACAAATAAAAATAACAATGTGTAAAAATGAATCACTCAAAGTTTTTTCTGTCATTTGATCAATTCTAAAGCCAATAAAATTAATTTCATGAATGTGCCTCAAAAAAAAATCAATTTTCTTCAATCTCAAAGTTTAAAAGTTCTAGAATAATGCCCATATGACTCTGAATTTGTTCATGGAAGTATCAAAATTTAGTTTAAAGATAATTTGAAGCAGATAACTTGGTAAGCAAATTTATCCGCAGTGAGCAAACTCATATAGTGAAATAACCCCGTCTTACAGTATTACATATTTATTTGACCTAATTTTTTTGTTGTCTAAATTTCATTTAATCTATTAATATGATTTATAAAAAGGCTTATCGGTCAAAAAATTATTTATTTATTATAAAAATAAATTATTGTGTCGACGTTTCTGGTCGGTACCAACTCTTTGAAACAACTCATTATATTCGTTAGAATAAATTATTTATTTATGAAAAGTATTAAAAAATTTCTAAAAAATGTAAAATTTGAAGATAATAATTTAATATAATCTTAATTTAAAAAATAAAATAAATACATATGACGGAACTGATATAAGTAAACAATAAGAATTACAATTTCAACCGAGCAAATGTTAGCGAGAGATGATATGATGCTAGTAAAATTAAATAACATACCACTCGGAATAAATACTAACAATTATAAAAATTAGTTCTGATTCTCAACAATAACAGTTTTTGAGATTCAAATTTAAATTTTAGTTGTCACCTAACTTCAGTCTCCGTTATATCTATGTGTTAATATCGATCCTTCATAGTGATCATAATAATTTGTAATAGTTAATATTTATTTCGAGTTATTTAATTTTATATCTACATGTTTTTTAATTGTTAATCATTGAAGTATTTTAAAACTAATTTATGTTATTTATATTTTTTTAACCCTGAAGATAGGTTGGTACCGACCCGAAACATCAACACAATAATTTATTTTTATAATGGATAAATAATTTTTTTTACCATAAAGCCTTCTTATAAATCTTATTAATAAATTATAACAGTCACTAATTTCATATATAAATATATTTAATCTAATTCTCATTTGGACTAATCTTACTATATTTAATTCTTATTTAATCTAATATGAATCTAATACTTGAAGAAGTATAAGTTAAAATTGATTTCAGGATGTACAGAAGGTTGTCCGACAAGAGGAAATAAAAACCGCTGACGCGAGTAGTTTCGCCGCTTTTTTAAATAATGTAAGCATAGTTTTAAACACAATAACTTTTCTGTGTTATAAATAAATTACACGTAATTTTGTAAAGAATGAAATTTATATGTGATATGTTAAAAAGCTAAATTTCTTTAAAAGTGACAAAAAAATTGTAAATTTTGTTTAATTTTAATAGCAATTACACATTTAAGAATTGCAATAGTGTGGGCAAATTCAATTGAACGGCTGTGTACATTTTTTGCATACATATGCGTTGTTTAATTGCATTTTACTTTCAGCAAAAAATAACTGAAGAAATAATAATTCCTCCTGCTGTTGATGATTATACAACAGAAACCGTGCCCATTTTAAACAAAACTGAAGTGACTCAAGTAAGCATAATAATTCAATATATGTGACATGATCTACAAAAAGAGACCTTGGGTGTTAAATCATTTTTCATTTCTTTGTCAATTGGAATAGTTTAAGACGCTCTTTCACATGTTAGAAAGCAGAAAGTTATAATTTTTCGAAGATTTTAATAAAAGTGTTGAAGGGTTAGTACCACATCTTTTTTCAGGAAAATCGATTTTCTAAAAACTACATATTCTTGTAGTAGATATATGTAGAAATGCTGTGGAAACTATAATTTTGGTTGGAAACTTCGGTAACATATCGAAAAACGGGGTACAATGTAAAAGTCACGCGCTCACGGAGCGTACTCTTTCGCAAATACAATATATGCTTTTATAATAAATATATACGTATATAAATATAAATATATATCAAATTACACATATATATATATATATATATATATATAAATATGTTTATAAAAGTATATATACTCTGTTCCAGGAGAGATCGATATTTTTCTGCGCATCTTGTTGTAAGAGGGTATAATTGTAAGTGAAAAAGGCGTTTTCTAGATTTTTTTCTGAGCCTGGTCTTCAAAAGGCAGTCGGAAGGGTCTTTTATGGTTTTATTGCTTTTCATTGCAACATTAAAAATTGTTGGAATTTAAAAAAATAATTATATAAATATTATATTTGCAATGTACAGGTTGAAACAATTACAACGGTATAAAATTTTTTGCAAATACTATAAGATTAGAGTTTGTACATATGTAAATCATGAAATTATATAACTTTTTCAAAAGCAAATTTTAATATTTAGACGTAAAAATTTATATCGTTGGAATCGTCAAAATCTGCAAATGGTAAATTTAATATTTAAAAAATTATTTCTTTGGATTTGAATATTTTTTATTTTGCACCAAAATGCCATAAAATCTAAACGACCCTAAAATGGATAAAAAAAATTTACTTCTCAATACACATGTGTCTTCAAATTTAAAAGAAATTGAAAGAGAAAGCTTATTTGCTGAAACGGAAAATAATATACGCCTCCTTTTATAATTTTCTGCGCGTAAAGGGCCCAAATTCGTCAGGAAAAATATCGATTTCTCCTGGAACAGCGTATATACATGTATATTATGTATCTTGTCGCAAAAGTAGGGGTATTTTCAGGCGGCCATGACAGCAAGATAATCAATTATAATTAAGGAATAAATTTTTTTTAAATAGTTTAAACCCCTTCTTTTAGGTGCAAAAAGTTTGAAGTAAATAAAATAAATTTTGTAATAAATGAAAAATATTTAAGAAAAGTCACTGAGATGTAGTACTAACCCCTTAAGAAAAAAGTGGGCAAACACGAAAAAAGTGTCTGTTTTAGCTTTATCAGCTATTTTCTCGAAGACTTGTGTTTCCACGTAAGGTCTTTTTGCGTAAAGCAGGTCATATTATGATTTAAAATGAAATCGTTTATACAAAATATACTAGAGTATATTTTGTATAAACGATTTCATTTTCCTCCTCGCCAACCTTAACTTGTTAATGAAATGAAACTTAATGAAACTGATATTCTATATTTCCTTCACACTACATTTCAATCAGTTTTCTTGTGTAGGTCTTTGTACCTGATACATAGTTTTTAAAAATCTTTTTAAATTACCTGTTTTTATTTTATAGTTTCTTTATTTTTACTTTTGTAAGATATTTTTATGTATCCTTGTTCTCTAATACACTTCTGTTTTAAGGTGGAAAAGTGCAACACGTGCCCTAAAACGAGGAAGTTGAATAAAATTTTAAATAAAAAATATATGCAGTTAACAGCTGAAAATGCAGTTTTAAAAGCGGAAAACCTCCGTTTAAAAGAAGAAATGCATATTCTAAAGAACGAGAAGGAGAGTCAAATTTTAAAACAATTAGAAAATGTGAGGGAAGACTTGAAAAAAAAGAAGAAAAAGACATCTGCGCGGAATAGTGACTCAAATACGGTATGCACCCAATTCATTCTTTTCGCTAGAAAATTTAAAATTAAAGTTCTACCATTCGATTTATAAACACTTAGGTTGGAGACCTTGATAGAATTACGATAAATTATTTTTAAGGTAATAATCAAGGGCGGTATCGTTAATTCGAGGTAACTACGAAAGAATTTTTTTTATTTTTCGTAGCATTTGAACCCCAAAAACCCGATTTTCGCTTATAAAATCGATCTAATTTTTACTGTATAATTAATAATTATTAAAAAAAGCTTTTTGTAGTTACCTAGGGAAGTAAGTCAAGAAGTACAATATTCTTGAAATATGGGATACATTCATTTTAAATAAATGAAAAAAAAATTTAAATATTATACCCGCCTTAATTTTGTGCACTTGGGCAAAAATTTAATAACCCGTGCAGAAAATTTGACCTGGTCCTGGTCGGGCCGAGACCGGGCACGATCTGGACCAGATCTGGCAATCTGATCTGGACCCGATCGAAATGAAACAGGGAACCCGACCGGGGCCATGCCAATTTTCCCGATTTGGAATCGTAGTCGGGACCCGACCAGGGTCATGGTAATTTGCTCGATCTTATAGTAATTGTAATTTTCAACAAATTATAATTATTTTTCTCTAATTGATAAATAAAACAATAGAATTAATCAATATTATTTTATTTTATGAATCTGCATTTAAAAAAACACCTTACAAAATGAAAAGGAAATGTAAGTTGAAAAAAATTATTTGAATAATTATTTCGTTTACTCTCCAATTCTTAATTAATAAAAATGTTTACTAATTTAAATTAGTGACTAACTTTTTGCTTATGAATTAGTAAAATTTTACTAATTATTAGTAAATTTTACTAACAATTCGTAAAATTTAAGAGGGACTCACTTTTTGCTTTAGAATTAGTTAAATTTTACTAATTGTTAGTAACATTTTATTAGCCACTAAGGAAAAAGTGAGTCACTAATTCAAATTAGTAAAATTTTACTAATTAATAAGCAAAAAGTGAGTCACTAATTCAAATTAGTAAAATTTTACTAATTAATAAGCATAAAGTGAGTCACTAATTCAAATTAGTAAACATTTTTACTAATGCAGATTTAGAGTGTAAAAAATTTCACAAAATATTATAAATGTATTTTTACTAGTTTATAAAATTTTTTAAATATGGTAACCAGGCCTGGCCTTGGTTGGGCCAATAATAATTTACTAACCCGGGGCCAGAACAGGAAATCGGATCGGGTCCAGGTCGGTAATCGGGATGAAAAGTGGCAATTTGTGCACGGGAATGTTTAATATTCATAATTAGTTTTCTAAAATAAATTATAGTGCCAGATAAAAATTGTTTTTAAACGTCAATTAAGGATAATCACCATTTGTCGATGGACGTATACCAATTTCTTGAGGTTCGGTTCCAATTCTCGATAGTATGGAATTTCTTAACATATAACTTGACAATTAAGAAATTAACCTTTACCAGTATTTACAAAATCGAATAAATATTTATTTTTCAGATCAAAATATTATAAAACATTGCGATGAAACAATTATACTTATTTAACTGTAAATTTATAATTTATACAAAAAATAATTAACCTAAAAAAAGTTTTCATCACTGGCACTTAATAAACAAAAACATAACCAACTTTATTTACAATTTTTTTTTGAATTATCGACCAATGACATATCAGCTTCAAAACTGACTGCACTATTTTTCGAGTCAGTATACCTTGACAAAAGTAGCTGAGATAAAATATGGAGCCAGATACCGATGATTTGCTTTTCAAAAATATAAAAAATTTGTTTTGACAAATATACATTTAATTTGTATTTTTAATCTCTTAGCTGCGGTTTTAATTTTGAAGAAAGTGCCCAAATTGCAAATGAAAATTTTTTTTTGAATTTTAATAAAACTTTTTATATAGGGGTTTTTCAGGTCGCTGAACACGAATCCGGTGTCCGTTTTTCAAAATTCAAAACGACGGATCCAAGTCGGCGAACAATTTTCTTAAAATTCGCTATATTAGTTTGAAACTTGTTACTCAGGGGTTTACGGTGTCGCTTATTACGAATTTAATGTCAGATTCGTGATTAGCGACCTTGAAAATCCTTTAGTAATGAGTTGCCGTAAATTATATTAATTTTTCAAAAATTCAAAAAAATTTTCGGGGTCGTAATCAACGACCCTGAAAACCCCCGAGGAACAAGTTTCAAGCAAATATAGTGAATTTGAAAAAAATTGTCCGGCATCTTGAATCCGCCATTGTGAATTTTAGAAATTTTTAAAATTATGACGTCCGATTCGTAATCAGCGACCACAAAAACCCCTGTTTAAGAAATTCCAAGCGAAAAACTTTGATTTTATAAATATATCTCCGACATATTGGATCCGCCATTTTGAATTTTGAAAGTTTCAAAATTTGACTAAAGATTCGTAATCAGCGACCCTGTAAACCCCCGAATAACAAGTTTCAAGCGAATATCGTGAACTTAAAAAAATGTCCGATTAATTTGACCCGACCAAAAAATACGCTTTTTCAACCATTTTTATTGAAGAATAGAATTTTTTTCAAAAAATTAAAATACAGTTGGGTATTATACTACTCTAGAACTAAAAAAACATTTTTTCTTCAAAAATGTCGGTCTGACAAATGATATGGCGGAGTGCTTCAAAAATGTATCGCTGTGCGGTGGGCACTATAACTCGGTCTACATTTGAGCTAGATAAAAAAAGCTTTAGTTTCTGCAGCTCAAAATCTACCGAAATACGTATTCGTTTTTAAAAAAAATTCATTTTTCGCGAAATGGCATCGATTTGCAGGAAAAGTGCTTATTTTTGCCTAAATTTCGTTACTTAAAGTTGTCTAGAAAATATAAATATTAATGTTTCAAGAAATACGTACGTATATTTTTTTTAATGGTTTTGATTTAACTTTAAATATTCACACAAATTATTATAAACAGTATGTTACTATTTTGTTCTAACTAACCACTGCAAAGCTTGTGATTTTATTAATAACTTGTTATTAATTTAAATTAAGAATGTACCTTAAGAGTTCATGATTAAAATCCCAATAATAGTGGTATTTAAGATACTGAAAGTTATTTTTAAGAAATGACCCTATTCTTATTTAAAACCTCTCAATTTTAAAGTCTGATTAAAAAGCCTGCGATTTAGAGGTTGGAATTATCGAAATTCTATCAACAGGATCAACCTCATTTGTGAATGTTCCTTTAGTGTTTGAAAAAAATTCAACCCTATTTTCAATATGAGATAATAATAATTGAAACAATTATTTAAAATATTTCTAGGTTACTTGTGCTGGAGTCCAAATTTGTAAAGACGCTTTTAATGAAGCCTTGGATGCGAAAACTATCAGTGCCAGAGTTCGCAAAATTGCCTCTGGCTACTGGCCTCCTAAAAAAATTCAATTTGTTGGCAACAAAAAGCCATTGGGGGTATCCAAGAAAAATTGGATTAAAATCCAATACAAAGATTACGACAATATCAGACATATGTATTGAACACTTTGTTTTTTTTAAAAGCTCCACTGCGTAAATATGCAGTCACACCCACACACCAGGAAAACCGGGAATTAGACAGAAATTTTTAGTTATTGACTGTTATTGAAAATCGGTTAAATAAAAATACTGTTAAATACAAATTCGGTTCACAAAGCAGTTAACTGCAGACGTGATAAGTAAGTTATAACAATACTTAATTTTAAAAAATGCAACAAAATGTAAATTTATACAAATTTCCTAATTCAGAAGTTTTTCCAAAAAAAAATGCTAATCAGTTGTCGCATTATTGAAAAAATATTAAGTATATTGTTTTTCATTGCAGATCATTTTGTAAAGAACTAACGGAGGAACAAGAAAAAGAGGATGAAGAAGAGGAGGAAGAGGGAGTAGATGAAGAGGAGGGAGAGGATGAAGAGGAGGGAGAGGATAAAGAGGAAGAAGAGGAAGTGGATGAAGAGGAGAGAGTGGATGAAGAGGAGAGAGTGGATGGAGAGGAGAGAGTGGATGGAGAGGAGAGAGTGGATGGAGAGGAGAGAGTGGATGAAGAGGAGAGAGTGGATGGAGAGGAGAGAGTGGATGGAGAGGAGAGAGTGTATGAGGAAGAAAGAGAGAGGAGGAAGTGAAAGAATAAAAGTGAACAGAAACATAAAAATAAAATAAAAATTTTATTTAAATAAAAAATTTAATTAATATTAATATATTAATATTAATAATATTATAATAAACTATTATATTAGTTAGTTATTAACTAGTTATAACTTATATTAACTAACTATAAGTTAGTATAAGTACTTATAGTAGTAGTTAGTACTTATAACTAACTACTTATATTAACTATTATATTAGTTTTATTATAATTATTTATTATATTATATTTAATTTTTATTTATTTTTATGTTTTTTATATTATATTTTATAATGGAGATTTATTTATTTATTTTATTAATAAACTGTTTTTCAAAGATAGTACAATTTTTATTTCAATATAAAAACTTGCTATTATTGTTCAAAAATTTATATATTTTTATGGAAATTTACAACATTTCTAACAATGAGAGTATTTTTATAATTTTTTATAAAAAATATGTTTTATTGTAATAAAAACAACATATTTATAGCCAGATTTTAAAAAATTGTCACGTGAACTACTACTTTATATAATTATTTTTTACATGAGTGTTCATTTTTCGAAATTGCAATTAATAGAATTTCTTTTGAAACAACTTAAGTAGCACGTAATATTACAATAATATCATAGTAATATTAGTATACTACGTGTACTAAAAGTTGTATATAACAGAATAGTAAAAAAAATTATACAATAGTTTTGATTGAAAAACAAAACTCGGAGTACAACTCCCCACTCTCCCCTACGATGAGGCTGACATTTTATTATGACTGTAATACTACGTGCTACATGGGTATCGATTGTTTATTAAGACAAATAAAAATTCGGTGAATTTTTATTTTGATTAAAGGGAGGTACCCATTGCGGGAGTAAAAAAATCGATTTTTTATTTAATGCATTTTTGAAAGCTACATATGTGTGTAAAGCGATTTTTTGATCTGAAGAATATTTTCGTTTCTACAGCGTTTTGAACTCATCGACATTCCAAAACTAAGTGCCACTAAGGTCGTAAGTCGACCGCAATATTGGATCAGCTATTTTCAGTTTTGAAAATCTGACATCATATTCGTAATCAGCGACCTCAAAAACCCTTGAGTAACGAATTTCAGGCAAACTGAATCAATTTTTTTAGAGTAGACAAATATTACACATAAAACATAAAAATGTTGTCGAAACTTTAAACATTTTTTTCTCGAAACAAGATTTTTCAAAATGGTGGGCATCGTAGCGTCTAAACAATTTTACCAATCAATTTAAAGGTAACTAAATTTTGCTAGGGTACGTTATACCTTTAAAATGATACAATAGTTAACAATAAGGATTTTTTACATCAGGTCAAACATGAGAAAATAAGGCAAAAAACGCAGTGTTTTAAAAAAGTTGCAGACATTTTGTCATTTGTTTAAATTTTTAATTACAGTCAAACCTGGATAAGTGACACCTGGATAAGTGAAAAACCTCTTTAAGCGACAGAAATCGCCAGGTCCCTTCATTTTCCCATGTAAAAACCTCTATATATGAGAATTTGTAAGTGACCGATATTTTTTTCGGCCAGACCTCTATAAGTAAAAGATGCACTTCTCGAACCTCTATAAGTGACAATTCTTTCATTTTATTTTCTTGGATTGACCTCTATAAGTGAAAGACGCATGTTTCGAACCTCTATAAGTGAAAATCGTTTCAGTATTTAAATTTTCAACAGGGCAATAGAAATGAGTAAACAGTAAATAAAATGTCAATAGAGGTATAGAAACAAAGGCGTTTTGCTCAAATAATAATTTGTACACTCGGTACGCAGAAAATTTTAGATTCAAACCGACCGTAATAGGAAACGTTCGCTTATTTAACATTTTATAACTTGCGTGAACATAATGTCTAAACGAAAACTTAAAGTACTTTCACTAAGTGATAAGCTTAAAATTGTGAGTGAATTTGAGAGTGGGAAGCTACGAGACGTTTTAACTAGTGAATATGGTTTGTCAGAATCCACTTTTTATAGAATAATAAGAGAAAAGGATTCCATAAAATCAGAATGTTTTGAGGGCCACGGAAATATTAAAAGAAAACGTGTAGTGGAATTTCCTGATCTCGAAAAGTGTCTTTTAGAATGGTTGAAACAAGTTTTGGATAAAAACATTCCTATAGACGGGCCATTGTTAAAAGGAAAGGCTCAAGTTTTTGCAAAAAAATTAGGAATCCAGAACTTTGCAGCAAGTAATGGTTGGTTAGAGGGATTTAAAAAGCGACACAATTTAGTTTTCAAAAATAAAGTTGGAGAAATTAAATCTGGGGATCAAGATGTGTGCAATGAATGGACTGAAAATTTACCAACTCTTTTAAAAGAATATGATGCGAACAACATTTACAATGCAGACGAAACTGCACTATTTTTTAAGTGCCTTCCAAATAAAACGTTTACCTTTAGAGGAGAAGATTGCTGCGGAGGAAAGCAAAGTAAAGAGCGCCTTACAGTTCTTCATTGTGCCAACATGACTGGGACAAACAAGTTGCCTCTTCTTATTATTGGAAAATCAAAAAAACCTCGATGTTTTAAAGGTAAATTATATATTTATAAATTCAGTAATCAAAATAATAACCAATGATAATAGCTTTCATTCTAACATTTTTCCACGATATTTCGGAATGAATTGTTTATTTACAATTTTGTAATTTCTATTTACAGGTGTAAAGACTCTGCCAGTTGACTACAATAGTAACAGCAAGGCTTGGATGACGAGAAACATATTTACGGAATGGTTACACAAAGTTAACAATAACATGAAAAAGAAAAAAACAAAAATTCTTCTCTTTGTGGATAACTGTGCTGCACACTCGAAGCTACCAAAGTTAACTCATGTGAAAATCGTTTTTTTGCCTGCCCATACTACGAGTCAGTTGCAACCTTTGGATCAAGGGGTTATTCACGCTTTTAAACGCCACTATCGAACAGAAGTAGTTAAACATACTTTGGGATGCATTGAGAAGAAAAAAGACACGACAATTAATATTCTGAGCGCTATGAAATTCGCTCGGAAAGCTTGGTTTGCCATCAGCGATGTGACCATCAAAAACTGCTTTAAAAAAGCTGGATTTTGGAATGGAGAAAGATGTGAAGCAGAACCAATTGAAGTAGGTCCCAGTAAAGAGGAGTGGGAAAGTCTTGTATCTGACGAAGCAGACCGAATAAATTTCGAGGATTTCGTAAGAGTTGACGTCAATGTAGTGATCACCGAAGAGCAGACAGACGACGACATTGTTGAAAATTGTGTCCGAGACACAAACGACAACGGTGATGACAATGACGAAGAAGCTGACGAGAATTCGACTATCCAAGAAATTTCAATTCCAAAGCTTCAGGAAGTTTTAAGTGCTCTGGATAAGGTCCATAGATTTTTTGAATTCTCGTCGAATATTGATCAATCTGTTTTTGATAAAATTTATGAAATTGAAACTTATGTTAATAATAGTGTAATCAAAAAACAAACAAAATTGACAGACTTTTTTCATTTAATTAATTAATTAGTATTAGTATTAATTAGTATTTCAAATAAATAAATGAATGAATTTAGTAAATTTCGCATTGTTAATTTGATTTGTCAAAACCTCTATAAGTGAACGCAGCCATGCATGAACCTCTATAAGTGCGAGAACCTCTTTAAGTGATAGAGACCGCACTTCGACCTCTGTAAGTGAAAACCTGTATTAATGAAAAACCTCTATAAGTGATAAAAAATTGTTGGTCCCTTGGGATGTCACTTATCCAGGTTCGACTGTATTTTAAAGGTATAACGGTATAAAGGTGCGCCATATTGGTCGCCATTTTAAAATTTTTGGAAAATAAAATGTATGTTTTAAAATTTCAAGGATGTACCTTTTTTTAAAAAATAAATCAACATCACTAAGTCATAACCGTTCCCCGAAAAAAATTGTCAAAGTTTGTGTTGATTTTGTCTGTCGCAATAGGAATCTCCCCTCCCTATTGAAAATATACACGTGTATTTACACGTATCAATTTGGACATGGATATACACGTGGATATACACGTGTACAGAGGCATTATTACTTTTAAAGATATTTTGCCATATTCTCCACGAGTATATACACGTGTATATACATGTGTTTTAAAGACTTAATTTTTTTAAAGATATTTTGCCATATTTTCCACGTGTATATACACGTGTATATACATGTGTTTTAAAGACTTCATTGTTTTTAGATATTTTGCCATATTCCCCACGTGTATATACACGTGTATATACATGTGTTTTAAAGACTTCATTTTTTTTAGATATTTTGCCATATTCTCCACATGTATATACACGTGTATATACTGTTACGAACTATCGTAACGAAATTATAAATAAAAGATAAATAAAATGATAATAAATAATTTTCAAGAATAATTGAAAATTATTTAAGAATAAAATCTCCAAGTCGATGCCACAATGTATATAGGCATGTAATTTGAATCCCCGATAATCGCGCGCGTTGAGTGATACTCCACACACACAGTCTTATATTCTCGTTGCTTCTAAAAATGTATCTATGACTATGATATTATAATATAACTTTGTTAAACTGTTATATTATAATATATTATTTTATTCTATCTTATGTTATATTATTCTATATTATGATTTATACTATATTATATTATGCTATATTATAAACTATATTAATTATCTAATACCAATATTCAAGCTTGAATATTATAAATATATGCATGAAAAATATAATATAGTGTACTTACCTTATATAAAGATACTAAAATATTATTATAAATAAAACAATTATACTTTACTCATTTTTATTAGTAATTTGCAGTAATTAATTAATTAACAATATGCAAATTATTGTTAATTCATGATTTTTTTTATTAATAATGATAAATCGTATTATTATCATTGTTAATTACATTTACTAAAATTAATATTAATAATTAATCATAATTATTATTATAAACAATTGGATATATTACCAATACTATTTTTCTACTTATTAGAATCATCATTATCAAATATTATTTCAAAGAATATGCATTGTATATGCACGTATGCGTGTGCATTATTTTTATCGTGTGTACGTGTGTTCATAGTATGCCAAAGTGATATGCATAGATATGTGTATACATTGTTTGGTTGCACATTTCTACGCATATTATAGTAACCAACAATAATGTGATTATTATATTGCAATTATTATATTTACGAAAATGTATTATTTTATAAGAAGGGAGAAGAATCGCATATGTCAATTCTATCTATCTTTCTCTCTCTTTCTCACGCGTTCAGGTGCAATGAGTCTCGTAGCGTGGATGCGGTACACACAGACACGGACTCCCCATAGCCTGCGTAACGCATATGTGTGAGGCGCTTGAGGAGTATCGCGCGATGCAAACACTGCCTTCCTTCCCCTATTCTTTTCCTTATAATACCTTCAAATTAAAAAAAAAAGGGAAATAAAGATAGAATAATTGTTGATAGCTTAAATTGGAACATGTCACATTTTCCAAGCACATATAAACTCGCAACAATTAAGATTTTATTTTAAGAGGGTCAATTTTGTAAAAAAAACAAAATGCATATAAAAAAAAAAAAGAGAAGAAAATTTTTGAGACATGTATGTCGTGCATATATGTATGTGTACTAAGGTAAATGTACGTGTGTATGCGTAAAATGTATATGCATATATAAAAAAGGAAAATAGTTTCATTTTTAATATGAAAACGATAATCTGTGCAGAACTATGACCGCTCTGGAATTCAACAAAGGTTGCGAGTTATACTTTATTAAAAACACATATATACACTTACACATATGGAGATGTGCAGTTCCAATAGTGTCAACAAAGAAAAGAATAACAAGAATCATGGGTTCTGAGAATATCGATGGACGATGATCTAAGTTTTCTTATCGATACCCCTGAAACCCCCAGAATCCTTCTACCCCTGATTCACTAATCCCACTAAGTGCATCTCGCGATGCTCTTTATAAGCAGAAGCTCATAGGGCCTCATTGCCTATTCGTCTTCAGTCAATCACTTAGTACGTGTTACTGATTTTTGCATTATTTCTTTAAAAAGTGAACTTAGAGTTTAAACTGTGGAGAAAGCTCAATAATATACCTGCTGAATCACGATAGATTTTCGTTGAGCCAGGTAAATTAACAGCAGTGCTTAAATTTCTAAAATTAAAATTGCTGAATCACGATAGATTGTCGTTGAGCCAATTTTTAATTTTAAGAATAAGGCCCGTCTGCGAGCTGGCTCCAATTTAAATTCTATTTTCTTTGGGCGGACGTAAAATTAAATCGAACCTTGAACCGGCTGAGTCCCAATCGGTTGATCAGTACAGTGAGAAATTATTTAATAAATTATTTATAATTTATTAAATAATTTTTTGTTCTTAAAACCGGCCAGTCCGTACGGATTGTACCTGCGCCGCTTGTGTCTGATAGGGTACCGGTACCGCGTTTCGAGACGCGGAAATACGCATAACACCTTTCTTTCGTTTTGCCCGTTGATTGTGTGACGAGATCGCGAGAATTCTCCCTTCTCAACAAGCTCTCTCGACGGTAGTGTGTAAGAGAAATCTAGCCGTAAGTAATAAAAAACTGTATCGTTCCAAAAACATTATTCTTTACAAAAGAAAGCATATAATGTGTAATTTTTGCAATTTTTACTTTGATTTTTAATAAATTTTTGTAAACTAAAATTCCAATTGTTCTATTCAATCAAATAGACCTTTTTATTTGTGCTGTCAAAAATAGTGTGGATTTTCATCTCAAAGCTAAGAAACATTATTTACGATCTAAAGATTAAATTGGCAGTTTCGTCTTCTATCGGCGATATAATTAATCGAACCCACATAAAAATAAACATTATTAAGTTAAATGTTCATTTTGACTTTTAATGGCAACTTGGTTCCTCCGGCGAATAGAAAATTTTAAGTAATTGTTTAAAATTATAAAAATTAAATAATTAATTTTTCTCGTTCGTAACAAGTTGATGGTGGCAGCGGTGGGATTCAATTAAAAATAAAATCAGTGGAATTTTTATTTTCAATAATTTGGATTAAATTAAAAAAAAAAAAAAAAAAAAAAAAAAATTTTTTTTTTTTATTTTTTTTTAAATTTCTAATTAAAGATAAATGCTTTCTCTTTAAAAACTCTGCCTACTCTTTCTACCTTATTTAAACTATTTTCAAGGCAGTGCTTATTGTTTGCACGCCTGACCTCTTTACTATTTTAGAAACTAGCAGTGCTTATTGTTTGCACGCTTGTTTCAACTATCTCTACTCTAATATTTCAGGGCAGTGCTTATTGTTTGCACGCCTGACTTCTATACTATTTTAGAAACTAGCAGTGCTTATTGTTTGCACGCTTGTTTCAACTATCTCTACTCTAATATTTCAGGGCAGTGCTTATTGTTTGCACGCCTGACTTCTATACTATTTTAGAAACTAGCAGTGCTTATTGTTTGCACGCTTGTTTCAACTATTTCTATTCTAATATTTCAGGGCAGTGCTTATTGTTTGCACGCCTGACCTCTTTACTATTTTAGAAACTAGCAGTGCTTATTGTTTGCACGCTTGTTTCAACTATTTCTATTCTACTATTTCTTAAAAATGAACTTTGATAAAAATAAATAAATCTTTATGATAGAAGAATGGTCAAATCTAACTTTTAGTCATCTAAACCATACGACCATAGTAACAATAAATTCAGATTGTTTAAGGGAAAATTCTGGAGATTTTGTTTACGATCCTACTGTTAATTTCAATTTAATAGAAAGGAAAAATTTAGCATCATTCGTTCAGATTAATTATACAAAGTTTACGGAAAATGAAATATTAAGTATATTAGGATCGGTAAAAATTCCAATACTATGGAAAGAAATTAAATTCTGTATTGTTGACACAGGACTAAATTCAAAAGCTATCGGTATTGTAGGCAAATCGTTTATGAGTGAACTTAGTTTACCTATTCCGGAAAATCAGTAGCTTTCAAAAAAAAAATGTATTAAAATGAATTCTTCAAAAGGTAGACGTGGTGGTAAAAAACAAAAAAATTTTCGCGACGAGAAAACTCTCTCAGAAGAATTCGGTATAACAAAAATTGAACGCGATGACCTTCAAATTCGTGAAATAAAAAGTTTTGAAGAATTTTCGAAATTATTTGATTTTGTTCTTGAAAAAGCTGAGCAGATTATAAATAAGAAAATTTGTTGAATTTCTTCTCTTTCCAAATCCTATAAAGAAGTCACAGAATCTTAATTGATTTTTACCTGTAATCTTGCCGCTCGAGGTTTATTCCTTTGAGAGCTTGATTGTGTACTTCTTTCCTGAAATTTTTAAAGTTGTCAAAAGTGTCAAATTATATTAGAGCAATATAATTGCTCTAAAATAATCATCGTTCATAAGCGCAAAAATATTTACTTTGATGCTTTAGCTCGAGTAAGTATTCTGCAGCATTGAATATTTTGACGTTTAAAAATAAAAACCACATATTAAAAAGAAAACAAACATTTCTGTAAAATTGGTTCTTTATTTAAAATTTCTGCAAAAAGTAGATATTGAAGATGGAGTCTTAATTTTCAAGAATTAGTTTTCTTTCTCCAATATTCCAAATCCTAAAAAAAAACCTCAAAAAGAAGACGCGGAAATCTTAGTTGATTTACCTGCGACCTTGCCGCTCGAGGTTTATACCTTTGAGAGATTGGTTTTGTTCTTCTTTCCTGGTGCCCTTTTAATGTGCAAGAGTGCTAAAATTATATTAAAATAATGTAAATTGTTTTAAAATAATTATCGCTTAAACGCGCAAAAATAATTACTTTGCTGCTTAAAGCGCAAGTGATTATGCTGCAGCTTTAAGCATCTTGCTATGTTAAAAGAAATAAAAACAAAATAAATTTCTTAAAGTAAGATATTACTTATTTTAGAATTTATTTTGTAAAACTTTAATTGTATAAAGTTTTCCACTTTTCCTCAATGCCGAAAAACGGTAAAAATCAACAACCATCCTCTTCAAGGAATTCGAAAAGAGGTAAACGCGGATCGAGAAAACTAAAGCTCGTTACAAAACCATCTCTTTACCAAAATTTAGTAAACTCACAAATTGTAAATAGACCAGTAGCAAAAGTTAAACCAACTGTTAGAAATATACTAGAGCCGGTACTCGTTAATAACAACAATGAAAACATCGACATTTCGATTATAGATCTAACAATTGAAGAAGCTATAGAACAAAGAATTTTATCTCAGCAAGAGGAAATCAGACAAATTGAATTTGAAAATAATGATATCGATATAATAAATTAATGAATTCTTAATGGCGCCTTTACTTGATGATATACGTGTTTTATTTGGTCGTCCTACCGGAATTATATTTCAATCGCCACATTTAACCGGAAATAGAGTTAGATTATCGATTTTTCCAGGAACACCATACAATTATATTTCGGAAGAAGATTTGCAAGTAGAATTTCTTCATTTTACACAACCAGAAGATCACATAGTTAATAATACTCACTATAGAATAATCGGTCAAATGAATGTAGTTGCTTTCGGAACAACTGTGACTTTTCTGGTAATATCAAAAGATACACCCTTCAACCATCCTATAGTTACCGGTGTTATAGGAAATATAACAGGTCAAGTTTTAGGATTATTGCCCTAAAAATAATATACGAAAAGGGCAAATGTTTCCTAGACTAACTAGGGTAGCTTCCGGACTATCTAGCGATCAATGGTCAGAAATAAACGAGCGATTAGAGAACTTAGAACATCACAATCAACAGTTAGCTATTTATTGCAAATCCGTCTATTGTCATTTAGAAAAAATTGAAAGACGAATTAAATTTTTATCTTCATGGTTACATGCTCTTAGTGATTCGAACACAGCATTGGTAGATTCGGCTATTGAAATAAGAGAAAATTTAACAGAACAAGAGAATGTGATAAGAGATCTAATTGACGAATTTAAATCTCTAAGTATTAAAAAGGGCATTTAAATAATAGAATGAATCCTTTCTGGAAAAATTTAACATTCAATAATTCTGAAGAACAATTGACAATAATAGACAATAGGATTCAATCTTTTCTTGACGATTACCTTAGGATAGCACAGTATGCGTTCTACTTAAGAACTCAGTTGGAAATAGCCTATGAGATAGTAGATAACCTTACTGACAGAATTCGTGATGAAACTGATAGAGACATGCGTTTGAAGGATAATATAAAAGAAATAGAGCAATTATTATCGGATCTTAAATTGTAACAAAAGATAACAATAAAAGCGAAACAAAAATTATCCGCGGTGGCGAAATACAGACGATACTGCCAATTTTTTTTTTGCATATGATAATAATTTACGAATAAAAAAAAAAAAATAATAAGCACATTACATGTTTAAATAATGAATGCGTGATGGCTGAAGCCATTTCTTTAGTACCACCCGAAGAAGTACTAATTTTGTCTTCCGGTTTAAGATCAGGAAATGTTAAATTAAAAATCTCATCCGACATATATTACAATTTTATTTCAGAAGATGCCTTAATCGGTTATCAAAGAAGGTTTCCCCCATACTATTATCCGATTGGTAACGCTTATCATCTTATTTTAGGCGAAGTAAACTTGTTCTTTTCGAATGTGGCTCTGACATTTTACGTAGTATCATCTCAAAGTCCTTTACAAGGACCTTATGAGAACGGAATTTTAGGGTCATCAGGATTTAGTGCATTGAGACCTAATTAATTTTTGCGACAACCTGGCGAATCAATTAAGAAAATCTTTATACCATAAAATAATATTTAATAGAGACAATACCATAATCAAAATGGCTGACGAAGACCCTCCTGCCCATCATAGCGGTACGACTCTTACCGCGAATATTACAGCTCCCACTATTAACCCAAATACTAGTGCAGCTATGGCGTCCGTTTTAGAGTGTATGACATTACAACAAAGCACTTATCATATTCCACATTTTGACGGTAAAAATCCCTCGTTAAATGAATTTTTACAAGATGTGCTAAACGGTGCTGTATTCATAAGCGAAAACAGTGAATCGGCTTTTATAAAAGCAGTTCTTGGTAAATTAAAAGGACCTGCTCGAGAAAGTGTTAGAGATAAAACCTTTGATAGACTCGACGACCTTATTACTCACTTAAAAAAACGTTTTGCCTCTACAAAAAAATACCAATGGTACTTTGAAAGTATCATTAATTTGCGAATGAAACAAACGGAAACAGTCAGTGACTATAATGATAGATTACAAGGGTTAATTAGCGGTGCGAAACATGCCCTTGGAGAAAAGTATGGTGCACGTTATCGACGCGTTAACGATGATGATGAAGATAATGATATATCTGTTAGTGAAATTATGATCAAGCCAATAATTGACTGTGCCCTTGAAGCCTTCATAAGGGGTCTTCCTGAGGAAATGTCAATTTTCGTTGACACACGAAACCCGAGAAACCTATCCGAAGCTTTTGAACACGCGTTACGCGCAGAAGAAAGACAACGGTATTCAGAAAGATCTAGGTCATCATCCTATCACATTTCTCGTACAGGAAATATAGACCGACCACGTTCGCCAAGTCCATATTCGCGACAGTTAGAGATTGGAAACGAAAAAAGAACCCGCGAACTAATTCAGGATTCTCGGTCAGAAAAAGTAAATGCTGAAACAAACAAATCAAATCTGATTCAACTCACACCTGAACAATTGGCCCAGTTTTACAAATCAATGTGGCCTCAAAAATCTCAGTCTGTTCCATATCAATATCCACAGGCTGCGAAATACCCGCAGCAGATGCAATTTCAAGCACCTGTTCAAACACCGCAGGTGATGTCACCATATAGAGGTGGCAACACACCCCCAAGGTCATTATCACCAGGACCTCAAACTAATTTAAACTCCCAACAGACTCGCCGCTCAGACGCGGTGGCGAGTCCGATCCTCCAGCGTTCGAAAACGGTACACTTCGCGGAGAATTCAGTAAAATCCTTAGAGTCGGAATTAGGAACGAAGACTCCCCAGTAGTCGAATTGACTGCTCCCGAGTTTAGACATCCAAAAATCAAATTTTTAGTTGATCCTGGATCAGATACTAATTTGATTAAACTGAATGCTCTGGACCCGGAACTAATAATTGCAGTCAAAAACAGCGCTGAAATTACAGGAATAACAAATCATTCCGTTAAGACTCTGGGAACTATCGAACTTACAATTCAGAAAAATCCAGTCGAATTCCACGTGGTTAAAAATAATTTTCCGATATCCACGTCAGGTATTTTAGGAAGACCTTTTCTTCGTCAAGAGCAAGCTCAAATATCGTTTCGACATAATGCGTTAGTTACAATCTCGGATCCTATAACTCCTATACCCTTCGTAGATTTAGAATCACAAGAATCGAAACAAAATTTGAAACCTGAAATTAAACCATTTGCTCGAATTCTCAGAATTAAAGCGAGGACTAGACAACCAATCGCGATCGACGTTTCTAACAAGGGCCTAAAAGAAGGTTATTTACCTCTAGTACCTACACCTGAAGGACTTTACCTTGGTGAAGCAGTGGTTACCAATACCAATGGTGTATGTCATGCAGTGGCTATCAATACCACTGAAGAGGATATTGATCTTGAACTAACTCCACAAGAATTAATACCTTTTGATTTCTGCAAATTTCCTGGTGAAGAATTAACAGATTCTGAACTAGAGGAACTGCAGGATCAGAATGTTAATGGTTATTCTGATAGAGTTATAAAGGTTAAAAATGCCCTTTACGTTTCGCATCTGAGCCCTGAAGAAAGAAAAGTTGTTTACGGTTGGGCAGAAGACTATGCTGACATTTTCTACTTGAATGGGGAACCTTTGTCATGTACCCATTTAATTCAGCATAGAATTCCAACAAGAGATGACAAAGTCATCACTAGAAAACAATACAGGTGTCCTCATGAAGCTCGAGAACAAATGGATCTGCAGCTCCTAAAACAATTGAGCTGTGGAATCATTGGTCCTTCGACTTCACCATACAATTCCCCAGTTCTTATCGTTCCCAAAAAACTCGATGCTTCGGGTCAAAAGAAATGGAGAGTTGTTGTAGACTATAGGAAACTAAACGAGCAAGTTATAGGTGACTCTTTCCCGTTACCCCATATAAACAGCCTGCTCGAAAAATTGGGCACTGCGCGGTATTTTACAGTTTTTGATCTAGCCATGGGTTTCCATCAAGTAGAAACACACCCTGACGATAGGATTAAAACAGCTTTTTCTACCGGCAACGCTCATTACGAATATAAGCGTATGCCCATGGGAATAAAGAATGCCCCTCCTACATTCCAACGATTATTAAATAACGTTTTAAACAGTATGCTTGATACGGAAGCTCTCGTATATTTAGATGATATCATTATTCATTCCGACACTTTAGAAGAACATGATAGAAGAGCTAGACGGCTTTTTAATCGCCTCCGTGAAGCAAACTTAAAATTACAACCTGACAAATGCGAATTTCTAAAAACGGAAGTAGCATATCTCGGTCATATAATCGGTCCAGAAGGGGTAAAACCTAATCCTAATAAAATAAATGCGATAAGGAATTTTCCCCATCCTACCACTATCAAGGAACTTCGAGGATTCCTTGGATTAACCGGTTATTATAGGCGATTTATACAAGATTATGCAAAAATATCAAATCCATTAACAGACCTCTTAAAGAAAGAAACTGTTTGGAAATGGACTGATGATCAGGAAAAAGCTTTTCGTCAACTCAGGAACCATCTTTGTAAAGAACCTATTCTACAATATCCTGATTTTACGAAAACTTTTAAATTAACTACCGACGCATCGGAGCGTGCAATAGGTGCTATTTTAACTCAAGAATGCGACGGAATCGATTTACCCGTGGCTTATTTTTCAAAGGTTATAAATAAAAATGAACAAAAATATCCGAAAGCGGAAAAAGAATGCCTTGCGATCCTATATGCCGTAGAAAATTTTCGACCTTATCTATATGGTCGAGAATTTATTCTAGCTTGCGATTTCGAACCGATACACTGGATGAGTTATATTGAAAATCCAGGTGCGAGATTACACAGGTGGAGGCTACGTCTTCAAGATTACGTGTATAAATTCGAGTACAAGCCAGGTAAAATTAACAGAATTGTAGAAGCATTATCAAACAGTCCCATAAAAGAAAAAGACAATCAAAGCGACGTGACGACGGACGCAGATACAGATAAATCTACATCCTCGAACCTTAGTGCAAAAAGTGAAACTCCTAATCCTGATCAGATTCCAATGAACGTGTTAATAGATAAGAAACAATCCGTGCAATATCGAGCCTTACCCATAACGCGAAGCGAATCTAGCAAGAAGGATAATAAGGAAAAGTGCGCGAAAAAGGATTCTTCAAATAGTGAAAAGCCCTCTACTTCTGCAAGGTATAAGGAAAAGCCAAAAACAAATATTTTGAATCCTAATTATAAAAGAACCTTAAGTGATCCATCACAAGTTGTAAGAATGCGAAGACCCCTCCCTAAAACTCTCATAAAATCAACGATTCCTAAGCAACCCCTCTCCACAGGTAAAAATCCGCCGGGTCGACCTAAAGGTAGTACCAAGAGAGATGAACGAAAGGATCAAACATTTACCTTACCTCGAGGTACTAAAAATCTCGTCGATCCGAACGAGAGTTGTATTGCAAAAAGGCTAACTAGAGGAAGGGAAATTCCAAATCCAGAAACCCCTGTTTCTAGTGAAAAACCATCATCTTCTAGCGAAATAACAACAGATGAGGAATTAAATGAAGATTCTGATCCCCCAGTTTTCAGAAAAAGTCATAGCGGTTTCCCTAGTGTAGAAATAACCCCAAAACAGAAACAGGCGAGTCCAAAAATAGTAGGTTCCGAGGATCAAATTCAAACCACTATTCCTCTGTTCTCCCCAGCGAAAAACACTTATACAGACGTTTATGTAGATGGCGCCTGTAGTTTCAACGGAAGTGGAGAACCAAGAGCTGGAATAGGTATTTGGTTTGGTCATGATAACCCCTTAAATGTTTCTCAGCGATCTAAGGGCCGACAAACAAACAATGCAGCTGAAATAGAAGCAGCAACTGTAGCCGCCTTAAAAGCTCAAGAAGCAGGAATCCGAAATCTGAGGATTAACACCGACTCAAAATTCTTAATTCAAAGTGTTACGGATTGGATCCCAAAATGGAAACTAAACCAATGGAAAACTAAGGAAAATAAACCTGTTAAAAATCGCATTGCCTTTGAAAAATTAACAAAGGCTTTAGAACCCTTAAACGTTGTCTGGGAACATATACCGAGCCATCAAGGCCTAACTGGTAATGAAATGGCCGATCAATTAGCAAAAGAAGGTGTCAATAAAGAACAAATCATGGACGATTTTGAAATCGAAGAAGAAAAAGAGGAAGAAATTTGTGATCTTGAAAATGTGATTATTAATATTGCTCCCCAACCGATTGGAAGCACAGAAGAAGAATCAGACGTCAAAGTGTGGAAAGTAAAAAGTGGGTTAGAAAAATCATTTCAGCAATTTGACAAGTCAATGCAAAATAGAGGATTCGATCAAACTAACCTAACATTAGCATGGGACCACGAAGGAATGGATAAAGAATTTACTCGTCCAGAATTAACGCATGTATCGGAAGGTGAAAATGACGAAGAACTCCTTGATACTCTAGAAGCCCTGGATCCATGCCAAAATAGTGATGTCGAAGATGATGCATTCACAGAAAGGATAAGAAAATTTTTGGACAATTACAACAAGCGCCAAGTTTCAAATGTTGAAATAGAAAATTCGCCGCGACCTTCGCCTACATTACCTGCTAAACAAATTGAAGGAAGACAGAGTACAGTACGTTTCAGGGACGATCCAGATGTCATGCATTCCCCCGCTAAGGATTATTCCCAATGGCAAGGATCAATATTTCAAACACCTGGATTTTCCGTCATTCCTGATGCTCAATCTACTCCATTTGTCTACATGAAAACAAATGGTTCAAAAATGGGAAAAAAATCTAGTGTTGTGCCACGCCGACTACAGGAAAAAACTAATGATAATATGTCGGGAACAAAGTGTACACTCATAGAAAAATCTTCCAAAGGTGTAGGTATTCCGTATTGTGATTCCCCATCTTTTTCTGATACTTCTGAAGACAATGACTTTAAAATGACGAAAGACGTGTTGACTAACAATAACGTAATTCAAAAATGGTCAGAACCATTAACATATGAAAGAGACAATTATGCACATTTCATGTCAGAAGATTGTGAACCAGTTGATGCTATTTCAAAACTTTTAGTGGCAACCGAGAGAATCGATCTTCAAGAACTGCAGGAAAAACGACCAAAAATAGGTCAGATACTTATTACCCCTAGTGGACGATATTGTACCTATTCAATAATTGTTAAACAAAGACATTATGACGAAATTGACTGGCGAAATGTAATTGTAGGTTTGAAAAATCTTAAATTAGTTTTGAGCCGAGATACTCGATCTACATGTCGTATGGCAAATACAGGTGATTTGTTAGGTTCCCTTCCCCAAGGTAAGATGACAGAAATACTAACAAAAATATTCCGCGGTGGCGATATCACTATGATATTGTGCCACGGAAAAATTGAAGTCCCGCCCCCAGAATTGAGACCAAAGATTATTTCGGAATATCACGAAAGTTTGTTAGCAGGTCACAAGGGGATAACAAAGACATATAGACGAATTAGGGAACGCTACCTTTGGCCTCGAATGCGAGATGAAATAACAGAATTTATACGAGGATGTCAGAGTTGCCTTCAAAATAAATTAGTTAGAGCTCGTACTCGTGAACCAATGATAATAACCGATACTCCTGCAGGCCCTTTTGACAAAGTATCCCTAGATACCGTAGGAAAATTGCCTACTACCCCAAATGGGAATCGTTATATTCTCACTATGCAAGATAATTTCAGTAAATATTGCATAGCAGTCCCTATTTCCGATATAAAAACAACCACAATTGCTCATGCAGTAGCTACTCATTTATTCTCTCAGTTTGGAGCGCCCAGATGTGTTCTTACTGATCGAGGAGGAAGTTTTATAAGTTCACTCATGAGAAAATTGGAAAGAATTTTTGGAGTTAAACAAATTACCACTTCTGGCTACAGACCTCAAACCAATGGAGCGCTAGAAAGAAGCCATATTGAGCTGACAGATTTTATTAAACATTATGCTGAGGATTTTGACGATTGGGATCGTCTTTTACCTTTTGCGATGTTTAATTATAATACATCAGTTCATGAGGCAACTAATTTCACTCCTTACGAGTTGGTTTTTGGGAAACTAGCTAGAATCCCAAGTTCGTTTCCCCAAGGACCAGAGCTTGAGACTTATGGTTCCTATTTAAAAGAACTTATAATTAGAATGAGCGAAATTCAGGGAATAGCTGCCAAAAATCTCGTCCAAGCGAAACTAAAGTCTAAAGAATATCATGATAGGACTGCCCGCCCTCTAAAAGCGAAAATTGGCGACAAGGTGTTTGCGTATAAAGAAATCCGAGCGAATAAATTCGATAAGAGAGCCGAAGGTCCTTATACCGTAGTAGGATTTACTCAAAATAATAATGTAATCCTAGAAGATGAAAATAACGAAAGATTTTCAAAACATAAAGATAAATTAATGATGGCATATTGTTAATTAAAATCTTTCTCTTTTATCAGGTTGTGAAGAGATTGAAGCAAACTGTGTAAGGAGTACTAAAAAATAAAAAAATCAATATGTACTTAAGCGTTGAAAATGCCACCTGCCAATTTTGAGGATGAAATAGTGTTAAATGGAGAAGAATATATAACGCTGATGTCCCCAGATTTAATTGCAGACGGAATAGACGTATTACTATCTCTAAAAACAAAACACAATTTTATTTCTGTAAATCTTCTAAACGTGGAATATGAAAATATTAGTCATTCTATAGAGAAAATAGGAAACGAATTTCTTTTAGTAGTTGGAAGTGTAGAATTAGAAGTTAACGGCGATGAAATTTTCTTTCTAGTTATAGACCCTAATACGGAATCATCTTTTCAATTTAATTCTGCAATAATTGGAACTAAAACTGCTATAACATTAGGATTAGTTTCAAGCCTAACTGTAGAATATTATCTTCAACATCCCGTTTAATTATTAGGTATATTTAAAAAAAAAAATATATATATATATATATATATATATAACTCAAAATGAGTGCATTTTTAGAAGTCTTGCGTCCCAATGTAGAAGATGTCCCTATTTCGGAAATTAGTCGAAAAAATACACCATTAATTATCAAAAGATTATTAAAGGATTTCGAAAAATCATGGAAAATCCCAAGAACACTAGCTAATTTGGCATATAATGCCATATTGCTAGATTGTCTAAAAACTGCTCAAAATATTCATGATGTTAGAGTTGCTGGTCAAACAATGATCATTTATGATGAATCCGACAATGAAATTCTCGAATCATTGACAGTAAAAGTATTTTCTGGACAAAGGACAATATTTCGATTAAAATCTGGTTTTATTTGTCTATATCCCAATCTCTATGCTATACTAAGATCTATTAAAATCATAGATCCAAAAAGCCTTTTGTATAATTATGTAGTGTATGTTATTCTAAGCAGTAATACACTCACTCTTCAAATAGGTCTAGATATGGGTTTTTCTTCCTGGATATATTATCTAATAAACAACATGAATTGCTGTTTTAGGCCTTTACAATTTCTACCAGATGGTCAATGCTTACACGTCTCTTTCCCATTGTCTCTCCCATTCAAGACACCTATCCACAAAGCTAGGAAAAATAAACTAAACAAAATAGGAATAACTGATTTTCATGAAATACCTATAAATAGGAGATTTACAAGTTGTTTGTGTTCATGTTTTGATTTACCACCATTGTTTAAAGAAGCAGAAGAGTCAAAATATCAAATTATAAACATACCCTATCCTTGGTATTTAAAAGATGATTTCGAATATATAGACCATAATTTCATAGAACGTTACAATGAAAATGACTGGCGACAATCTACTATAGAAAGCTTGTTCGAAACTCACTTCAGGAAAGCGTTAGTCGTTGGAGGGCATTTTCGAACTATTACCTATTACGAAAAGGAACTCGGAATGTCAGATACGCATGTACGACCAAACGAGTGTGAATAGTGCTAATCCTAATGTCAGTATGTATTGAAGAAATTCAAATACAAACACTGTTTTCATTTAAAATTCAATTTTAACATTTATTTCTTCTGTAAAAAATAGGAGGTCTAGATCCCATTCAATAAAATCAATCTGGAATATTTCACCACGGCAAAGAAAGGATGGAAATCCCACTAGTAGGAGGCATTTTAGATGTGAAAAACTACATCGCCATTGGATTCAAGGTTATATTATTGCTAATGATGCTGATCCTGTCTCGCAATATCTACCTATGCTATCGAAAGATATCTAGCAGACGTAGAAGAAACAACAATTTTCCACCGCCACCTCCGCCTCATGTGATGCTCCAGGACAGAGTTGCTTTTGACGTCTCTGTCTGAATAATAGTCGATGCTGAATCCTGCTGCTCCTTCCAAAATTAAATGTGTCCTGCATCAGATCCAGCAAACGACCCAGATTTCATTCCCGTTCAACAAAAGAGTCATACCATTGAAAAATTATCTTCAGTAGCTAAAAGAAAATTTATAATTACTCTCACGAAACTTTTAATTAAAATCAAAAACAATATTATAAAACTATACAAACCATCATCAAACAGGAAACCGAAGCCAATTTTTCAAAAAGAAATCCTACAAAAATAAAATAATAAGAAAAAGCAAAACAATAATGAATTAAGTGAATATTAACTATACGAACCAGTGCATATAATTTTCATCTTGTCAACATTCATCAACAATGCAGCGAGTTTTTGTTTGTTTTTCTACAAATAGTCCCAAAAATTATCCAAATACGATGCTGAACTCTACAACAAATTCCAGTTTTCCCCATTCAAAATAAAATATACGAGCTCCAGTTCTCTCCATCAGTAAAAGAATCTCCATGTGTCAAGTGTAGTTTAATAAAGAAAATGGCCTCTCAGTTCTAACGATGTGAGTGGTAAAAAAAAAAAAAAAAAAAATTGTGATCAGTGCAACGATGTTGACTACATGCGATGAAATTCTACAAAAATAACTATGGTTAAAACAAGTAAAAGAAAAAAAATTTTATATATATATAAGAACGATTTTTTATATACTCACTCTAATTGCTGCTACAGTCGTTCCCTAAGTTAAATTTTAATCTCAGTATAAAGAAGTGAAGTTTTATTTAAAATGGAGATGAAGATGGAAAATTTAAATCTTTTTAAAAATTAAATAATAATAATTAAAAAAAAAAATCAGTTTAAGTATAAAAGAATATATTTTTCAAATAAAAATTTTTCTACAAGCTAAATTAAACATTTTCATATATGTATGTATATGTATATATGTGTATGTATGTATATTATAAGTGAATCGCTGCCAAAATGTACTTTTTGTGAGGATTTAGTTTCCTCGTGGAGATTTTTTTTTTAGATTAGCTTGGGATAATTATACTATATTTTAAAAAAATATAACCCCTAAAAATAAAAAAAAAAAAAAAAAAAAAATTTTTTTTTTAAAAAAAAAAAAAAAGGGGAAAGATACATATATATGACGTAACATACTAAAAAAAAAAGGGGTTATAAAAAAGGTTTAATCATCCACTCCGTACACCACCCGAAATTCGGTTCTAGTAACTCCGTACTCAGTGACGCGCAACTTAAGCGTTACGCATAAGAGTTCATCTTCGGGATTACTAGGCCCACCACACCAGTCTAAAAAAAAAAAAAGAAGAAAAATATAGATTTGATAAACTATAAACATGCATATGTATAAAAACAACATTAACAATTTTACTAACACGGAGGAGGTCCATCTGACTCCCCCTGGTAGATCCATCGGTGTTCCACCGTAGCCCCATCCTCCCCTTTTATTTTTAATTTTAAACGTATGCCCAATACCGTCTCGGTATAGGCATGTGCAGGTTGCACATAGTGGCGTCCCGATGGCACCCAATCTATAAGTAAACAAAATGTTAAAAACATCAAATAAATAATAATAGATAAACAATGAGAAATGCTTAGCTCACCCTCATCCTCCGTCAATCCAACTTCTGAAGAGACCACATCAAGGGCACAAGCACCTGCTACTTGACCTTCACCTACAAAATAATTGTAATTAATATGCAAATATGGATAAGTGTAAAATATATTAAAGATAACTTACTAGAATTTTGTGACTCTATGTCACTAATGTCTGGAGACGTGACATTCTCTTCGCACATTCCTGCTGCTTGTTGACCCTGACCTGTACAATAAAATTTAATAGATAAAAATGCAAGTATTTGCATATATTATATATATTAATGACAACTTACCATCTGAAAATTCCATTGAATTTTGTGACGGCAGGTCATCAAACCCGGGAAATGTGGAATTTATATCCAGCATCCCTTCTGCCTCTTGTATCTCATCTGTGAAGCAAATGTATTATTAGTACACGCATATAGAAACATATTTATGTATACATTTCCTGTCTAAACAATAATTACCTTCCGCAACCCCTTCAATATCTAATGACGCTACGTCACTTACGTCAGGCGATGTCGGAATTAATTCCGACACACCACGTTCTTCATTTTCGACTGAAAAACAAACATAATATCAAGGATACACATTCTAATCTTATATAACATACATATTAATCAGAAACAATAACCTACCTATCATGGTCAAGTTTTCAATATTTGGGAGACTACACACTTCAGGCAAACTAATACCTACAGCCTCCTCCACTGAAAAAAAAAAAAAAAAAAAAAATATATATATATATATATATATATATATATATATATATATATATATGTAAATGTATGTAAATATGTAAATTTCCATTTAATATACATAAATAAATTACACTTACACGTCATGGGCAAGATGTGCTCAAGACCACGACTATGGAATGCAGCACTGCATCTGACCGCCGCTTCGACTTCGTCGAGTTCATCATCGGCATCGGACCCATTTTCGTAATCATAAGCCCTGTACCAGTGCCACCCATCTATAATTAAAAACAAGTTAAATATTGATTCCCAATGTTAATGTTTTCTTCATATAATTCACATTTTTACCCTCTTCAATGGTGAAGCGGTATTTGTCACCAGTCTCAGGACATCTGGTGTAGACAAATCCTCCTTTCGCCTTTGCTGTAATATCTAATAAACCCTTAAGTTACAACCAACTGAAACCTTCATTCATGTATGTGTATCTAAGTGTATGTACATGGATTATTATTGAATTTTCTTTAAATGTTACAACCCGTTAAATATATAAACAAGAAATAAATAAATGAAAATTATTGCTCAAATATTAAAAAAAAAAAATATTTTATAAATAATTAAATATTATAAAATACAAATTTATTTATATATATAAAAAAAAAAAAAAAAAAAAAAATTTTTGATGATAATAGTGCAATTATATTAAAATTTAAATAAAAATTATTACTAAAGTTTAGTAAAAGTTTTATTAAATAATTGTAATTTATAATAATTATCTCAAATTTAATAAAAAAATTGATAAATTTCTATTTTTATTGTTCAATAAACAATTTTTGTTAAATAATAAAAATTATAACAAAATTTATTAAATTTATTAATAAAGCGCAATTTTAGGTAAATTATAAAAAAAATTACCTGATAATTATAAAAATTGTTAAATAAATAAAAAAAAAAAGGGGACATAAAATAATTAAAATTTTGCAATAATAATGCAATTATTATTCTTTCTAATTCGAAATGATTTCAAGTCTTACATAGATTATATTATATTCATCTATATCGGATTTCCTCAAAATTTCTATATAGATTCTATATTGTTAGGCCTATATAGAAATCACATAAAAACCCCATATACATTCTAGAACATTTGACCTACGTCAATAATACATTTAAGTCCTATATAGATTCTACATACTATGGCCTACATAGCGCATATATATATCTTCTATAGAGGTCCTATATTACTTAGCCTACATAGAGGGGATGTAGTCAAGCGACAGATTGAGCATTCGTTATTAGATAGGCCGACCGACATAGATCCTACATTGAACCAACTTTAAATTTAATTTTAACAATTTTTTTTTCAAAGTAATAAAAATTATTATTGAATTTCGTAAAAATTCGATAACTAAACAAAAATACGTTAAAATCAGATAAATTTTGGTAAATTTTTATTATATAACTAAATATTAAAAATTTGTTAAATAAACAATTTTTTTTAAAAAAAAAGTTAACAAAAATTCCCATAATTTTTATTTAAATAAACATTTATTAAATAATTTATAATTCTTGGTAAATTTTTATAAAATTAACTAATTAAAACAAAGAAATAAATAAATAAAAATAAATTTTGTAATTATTAAAAATTTGTTAAATAAATAATTTTTCTAAAATTTATAAAATTATTATTGAACCAAATATTTATTAAATACTTTAATTATTCTTACTAAATTTTAAATTAGTATTGGAGGTTTGTATTAAATATTAAAAATTTGTTAAATAAACAATTTTTTTTAAAAAAAAGTTAACAAAAATTCCCATAATTTTTATTAAAATAAACACTTATTAAATAATTTATAATTCTTTGTAAATTTTTATAAAATTAACTAATTAAAACAAAAAAATAAATAAATAAATAATAATATAATAATTATTAAAGAAATTGTTAGATAAATAAAAAAATTTTTTTTATAATAATAATATAAGTATTATTAAAATTTAAATAATTATCAAAATTTTATTATATGTACCAAATTTAATTATTAAATTTTTGAAAATTGTTAAATAAACAATTTTTTTTATATGTATAAAAAAAAAAAAAAAATTTTTTTTTTTTGCTAAAAATTTATAACATTAAATAAATTTATTAAATAAACAAAACTTAGTAAACTTAAAATTTTTAACGAAATTTCTATTAAATAAATAATTAATTAATAATTAATTTAGTTAACTAATAGATGTTGTTTATTAGATAAAAATATAGGAGAAATTCATTCATAAAACTCATTATATACACTGTGCATTTAAATCCTATATTGTGGTCACTATGTTCAAACCCTAAGCATGTATACTCTATATATATATATACTGTGTACAAGGCATGAGCCGTGGCGCCGAGCTGTCTATACACGCACCCCTCTAAATAGATGGTACCCATGCCTAATAGCGCTTTAAATATATGAACCAAGACAAAAAAAAAAAAAATGCAATTTTAAATGTCAATTTATTTTTATGAACAAAGAATTTTTTTTTATAAAACATCAATAATAAAGTTGAAAATAATTAATTATTCTAATCAATTTTAATTTTACATTTACAAAATATTTTGATTAAGTAATTTTATATTGCTAATAAATTATAAACAATTAAAATTTTAAAGAAAGTTTAAAAAAATATATATATATATATATTAATTATAATCGATTGTTAATAAAAAAAAAAAAAAAATATTAATTATATTTAAAATTATAATGAAATGTATGTTATTAATTTAATTAATAAAAAAAAAAAAAAAAAAAAAAAGAAAATTAAACAAATATAATAATAGTAATAATAATATATTTTAGTTTTAATTTTAAAATATTTTTTTTTTTTGTAATATAAGGTGTCTGGGTTCATATTATGATCATCGCGCTGGAACTGTGTATACATGTATATCTATATATGCTGTCATCAAGTGTAAGATGCGGCGCCGCATCGACTATATACATACCCCTCCAAGAGCATGGAATATACATTTGATAGCATTTAGAAAGCAAATTCAAAATTATGAACGATTTTCATCTTGAAATATTTTTAAATTGTTTAATTAATATTTAATGATCAATAATAATTATTATTATAAATTAATAACAAAAATTATTAATTTTATTTGAAATCTATAAAAAAAATAATAATAATAAATAAATAAAATTTTATTATAAACAAAATATTAATTAAAATTATTAAATAATTATTAAAATAAATAAATTAGGTTAAAAAAAAAAAAAAAAAAAAAAAAAATTACAAATTGTTGTAAAACACCCGTTAAAACATTGTACTTACCATATATGTCTAAAGTCACCGTGCTGTTATCAATGTTATTGTCCATTGTCCTCCACTACACTTTTTCAAATTCTTAAATAAGAATAGTTTTTACAATAATAGTTTTTTTTTCTGTTTTTAAAAAGGGGTTTTAAAATAACAAAATGCTAAAAATGAGAAAGAAAGGGGAGGAGATATTTTTAAATTTTGCTTCACTACACACAACTGAACTAAATCACTTCATGAAATGAACTGATTTGAATAAGTACAAAGACGTTGATACAGGGTCCTATACTGTAGCAGTGCTTAGAAGAGTCACCAAGTAGACACAATATTTAGATTATATGTCGATATACAAAGTATAAGGAATGCTGTGGTCGAGACCATGAGTTTTCGGGGACGAAAACGGAAAAATCCGCGGTGGATTGTTACGAACTATCGTAACGAAATTATAAATAAAAGATAAATAAAATGATAATAAATAATTTTCAAGAATAATTGAAAATTATTTAAGAATAAAATCTCCAAGTCGATGCCACAATGTATATAGGCATGTAATTTGAATCCCCGATAATCGCGCGCGTTGAGTGATACTCCACACACACAGTCTTATATTCTCGTTGCTTCTAAAAATGTATCTATGACTATGATATTATAATATAACTTTGTTAAACTGTTATATTATAATATATTATTTTATTCTATCTTATGTTATATTATTCTATATTATGATTTATACTATATTATATTATGCTATATTATAAACTATATTAATTATCTAATACCAATATTCAAGCTTGAATATTATAAATATATGCATGAAAAATATAATATAGTGTATTTACCTTATATAAAGATACTAAAATAAAACAATTATACTTTACTCATTTTTATTAATAATTTGCAGTAATTAATTAATTAACAATATGCAAATTATTGTTAATTCATGATTTTTTTTTATTAATAATGATAAATCGTATTATTATCATTGTTAATTACATTTACTAAAATTAATATTAATAATTAATCATAATTATTATTATAAACAATTGGATATATTACCAATACTATTTTTCTACTTATTAGAATCATCATTATCAAATATTATTTCAAAGAATATGCATTGTATATGCACGTATGCGTGTGCATTATTTTTATCGTGTGTACGTGTGTTCATAGTATGCCAAAGTGATATGCATAGATATGTGTATACATTGTTTGGTTGCACATTTCTACGCATATTATAGTAACCAACAATAATGTGATTATTATATTGCAATTATTATATTTACGAAAATGTATTATTTTATAAGAAGGGAGAAGAATCGCATACGTTAATTCTATCTATCTTTCTCTCTCTTTCTCACGCGTTCAGGTGCAATGAGTCTCGCAGCGTGGATGCGGTACACACAGACACGGACTCTCCATAGCCTGCGTAACGCATATGTGTGAGGCGCTTGAGGAGTATCGCGCGATGCAAACACTGCCTTCCTTCCCCTATTCTTTTCCTTATAATACCTTCAAATTAAAAAAAAAAAAAAGGAAATAAAGATACAATAATTGTTGATAGCTTAAATTGGAACATGTCACATTTTCCAAGCACATATAAACTCGCAACAATTAAGATTTTATTTTAAGAGGGTCAATTTTGTAAAAAAAAAAAAAAACAAAATGCATATAAAAAAAAAAAAAAAAAAAGAGAAGAAAATTTTTGAGACATGTATGTCGTGCATATATGCATGTGTACTAAGGTAAATGTACGTGTGTATGCGTAAAATGTATATGCATATATAAAAAGGAAAATAGTTTCATTTTTAATATGAAAACGATAATCTGTGCAGAACTATGACTGCTCTGGAATTCAACAAAGGTTGCGAGTTATACTTTATTAAAAACACACATATACACTTACACATATGGAGATGTGCAGTTCCAATAGTGTCAACAAAGAAAAGAATAACAAGAATCATGGGTTCTGAGAATATCGATGGACGATGATCTAAGTTTTCTTATCGATACCCCTGAAACCCCCAGAATCCTTCTACCCCTGATTCACTAATCCCACTAAGTGCATCTCGCGATGCTCTTTATAAGCAGAAGCTCATAGGGCCTCATTGCCTATTCGTCTTCAGTCAATCACTTAGTACGTGTTACTGATTTTTGCATTATTTCTTTAAAAAGTGAACTTAGAGTTTAAACTGTGGAGAAAGCTCAATAATATACCTGCTGAATCACGATAGATTTTCGTTGAGCCAGGTAAATTAACAGCAGTGCTTAAATTTCTAAAATTAAAATTGCTGAATCACGATAGATTTTCGTTGAGCCAATTTTTAATTTTAAGAATAAGGCCCGTCTGCGAGCTGGCTCCAATTTAAATTCTATTTTCTTTGGGCGGACGTAAAATTAAATCGAACCTTGAACCGGCTGAGTCCCAATCGGTTGATCAGTACAGTGAGAAATTATTTAATAAATTATTTATAATTTATTAAATAATTTTTTGTTCTTAAAACCGGCCAGTCCGTACGGATTGTACCTGCGCCGCTTGTGTCTGATAGGGTACCGGTACCGCGTTTCGAGACGCGGAAATACGCATAACACCTTTCTTTCGTTTTGCCCGTTGATTGTGTGACGAGATCGCGAGAATTCTCCCTTCTCAACAAGCTCTCTCGACGGTAGTGTGTAAGAGAAATCTAGCCGTAAGTAATAAAAACTGTATCGTTCCAAAAACATTATTCTTTACAAAAGAAAGCATATAATGTGTAATTTTTGCAATTTTTACTTTGATTTTTAATAAATTTTTGTAAACTAAAATTCCAATTGTTCTATTCAATCAAATAGACCTTTTTATTTGTGCTGTCAAAAATAGTGTGGATTTTCATCTCAAAGCTAAGAAACATTATTTACGATCTAAAGATTAAATTGGCAGTTTCGTCTTCTATCGGCGATATAATTAATCGAACCCACATTAAAAATAAACATTATTAAGTTGAATGTTCATTTTGACTTTTTAATGGCAACTTGGTTCCTCCGGCGAATAGAAAATTTTAAATAATTGTTCAAAATTATAGAAATTAATAAATTAATTTTCTCGTTCGTAACATATACATGTATATACATGTGTTTTAAAGACTTCATTTTTTTAAAGATATTTTGCCATATTCTCCACGTGTATATACACGTGTATTTGCATGTGTTTTCATGACTTAATTTTTTTGATGATATTTTGCCATATTCTCCACGTGTATATACGTGTGTTTTCATGATTTAATTTTTTAAAATATTTTATAAGAATTTGTTAAATTTTGTATTTAATATATTATACTAATATTAACAATATTGAATCATTATCGAGTGTTTAAGTATATAAAAATATCTCTTTTATTTATTTTTTTTAGTTTCAAGAAAACATTTTACCGTGTATTAAATCAAATTCTAAAAATTATTTATATATTGTGCATGATCTAAAAACATGTTTTTTTAAAGTTATTATGAAATCTCAAAAATCAACATTTTTTAATTGGTATAATTTTTTCCTCTTCAGAAGGATTAAAAGAATGAAATGCAATTGTTTATTTTTAAAATTTTTTATTGTCAATTTCTTTTATCATTCGTTATTTTTCAGATTTTTATTTATGTTAATACCAGAACCCACCCTCAGTTGTCTGACCCACCCTGGGTTCACACTTATATCGGGCTTTTGTTCTGTCTTTCCGCAGGCAGGTAGGCAGCCAGCCAAGCTATGAGTTCTCGGAGACTAACATTAGTGTTTTTCGTTATTGAGAGATAGTGAAAGAACTATCGTTAAGATAAATTTACAAAAAAAAGATAAAGATGCAAGACAGTAAAACTGGATTCATAGCAGAACCGAAAAAAAGTTACCTCTATTTTTTCTTTTTGCAAAATAATTGTTTATAATTATTTATTGCGAAAAGATGTAGACGGATAAAAAAGTTGTTAACAGAAAAGTTGCTTATTTTTTCACGCTCTTTCGAATGGGGGGATTAGTTTTTTTAAATCAAATTTTTTTTAAAAATTGTTTAAACTAATTAGATAAACAAATTATTTTAAAAAAAGAGAAAATAAGGGTAACTTTTTTCAATTATACTATGAAACCAATAGTTAGTTTTGATGTTTTTGCAATTACTAGAACATGGGTTGTGATCTGCTTTTTTCCATTTGTTTATAATTATTTATTGCAAAAAGGTGTGGAAGGATAAAAAGTTGCTTATTTTTCCACGTTCTTGCAAATGGCGGTATTGATTTCTTAAAAATCGAAAATTTTTTATTAAATTGTTTAAACAAATTAGGTAAACAAATTATTTTGCAGAAAGAGAAAATAGATGGTTTTTTTCGGTTATGCTATGAATCTAATAGTTAGTTTCACGTTAAAAACGCTGTCTAACCTATAAGCCTAAATGCATTAAATTGATTATACATGTAAGATGATCAATGAAGTATTTTATTTTTAAAACAGAAATTTTTTTATTAACTTTTTTTTATTAAAACTAATAAATATTACATTTTTCATAATTTTTAATTAAATTATTTATTCCTTTTTCGGTCTTCTGCAAGAAATAAATAAAATATAAATTATTTTTAAATTCAGTCTAAAATGTTTTGTATTTGTTATCAGAGGCATTTCATAGGAAAAGACATGGTCATTTCTCGAATTTTTCTCATAATTCTTTAAATTGTAGTGATACTGGTGTTAAATAAGTGTACAAAATTTGAAATTTTTAATATACATCTATTTACATTAACAATGAGCAATATTTTTTTCACTTTCTTTTAGCTTTTTCCCTACTAAAAATAGAGAATAATGTTGAGAATTAATAACATGTAGTAAGGCAACAGCATAGTCAGACCCCTAGATCAAAACTTTTTTTTTGTGTGGCTGTGTAATCATCTGTTAATAATTTGGATAGTGAAAAAATCTATTTGCATTGGTTTTATTTGACACAGAATTAAATGATTTTTTAAAGAAAAAAAATGTCAGATTATCGTCATTCTTTTAAATTTTATTAATTATTTAAATAATTTTTATTATTAATTTAACACCTGATAATCCGAAATAGTTCATATAGGGCTCGTTGCATGTGGATTTGGATAAGCAGTGAACATATTTAACACCAGTATCACTACTATTTAACGAATTTAAAAAAAATCCACGAAATAAACCCGGTAACAAGCCTGGAATTAAAAAGAATAAAAAATTTCTTATAATAATTAATATTACAGACAAACAAATATTGTACTTATAACACTTAAAACTAAGAATCAAAAATCTTTCACGCATGGGGGATCGAACCCTAAACCCTAAGAACGCAAGTCGGATACGCATACCGCACAGCCGCGCTGACTTTATCAAACCAAAAAAAAAAGCTTGAAGTGCTGACTTAATAATTTTTAAAAAGATTTTATGAAATAAAACTGGATATCAATTTCAGTTAAATTTTTTTAATAAATTATTCTTACCGTGAATAATAATATTGAAACAGAAAAAAATGATTGATGTATTACATAATTAAAAATAAGTTAATAAAATACGACTGTTAAATATGAATGGTAAACAAATTTTTAAAATTAATATTTAATTATTAATAATATTTAAAAATTACAGTAAAAAAATTACATTTGCTTTATTTTTAAAACTATTAGAAAACAATTCTCAACTTATTGTTATTGTATGCATGATAAATAACTTAATGCACATATTTCAAAGAGTATTAAAAGAACTAATAAAAACATAAATATATTTTATATATATAATAATAATACATTACAATTACATTAAAAATTTTGAGAGAAAGTATTGAAAAGAAATTAATAAATATATTTTTTAATAAAAAATCATCGTTTTCTACCTATTGGAATAATTTAAAGACTTTTTTATTTAATGTTTTTTTACCACCGACATATTACTGATTCGGTGTATTTGTCAGTTCACTGCCAGTACTGAATGTTAATACCGACGGCCAGTATTGGATCAGTACCATACCGGTGTTTAATTACGGCAAGCTATGGACATTTCTACTTGGGTGGTAACAGTTAATATGGTGTTGGTTTCTATGGAAACGGTGGTCATAGTAACGGTTTCCATGAAAACGTATGCTATGGTAACTGTTGCTATCGTAACTGTTACCATGGAAACCATACGAGTCTACTATGGACGGACACCAAATCAAAACTACAAGGCTTTCAGCCCTTGGCCATGAAACCCTAAAAAGAGGGAATTTTTCAAATTAAAAGGAATTAAAAGTTTTAATTTTATTCAATATAAGCCTCCTTACCGGGCACGTCTTTTCATATCAAATACCTCATAAAATAATTCTTACTAGAAAAATTTGGATATAATGTGTCTCTTAATGATCTGATTAATTGACTTTGAAAGTAATTTATTTTCTTCTTTAATTTGGCGGCTTCCAATCCTTTAATTTTCATGTTTTTTAATCTATGTCCAAAACATTCTGAAACAAAGGAAATATATTTTTTTAATAAATTAAAGACAGACTTAAAAAATATGTTTAGCCAAATATTGAATTTTTTTGTTTTAAGGTATTAGTCGCGTAAAATCATTTTCGTCATATATTTTTTAAATTTTGCATGAGTGTTTCTGACATAATTATCTACAAAATAAGACCATTCCCATCGATTTTGACCGTTCCTAAGCTTTAAAATATCATTTCAAAGTTGATACTTTTTACATGGACGGAGCACCTAATGCATGTAAGGAATTTGCTTTATAATTATTTAAATAAAAACCAGTCGTCAGATTTTAAAATAAAACTACCACATAATACTTTCATTAGAAACGAATGCATACAAAAAAACTGAAATTTTTTGACCGTACCAAACTATAAATATATTAGGAGAAAGTTAACAAAATTTTAAATTATATGAAGTTCCACTGCTGGAAAGCAGTACACTTGGCAACGCTGTAGCGCGCGAATGCATACAAAATTCAAAATCATGCAAAGTACACAGTTAGAAAGTAGGAATATCTCATAGAGTAGAATAAAAAAATAATATATTTAAAATTTCACAGCATAGATTAGTATTAAATAATTCTCAATTTTTTAAATTAAATCATATATTTTAAGAAAAATAAGAATGAGAAACGTTAAATTGGTTGGTTATATTTCAACAGTTAAGAAATAAAAAAATTTTTTGATGAAATATTTATTTTTTACTTTATAAACCAATTTATAATACATTATTGATGTAAATATTAATTATAAATAATTAAAAATTAGTTTTCAAAGAAGCATACTTGAATTTTTTTTAATAATATTCCCATCTTTAATTATTAATTATTCTTAGTAATTATTAATTATTAATCAAAAATAATTCAAAAATAGCTTTTAAAGAAGCTAAACACTTTTTGTGACTCCAACATTCAGTAGCACTGGTACATTCAGATTGCGACGTTGCCGCGATCAAAACTTTAGTTCTACACGTGCGAGAACGCGGCGCTCTGAGTGAAACTTACCTGTACCCTTCAAAAAGTTTGACTCAGAACTATACCTCTTGCTAAGCACAGACTGAGTCAGACTCAAGACAAACTTTTGGTTAGAGCCGGCGCGCGACTAATACCTTAAATAACAATTATTATAACAATTAATACTATAATTTTTTTAAAACTTTAAATAACAAAATTGTTATATTATTTTTTGCTTATTACAAAGTTTATTTAACTTAATTATCCTTGGCGAAAAGGTTAAACGTAAATTGGACAACGAAACGACCTTTTCGCGTCCACTCGCGGATGCTGTTTGTTTTTTGTTGTTTTTAACTTTTAAATAATAAAATATCATTGCAAAAGTATTCGAAACTGTATAAAATAAGTTTTTTTAAGTCAAATGATACCATATTTGTGTATGAAAATGTTACACCGAATATGTGGTTGGGTATGACATACCTGAGCGTAAAACTGCCTTTAAACATTTTTATGTGATTTTTTTCGTTTAATTATAGTATTAAATTATAAAAAGGTATCTAATAAACAATATGTATTTATTTATTGTTTTAAAAGTTATAATTTTTAGGGTTTCGTACACCTTCGGTGTACCGACGGAACTTTTATGAAAAGACTCTTGTGTCCTTCCCAGCTATGTGCCCCCCCTTAGCGGCTGCAATATTTGATATAGAGAGCTGAAATTTTTTACATTCATGTATTTTCAGGTGCATATTACAGAAAAAATATAGTTAGGCCGATTGGATTTGATCGTTACAAGCTAGAAAGGAAAGAAATCAGGTTTTTTCGAAAAAATTGGAAAAAATGACCTTGTCTCTCCCTTAACTTCTGAGTGGAAGTTCTGAGTTCTTGAGTGAAAGTATGAAAAATAAAAGTTATGCAAAGCAGATATTTAAATGTGTTTGTTTATTTATATATTCTTATTTATTTAAAATTTATTTATATATAAAAAAGAGTTTATTATTGTTGGTGTACGAAACCCTCGAATTAATGTATATGAACGAAAAAAATTAGAACAAAAAAGTATCACGAAGACGACTAAATAAACATTTTAATAAAATAGGAGATATTTGAGAAAATTTTAAAATCATTATAACTTTTTAAGAAATAAATATTTTTTAATGAGATTTGAAATTGAGGTGCATTTTACATGTCAATTGCTAAAAAATATAAAAAAAGTTGCAAAATTAGCAAAAAATAATTTAATGAAAAAAATTAAAATAGAATTTTTTTGTAATTCATATGTTTAATGTATAAGTAAATTTTAATTTTAAATCATACCCTTACATAAATTGTTGAAAAAGTATGTGAAAAATAAAAATTCTGGGCCAAGTGACGTCACGAAGACGACAAAACAAACATTTTAATATAATAGGAGATATGGGGTAAAATTTCTGTAACTTTATTTGTTTATAGAATTTATCACTTTTTATTAACACTAATTAATTAATTAATACCTCTAAGGCAAATAAAAAGGACATTTCCATATTTTTTGTGTTGAAAGTATACGTTTTAAACGTTCTAAAAAAAGTTGAAAAATAAAAAAAATTTGTAAAAAAATCAACAAATTTTTGATTTGTAAATAAATGGGGTAAAATTTTGAATTTTTTTCACAAATCTTTATTAAATGAAATTTGACATAATTCAGCATTCAACGAGCCCTATATGAAGTACTTTGGATTAGTGGATTCTTAATAAACAATTGGTTAACATTACAATTGAGGGGGTAAATAGCATAAGGTGATACCCGCCACATTCATTAAATGACAATTAAGCCCATCAATTTTATATAAAAATTCCTCTAATGCAAAATAGTTCATATGTGACCTGGTCTGAGAAAACGGTGCTATCGACCAAGACCAAATTTTCGAGAAAAACTCGTTTACAATTTTACTACTATTTAAAATAGATTTCTTGAATAATTTTATATTTCAAAGGACCTACATAAGTGTTCCTTATGTATTTTTTTATGCTGAACACGATTTTTATGGTTAAATAATTTTTTGAACATCAGTGTTATTGTTATAAACAATTTTTTTTGCAAAAGTCAAAATATGAAATTTTAAAATTTAACTTAAACGACTTGCGGATGTTCTAGAGGACTTAAATTTTTTATGCACATTCAGAACTGACAACCGCACAATAATCCATGGTTATTTTTTACCTACAGAACCAGGTTGCCAATGATGGGTATACTTTAGGATCATCGCTGAGAACTTATAACGAATTTTTTTAATGATTTTGGCATTCATATTTGAGGTTTGAGAAAATATTCTTATCACTTAGACAACCAGGTCGCCGAGAATGGGTATTTTTTCAAGATTGACTTTTATCTTAGAATTACTTATATTATATATAAAAATATTATATATATATTATATATAGAAATTTTACCCCATATACATATATTAATATATTTTTAATAAAAAAATAAGTAATATCTTATGTAAAATGAATTGTAAATTTCATAGAATTTCCATAAAATTTTTTACAGAATTTTTAGTAATAAATATTTAATCTAGATAATTTTAAATCAAACTCTTTTAAAAATTTCATGCTTTTGGAGATAAAATTATTTTATTATTTTAAATTCTACATACCTTCTATAACTTTTTGCTTGTCTTCATCTAATGGTTTTCTTGGAGATCGTTCCGGAAGTTGAATTAAATTATCAACAATTTTAACGTATCTGTTCACCAAATTATTGCGACCATACAAGGCAATTGACAGATATTTGACAAATTTGGAATGGTTTTCCTGCACTTGTATTCCTTCCCATGCTTCTGATTTAATACTTTGTCCATTTCCAAGATAAATGTGTTTTATCTAGTATATAACAAAGTACAATATGTTATCATTTACTTTATTTGTTTGTAGAATATTTTATTGTTTATAAATATTAATTAATTAGTTAATATTTTGATAACAAAACATATAACATTTTATGAGGCAAAAGTTTTGAACGTTCAAATGAACAAATTTTTTTTTTGAACTTTTTTAAGTACGAATTTTATTACAGAATATTGTTTTAAATATTTAAAAAGAAGTTATTAATTTAATAATTGTTTAATTTGGTGTTTTATTTTACATTGCCATAATAAATTTTAATAGTTTATAGATTGAACAAAATTTTTTGTTCATTTGAACGTTCAAAACTTTTGGTTTACGACATTTTCATATTTTTTGTACTCGAAAAAGACTTTTTGAACGTTATAAAAAAAATTTCTTAAAATTCCAAACTGTACTCGGAAATACAGGGGGTCAAAGGGGGCCATGTAAAAAAACCTGCAATATTACCGAATAATAAAGTTCAAAAAGTCAAACGAAATGGTTCCATCAAGATTTTCGATTGCTCATTACGAATTTGAAGTCCTTTTCAAAAATTCAAAATGGCGAATCCAATATGTCAGACAACAATTTTAAAAATCTATCAAATTGACCTGAAACTGATTACACGGGGGTCTTTGGGGTCGCTGATTACAAATCTAAGGTCCGTTTTTAAAAATTCAAAATGGCGGATACAATATTGCGGTCAACAATTTTTAAAATTTATTCAGTTTAATTGAAAATAGGTACTCGAGTGTTACCCCTGAGTAACTATTTTCAAGTAAATTGAATGGATTTTTAAAACTGTCATCCGCCATATTGGACCCACCATTTTGAATTTTTAAAAACGGACCTTAAATTCGTAATCAGCGACCCCAAAAACCCCTGATTAACCATTTTCAAGTAAACTGGCTTGATTTTTGACATTGTAGTCTGCCATATTGGATCCGCCATTTTAAATTTTGAAAAACTAACATCGGATTCGTGTTCAGCGACCCCAAAAACCCTCGAGTCATTTGAATTTCTAGACATAGGGTAGGTGAGGCAGTTATCGGATACGTCTTGAAATATATATATATATACAATTTTTTTGAATTTTATGATGTATGAGATCTACTATTTTTGGAATTTTTTTATCTTCAAGTGTTTAGAAAATGACATTTTTTAAGAGTATTTTTTTTTAAAGAAAAAACTTATGTTATTGTTGAAACTTACTAAAAGCGTTCGGATTTACCCCGGTTGACCCTAATAAAATTCTATTAAGTGGAACAATTTTCTTGACATGTTTTAATTATTATTGAACTTGATAAAAAATAAGTTTTATTTGATTTTCATTATTTTGTTTCATTGTATACATCTTCTTTTTCATTTTATTTAAATATTATTTGTATATTCCTTGTATTTTAATAAATGTTATAATCATTTTTATTGATAATCAAACAATGTTACATAACCCTCTAAACGTTTAACTAGTTTTAACGTGTTTGATAATTAGGGCACGAAAACTAGATTTCCAATGTTTATTCCTTCCGATAATTCAAAAAAAAAAATTTTTTTTATAATTGTAACCATTGTTAACCATTGATAACAATGTCCCGAATGTTATTGTTTTATTCATATGAAACTTTCTAATTATTATAAATATTCTACACATTATTTTTTTTAAATAATTGTAATTTACAAAAATTAATTGATATTCAATTTACTAATACTAACTGTCTTACATTCGGTGCATTTAGCCTAGATACTTTGTAAAGCAATGATTTTTTGTTTCAAAATTGATTATGTAAATATTTCAGAAAATAACTATTACTTTAAAATCATAATTTATAAGGTTTAATTTTCTTACCTTCTTACCATTTTTTGTCTTCATAGTAAAAGTCGAATATTTTTCTCTTGACTTCATTTCAAATTTAGTATCATCATCAAATGATAAATCTGCGGTTAAATATTTAATTTTCAATATATGCATGTAATTTTTCTTAAAACAGTGAAACTTAAATTAAAAAATTTTACTTATATTTAATAATAATTATAGATTTACTCAACCTTTATTTTTAATTGAATAGGGAATTTTTACGAGGGCTCAACTTGGAATTTTAAAATTTTACAAGACACAAAAAATATTTACTTAAAAAAGTTATAATAAAAAGAAGCCAATTTTTTCTGTTATTACTAACTATTATTTTACATGAAAAAATGTTAAAATAAGTGTCATTAATGAATAAAGTTTTAAAAAAATTGATATTATAGTTTCCAGAGTTATGGCCTTTTCGAAATTTTTAAAATAAATTTAATCATTTTCGTCATAAAACAATATTATTATTATGGTTTCTTGCTATGGTGTAATACATTTTCTTCATTTTTTTTAGTTATTAGAACGCATTATTATATTTAATTACTTTTAAAATCATAGAATTATATAATAATATCGTAGGTTAAAGTCACAGTTAAACAATTGAAAAGTCAACTTCCTGTTATCTTTTTACATAGAGTTGAGCCATTTCAGAATTTTCTTATTCAATTGTGTAAAATCAAAATAAGTTTTTATTGAATATTATAGATCTATTGAAGACTTAAGTATCAGTGATTTGTATTAAGAGTTGATCTTCTTTATGTATTTAAGTTAAGAATCACTAACATAACCTGAAAAGTCACTTTTATACTAAGGTGCATTTACGTAACTCTTACTGTCACTAAAAAAATTTTACTCTCACCCTTACTGACACTAAAAAAAATTGTTACCCTTCCTAAAAAATTATTCACTCTCATCCTCACTCTTACCAAAAAATTCTCACTCAACCTCTCTTAAATTTTTGTAATCTTAGCCTTACAATCAATCAAAAAATTTTCAGTCTCAGTCTCACTGAAATTTTTTAATTTCAATCACATTCATTCAAAAAATTTTCATAGTCAATATCTCTCTTACTCTAAAAATATGATAAATTGCAATATATATAATGTACCCTTCTGAAAATTCTCATGTAGGATTTTATATATGATGTGACATAAATTCATATATTAAAATCTACATAAAATTCTATGTGTCATGTAAATTCTTATAAAGGTATTCTTAGGTAATAAATTATATAAATTTATATGTTAATGTCCAAAATTTTGTAAATATATATGTGCCATTCCATAAGTTTTTTTAATCACTTTTCGGAATAACCTTTCCAAATTAAATGAAACATTTTTTTACAATATTTATTAAGGGGGGGACATCAGTTGTAACTCAAAAAATAATGCAACAAGAATATTTTCCAAAGAAACAATAATACTTTTTAAAGAATACTATCTATTAGTTAAAAGTACATGTAAAAAGTTGTACTTTAAAAGAAAAAAAATGTTTTGTAACAAAAACTTTTGGAGATATGAGCCATTGAAGTGGCAACTTAAGAAAAAAGGCGAATAGCGGTAACCAGCAGGCTGCAAGTATATTTCGTCTAAAATACAAAAATGAAATTGATTTACATTAATTATAAGATTATCTAGTTCGTGATCGAAGGATTTAAAAAAAAGAAAAATTTGACAAAATGGCGACCTGTCAAAGTCAAAAGTATGATTTTCGTTAAAAAAATACAGTCGATTTTCAATTATATGAAAAAAAATTTTGCATAAAAAAAATTCTTCGATCACGAACTAGACTTACGTGTGTAAATGAAGCATACTAAATTTCAAATAAATCGGTTTAATGGTTATCGAGTAATCGTGGTCACCGACTTGGAGAATGTCATTTTGAGAAAAACGCATTCAAAGTTTCAACTTACTTTTTTTTGTTCAGAAGAAATTTTTTTTCCAAGTTACAAAGAGTCATCGATTCCTGGACCATATAATAATAATTTCTAAATATGGGACGTTTCACGTCAACCGGCCCAAAGCTATGTCCAAAATTCTATGCAATAACAATAAACATGTAATACATGAAAATACTCGTAAACTCATCCCCTTTCAATTGCAGAGTGGCAGAATTGAAAATTCATAATGGCGTCCTTACTATGTCAAGTGGAAGCGGCTAACTTCAGAAATAAGTAAATATATTTATTAATTTCTTTTAGAAAATTATGCAAAAATTTTAGGTCACCACATATTTAAATGTTTTCGAGGTCGCTGATTACGAATCTGAAGTCAGTTTTTCAAAATTCAAAATGGCGGATCCAATATGGCCGGATTATTTTTTAAAAATTAATTGAATTTACTTGAAACTTGTTACTCGGGGGTTTTCGAGGTCGCTGATTACGAATCTGAAGTCAGTTTTTCAAAATTCAAAATGGCGGATCCAATATGGCGGATTATTTTTTAAAAATTTATTGAATTTGCTTGAAACTTGTTACTCGGGAGTTTTCGAGGTCACTGATTACGAATCAGAAGTCAGTGTTTCAAAATTAAAAATGGCGGATGCAATATGGCGGATTATTTTTTAAAAATTCATTGAATTTTATTGAAACTTGTTACTCGGGGGTTTCCGAGGTCGCTGATTACGAATCTGAAGTCAGTTTTTCAAAATTAAAAATGTCGGATCCAATATGACGGATTTTTTTTTTAAATTCATTGAATTTGCTTGAAACTTGTTACTCGGGGGTTTCCGAGGTCGCTGATTACGAATCTGAAGTCAGTTTTTCAAAATTCAAAATGGCAAATCCATACTTTGTGATACTTTGTGGCCTTTAAAAAGGCCGATTGTTATAATTATGAACTGTAAGATGTGGTAGCCTTGAAAAAGGCTGATTGTTGTAATTTTTAAACCATAATTTTTTTGTGGCCTTAAAAAAGTCCGTTTGAATTAAATTTACAAAATACATTCAAACCAATGTAATTATATTTTAATATTGCATAACTGCAATAGGATGAGGTGCATTTGAATATTTAAATATTTTTAATTTTTTCTCTGATGTTACAATAAAAGAATGAGCAGATTGAATTTTTGTAACACTAGGTGCTCTAGAAAATCTACTAGCAAGTTTTCGTTAAAACTCTCTCGTGTTATTGCTTGTTGTAAAAGAAAATCTGCGAAGTCTTGATATTTTGCTTAGCCCATAGTTAAAGAGTCCTTGCATTTAAAATGGCTTTGTCTGGTGAGGATTGCAAGCTAGCACGAGTGGCTTCTCTCTTTAAAATAGCTCTTATGCCATCACATGATACTTTACAGATCACACACTGCGGGTTTAATAAAAACATTTGAACATCGTGAAAAAAATGACAATCGCTAAAACATATCTTACGAAGTCTGAATAAGTACTTTTATAATTTAGATAGCGTCCATGTTTTTACGATGCTCAAATGTTGTTACTACTTACATGAACATTCAAGAAAATAAATTATTATTACAGCCGCATTTAAAAAGTTACTAAAACTTCGTTAATCAGTTAATAATTAAATGTACTGAATCAGCCACATTATTTGATTATTCGTTTTCTTCCTTTCGATTTATACAGTTTCTTTGACTCGCAACAAGGTGAATAATTTTATCTACAAATATTGTACCTAATTTCCTTCTAAATCATAGCAGAGAGTAAAGAAAAATTAAGGAAAAGTTGTGTTTAAGGAAGACCTCAGGCATCTCAGAACGGTAGGACTTCAGATTCATGATCAGCGACCTCCAAAACCCCCAAGTAAAAAGTTTCAAGCAAATTCAATCAATTTTTAAAAATTCGTCCGTCATATTAAATCCGCCATTTTCAATTTTGAAAAACTGATTTCAGATTCGTAATCAGCGACCTCGAAAACCCCCAAGCAACAAGTTTCAAGCAAATTCAATGAATTTAAAAAAAATTCGTCCGCCATATTGGATTCGCCATTTTTAATTTTGAAAAACTGACTTCAGATTTGTAATGAGCGATCTCGAAAATCCCCGAGTAACAAGTTTCAAACAAATTCAATTAATTTTTAAAAATAATACGCCATATTGGATCCGCCATTTTGAATTTTGAAAAACTGACTTCAGATTCGTAATCAGCGACCTCGAAAACCCCCGAGTAACAAGTTTCAAGCAAATTCAATTAATTTTTAAAAAATAATCCGGCCATATTGGATCCGCCATTTTGAATTTTGAAAAACTGACTTCAGATTCGTAATCAGCGACCTCGAAAACATTAAAATATGTGGTGACCTAAAATTTTTGCATAATTTTCTAAAAGAAATTTAATAAATATATTTAATTATTTCTGAAGTTAGCCGCTTCCAGTTGACATAGTAAGGACACCATTTTGAATTTTCAATTCTGCCACTTTGCAATTGAAATGGGATGAGTTTACGAGTATTTTCATTTATTACATGTTTATTTTTATTGCATAGAATTTTGGACATAGCTTTGGGCCGGTTGACGTGAAATGTCCCATATACAATTGTACAATCCCTTCATTATGTTGTGATAAGATTGTTAAATGATACAATTGTCTTTTTCGTCTTACAAATTATGTCCTTCTTCTGTAGAATAAGTGGTATAGTCCTTAACTTTCTGTGAACATTAAAATCACATTAAGTACTTCATGAGTTGCTTTTTAAACCATGATTGTTCTCATATAAAAATGTCTTCATTATAAAGTAGGTAAAACATTCATAATCCGATAATAATGTAATATTTAATAATATATTACCTACAATATAACGATGAAATCGAATTATTATATTAGAAGGTAATCACTTTGTAGAAAAACTGTCACTAAATTAAATTTATAACTAAAGAACTCCACAAACCACCTTTTCAGGAAGAATAATAATGCCCACTTAACCTCATACCCCGTCCTACACATAATTTTATGGTATAACTATTATTCTACTAGAAAAAGAAGATGGCATAGAGTTATTCTTAAGTATAACAAATTTAGTGATATGCTTACCATGTGAATGGCGCATAATGATATTAATTTCTTGATTCCTCTTGTAAATCCTCCATTTTCCAAAAAATAAATGACACGATGATTTTTTAAACAATCCTCTTGTTGTGTTTATTACCGATGAATCCTTTTTTTGCGGTGTACATGATGATGATGATGATTATGATTATACAGGAACATCTTGCTTTTCTTATTATTTTTGATGTGTGTCTTCATCTAAATGTATGTCCCACGTCGATATTTCGCTGAGTGTTCTTGATTTTATTTCCTGCAGTATTTTGTGATTGATGAAATTCAGTTGTTGCTTTCCATGCAAATCACAATGCGGAAAACATACCACCTAATTTCTTTTACTATTAAATAACTCAACACGCATCTTTTTCGAGAAGAATAATTTTGCACACCTCACCACATACCCAGTCATACACATAATATTATGGTATAACTATTATTCTACTAGAAAAAGAAGATGGCATAGAGTTATTCTTAAGTATAACAAATTTAGTGATATGCTTACCATGTGAATGGCGCATAATGATATTAATTTCTTGATTCCTCTTGTAAATCCTGCATTTTCAAAAAAATATATCACATGATGATTTTTTAAACAATCCTCTTGTTGTGTTTATTACCGATGAATCCTTTTTTTTCGGTGTACATGATGATGATGATGATTATGATTATACAGGAACATCTTGCTTTTCTTATTATTTTTGTTGTGTGTCTTCATCTAAATGTATGTCCCACGTCGATATTTCGCTGAGTGTTCTTGATTTTATTTCCTGCAGTATTTTGTGATTGATGAAATTCAGTTGTTGCTTTCCATGCAAATCACAATGCGGAAAACATACCACCTAATTTCTATAACTATTAAATAACTCAACACCCATCTTTTTCGAGAAGAATAATTTTGCCCACCTCACCACATACCCAGTCATACACATAATATTATGGTATAACTATTATTCTACTAGAAAAAGAAGATGGCATAGCGTTTTTCTTAAGTATAACAAATTTAGTGATATGCTTACCATGTAAATGGCGCATAATGATATTAATTTCTTGATTCCTCTTGTAAATCCTGCATTTTCCAAAAAATATATCACATGATGATTTTTTAAACAATCCTCTTGTTGTGTTTATTACCGATGAATCCTTTTTTTTCGGTGTACATGATGATGATGATGATTATGATTATACAGGAACATCTTGCTTTCCTTATTATTCTTGTTGTGTGTCTTCTTCTAAATGTATGTTCCACGTCGATATTTCGCTGAGTGTTCTTGATTTTTATTTCCGGCAGTATTTTGTGATGAATGTGATTGATGAAATTCAGTTGTTGCTTTCCATGCAAATCACAATGCGGAAAACATACCACCTAATTTCTTTTACTATTAAATAACTCAACACCCATCTTTTTCGAAAAGAGTAATTTTGCCCACCTCACCACATACCCAGTCATACACATAATATTATGGTATAAGTATTTTTCTACTAGAAAAAGAAGATGGCATAGAGTTATTTTTCAGTATAACAAATTTAGTGATATGCTTACCATGTGAATGGCGCATAATGATATTAATTTCTTGATTCCTCTTGTAAATCCTGCATTTTCCAAAAAATATATCACATGATGATTTTTTAAACAATCCTCTTGTTGTGTTTATTACCGATGAATCCTTTTTTTGCGGTGTACATGATGATGATGATGATTATGATTATACAGGAACATCTTGCTTTCCTTATTATTCTTGTTGTGTGTCTTCTTCTAAATGTATGTTCCACGTCGATATTTCGCTGAGTGTTCTTGATTTTTATTTCCGGCAGTATTATGCGATAAGTTTGATTGATGAAATTCAGTTGTTGCTTTCCATGCAAATCACAATGCGGAAAACATACCACCTAATTTCTATAACTATTAAATAACTCAACACCCATCTTTTTCGAGAAGAATAATTTTGCCCACCTCATCACATACCCAGTCATACACATAATATTATTGTATAACTATTATTTTACTAGAAAAAGAAGATGGCATAGAGTTATTTTTCAGTATAACAAATTTAGTGATATGCTTACCATGTGAATGGCGCATAATGATATTATTTTCTTGATTCCTCTTGTAAATCCTACTTTTTCCAAAAAATAAATGACACGATGATTTTTTAAACAATCCTCTTGTTGTGTTTATTACCGATGAATCCTTTTTTTTCGGTGTACATGATGATGATGATGATTATGATTATACAGGAACATCTTGCTTTTCTTATTATTTTTGTTGTGTGTCTTCATCTAAATGTATGTCCCACGTCGATATTTCGCTGAGTGTTCTTGATTTTATTTCCTGCAGTATTTTGTGATTGATGAAATTCAGTTGTTGCTTTCCATGCAAATCACAATGCGGAAAACATACCACCTAATTTCTATAACTATTAAATAACTTAACACCCATCTTTTTCGAGAAGAATAATTTTGCCCACCTCACCACATACCCAGTCATACACATAATATTATGGTATAACTATTATTCTACTAGAAAAAGAAGATGGCATAGCGTTTTTCTTAAGTATAACAAATTTAGTGATATGCTTACCATGTAAATGGGGCATAATAATATTAATTTCTTGATTCCTCTTGTAAATCCTGCATTTTCAAAAAAATATATCACATGATGATTTTTTAAACAATCCTCTTGTTGTGTTTATTACCGATGAATCCTTTTTTTTCGGTGTACATGATGATGATGATGATTATGATTATACAGGAACATCTTGCTTTCCTTATTATTCTTGTTGTGTGTCTTCATCTAAATGTATGTCCCACGTCGATATTTCGCTGAGTGTTCTTGATTTTATTTCCTGCAGTATTTTGTGATGAATGTGATTGATGAAATTCAGTTGTTGCTTTCCATGCAAATCACAATGCGGAAAACATACCACCTAATTTCTTTTACTATTAAATAACTCAACACCCATCTTTTTCGAAAAGAGTAATTTTGCCCACCTCATCACATACCCAGTCATACACATAATATTATGGTATAAGTATTTTTCTACTAGAAAAAGAAGATGGCATAGAGTTATTTTTCAGTATAACAAATTTAGTGATATGCTTACCATGTGAATGGCGCATAATGATATTAATTTCTTGATTCCTCTTGTAAATCCTGCATTTTCCAAAAAATATATCACATGATGATTTTTTAAACAATCCTCTTGTTGTGTTTATTACCGATGAATCCTTTTTTTGCGGTGTACATGATGATGATGATGATTATACAGGAACATCTTGCTTTCCTTATTATTCTTGTTGTGTGTCTTCTTCTAAATGTATGTTCCACGTCGATATTTCGCTGAGTGTTCTTGATTTTTATTTCCGGCAGTATTATGCGATAAGTTTGATTGATGAAATTCAGTTGTTGCTTTCCATGCAAATCACAATGCGGAAAACATACCACCTAATTTCTATAACTATTAAATAACTCAACACCCATCTTTTTCGAGAAGAATAATTTTGCCCACCTCATCACATACCCAGTCATACACATAATATTATTGTATAACTATTATTCTACTAGAAAAAGAAGATGGCATAGAGTTATTTTTCAGTATAACAAATTTAGTGATATGCTTACCATGTGAATGGCGCATAATGATATTATTTTCTTGATTCCTCTTGTAAATCCTACTTTTTCAAAAAAATATGTCCCACGATGATTTTTTAAACAATCCACTTGTTGTGTTTATTACCGATGAATCCTTTTTTTGCGGTGTACATGATGATGATGATTATACAGGAACATCTTGCTTTCCTTATTATTCTTGTTGTGTGTCTTCTTCTAAATGTATGTTCCATGACGATATTTCGCTGAGTGTTCTTGATTTTATTTCCTGCAGTATTTTGTGATGAATGTGATTGATGAAATTCAGTTGTTGCTTTCCATGCAAATCACAATGCGGAAAACATACCACCTAATTTCTATAACTATTAAATAACTCAACACCCATCTTTTTCGAGAAGAATAATTTTGCCCACCTCATCACATACCCAGTCATACACATAATATTATGGTATAACTATTATTCTACTAGAAAAAGAAGATGGCATAGAGTTATTTTTCAGTATAACAAATTTAGTGATATGCTTACCATGTGAATGGCGCATAATGATATTAATTTCTTGATTCCTCTTGTAAATCCTGCATTTTCCAAAAAATATATCACATGATGATTTTTTAAACAATCCTCTTGTTGTGTTTATTACCGATGAATCCTTTTTTTGCGGTGTACATGATGATGATGATGATGATTATGATTATACAGGAACATCTTGCTTTCCTTATTATTCTTGTTGTGTGTCTTCTTCTAAATGTATGTTCCACGTCGATATTTCGCTGAGTGTTCTTGATTTTTATTTCCGGCAGTATTATGCGATAAGTTTGATTGATGAAATTCAGTTGTTGCTTTCCATGCAAATCACAATGCGGAAAACATACCACCTAATTTCTATAACTATTAAATAACTCAACACCCATCTTTTTCGAGAAGAATAATTTTGCCCACCTCATCACATACCCAGTCATACACATAATATTATTGTATAACTATTATTCTACTAGAAAAAGAAGATGGCATAGAGTTATTTTTCAGTATAACAAATTTAGTGATATGCTTACCATGTGAATGGCGCATAATGATATTATTTTCTTGATTCCTCTTGTAAATCCTACTTTTTCAAAAAAATATGTCCCACGATGATTTTTTAAACAATCCTCTTGTTGTGTTTATTACCGATGAATCCTTTTTTTTCGGTGTACATGATGATGATGATGATTATGATTATACAGGAACATCTTGCTTTTCTTATTATTTTTGTTGTGTGTCTTCATCTAAATGTATGTCCCACGTCGATATTTCGCTGAGTGTTCTTGATTTTATTTCCTGCAGTATTTTGTGATTGATGAAATTCAGTTGTTGCTTTCCATGCAAATCACAATGCGGAAAACATACCACCTAATTTCTATAACTATTAAATAACTTAACACCCATCTTTTTCGAGAAGAATAATTTTGCCCACCTCACCACATACCCAGTCATACACATAATATTATGGTATAACTATTATTCTACTAGAAAAAGAAGATGGCATAGCGTTTTTCTTAAGTATAACAAATTTAGTGATATGCTTACCATGTAAATGGGGCATAATAATATTAATTTCTTGATTCCTCTTGTAAATCCTGCATTTTCAAAAAAATATATCACATGATGATTTTTTAAACAATCCTCTTGTTGTGTTTATTACCGATGATGTTTATCACATGATGATGATGATTACACCGTCCGACACGATTTTTCACACATGAAAAAATCAATGATTTTCGGAAACTAGGACCAAAAAAAAGATACCCGTGTCTGGCCGTTTTGCTAGATCAGGTTATTTTTTCGTTTTAGGGGTAAAAACATCCCTTAAATGAAAGGTGATAGGAAATCTAGTACAAATTAATAATTTTTTATGAAACCTGGTATCTCGGGGTTTTTGGGGTCGCTGATTACGAATATGATGTCAGATTTTCAAAATTCAAAATGGCGGATCCAATATGGCGGTCGAAATTTATAAATATTAATTATTTTTTATAAAACTTGGTATCTAGGGGTTTTTGAGGTCGCTGATTACAAATCTGATGTCAGATTTTCAAAATTCAAAATGGCGGATCCAATATGGCGGTCGAAATTTATAAAAAGTCATCGAATTCACTTGAAACTTGTTACTTGAAGGTTTTTGGGGTCGCTGATAACGAATATGATGTCAGATTTTCAAAATTCAAAATGGCGGATCCAATATGGCGGTCGAAATTTATAAATATTAATTATTTTTTATAAAACTTGGTATCTAGGGGTTTTTGGGGTCGCTGAGTACGAAAATGATGTCAGATTAGAAAAATAAAAACGCCAAATCTAATAAAGGTGAAGATCACAAATCTGAAAAATAATTTGGAAAATTTAAATGTTTTAAAATTTTTATTTTAAGTGATTTTTAATCTGAAAATTTGTATATTTGTTAACTAAGTTTCTACTAGAATTAATAAATTCAAAAGTTAAAAATCAAAATTTATTAAACAAATATAATGCAATAAAATAAAATTAATTGAAACATTTCATAACAACTCTTGTATTACGTTTTTGTAAATTTTAGACGCTTATTTTTACGATTTAAAGATTCACTGCTCGTATCACGACAAAGTGACCAGCAGTACTGTCCAAGCATTTGTCGAATGTCTTTTCCTTTGTAGCGAGTTTCAATTGTTGCGATGTCTTAATGGAAGCGTTCTCCATGTTCGTCGCTAAAGTCTCCAAGATTCGACGGGAAAAAGTCTAAATGATTATGGAGAAAATGAATTTTCAGTGACATATTAACGCCCATCGCACCATACGCAGAAATCATTTTTTTGACAATAGTTCTATAGTTTTCCGCCCTTTTGTTGCCGAGGAAATTTTGTACGACAGCTATGAAACATTTCCATGCTCTTCGTTCGATTGGTTTTAATAATTTCACAAATTTGTCGTCTTTAATCAGTTTTTCTATTTGCGGACCATTGAAAGCGCCTGAAGAAATATTTTAAATCATTTAATTAGAAATTGTAAATTCTCATGGTTACCACGATTCAAAAAATCAGGGAAAAATCAGAGAATTTTGTCAAAAGTACGTAAAAAATAGAAAATTTCTAGAAATGCTACGAAAATACTGTTTTTGAAAATTTTAGTTTAAATTTGAACTATTAAAAATTCTTGTCTAATTTTTATATAATTGAAAACATCGTTAAACTTTTGCATTTATGTCCACAAAAAATACAAAATTCTGTCCAAAAATCAGGGAAAATACAGGTAAAAACAAAATCAAAGTTTGGTGGCAACCCTGATTCTTAATAATGTTTATTCATGATAATTTACCAGCTTCGATTTTTGCGTCGCTTAGCTTTGGAAAGAGTTTTTTCAAGAACTTGAAGGCATCGCCATTAGAATCCAGTGCACGAACGAAGTTGCGGAAAAGGCCCAGCTTAATGTGAAGAGGCGGCAAAATAATATCACACCCATCGACTAGCGGATTATGATCAATACTAAATTCACCTAATTTAAAATTCGTTCGAGCATCCCATTTATAGTTGGTGTAGTGGTGTTCTTTTTTGCGACCCTCCCAAACACACAAAAAGCATTGATGTTTAGAAAATCCTTGCTTGACACCAGTTAACAGCGCAACAACTTTTAAATCACAACAGATTTTCCATTTATATTGGTTGTAATTAATAACCTCCAAAATTAGCTTCATATTTGCGTAATTTTCCGACATATTTGTAGCGTAAGCAATTGGAATTGATGGACATTTATTCCCAATGTGAAGCAATACTACTTTCAAACTAGATACGGAGGAATCTATAAAAAGCCGCCATTCTTCTGGAACATGAGGGTATCCAATATCACTAAACAATGCGTCGATGTCATTGCAATAACTAAATCTTTTTTCCTCATCTTCATGCATAATAAAATGTTTACTAAATGGCTCAGTGCTATAACGTTTCCGCTGAGACGTTATTTTAAAATCATCAGCAACCAAGTTCCATTGTTTTAAACGAGAACCAATTATTTCTGCTGTCTCTTTCGAGATTTTCGTATCTCGAACCATGTCGTTGAAATCTGATTGAGTTATGAAATGAATTTCTTCCAGATCTCATTCCGACCGTGACAGTTCAAATTCAGACGGCTCTGGCGATGAATGTTCAATTAACAATTCTGTCTCGTTTAAATGATCAACATTTAAAATGTTTTCTGAAGGAGGTGTTGTAAATTGTTCCGAACGTACCTGTGCATTTATTACGGACTCTACGTCAGCATAATCAATTTTTTCTCGTGTTTTATACTGAAATCCAAAACTTTTTAAATGTGATAAACAAAAATAACAATTTTCAGAAGAATGCTCAGTTCTCCGTAGCCAAATAGTCGGTTGAACGTACTACATTTTATGCTTAATAGATTCACTCTTCCATGCTAATAAACCGCGATAACAATACTCACAAATCACTTCGGGCACATACCACAAGTTTGCGATAAATGCTGAACCAAAGTACCTTTGATAACAATCAATAACACTTTTTGTTAAATTTCGCAAATAACTTGCGGGAGCAAAAAGTCCACACACGTAACAAAAATAATTACGCTTAGGAGAATTCATTTTTATTCAACAACACTTATGATTCTGACGCACAAAGTTAAAACAAATGACAGTTGTTTATATGTTCGTTTTCAGTTGCATAGTTACGGAAAATAGTACATAAAACAAATGACAATTGTAGACTTTTTTACTTTGCACAGCAGTTTTAAACAATTACTTCACATCTTTAAATTCATCTTACTTGAGCTTATTACTGTTATCTAATAAAAATATTCTTACTTATTACAAAGCCTGTTTTGTCATTAAAAAAGTGTCCAATATACAAAAAACACTTATGTGGAAATTTTTATTTTTTATATATTGTTTTCTAATCTTCCTTATTATTAGATCTATTTTGAATTTTAAAAATCTACCAACATATTCGTACTCAGCGACCCCAAAAACCCCTAGATACCAAGTTTTATAAAAAATAATTAATATTTATGAATTTCGACAGCCATATTGGATCCGCCATTTTGAATTTTCAAAATCTGACATCATATTCGTTATCAGCGACCCCAAAAACCTTCAAGTAACAAGTTTCAAGTGAATTCGATGACTTTTTATAAATTTCGACCGCCATATTGGATCCGCCATTTTGAATTTTGAAAATCTGACATCAGATTTGTAATCAGCGACCTCAAAAACCCCTAGATACCAAGTTTTATAAAAAATAATTAATATTTATAAATTTCGACCGCCATATTGGATCCGCCATTTTGAATTTTGGAAATCTGACATCATATTCGTTATCAGCGACCCCAAAAACCTTCAAGTAACAAGTTTCAAGTGAATTCGATGAACTTTTATAAATTTCGACCGCCATATTGAATCCGCCATTTTGAATTTTGAAAATCTGACATCATATTCGTAATCAGCGACCCCAAAAACCTCTAAGTAACAACTTTCAAATGAATTGGTAAATTTTTATAAATTTCGACCGCCATATTGGATCCGCCATTTTGAATTTTGAAAATCTGACATCATATTCGTAATCAGCGACCCCAAAAACCCCGAGATACCAGGTTTCATAAAAAATTATTAATTTGTACTAGATTTCCTATCACCTTTCATTTAAGGGATGTTTTTACCCCTAAAACGAAAAAATGACCTGATCTAGCAAAACGGCCAGACACGGGTATCTTTTTTTTGGTCCTAGTTTCCGAAAATCATTGATTTTTTCATGTGTGAAAAAAAAAGTTGAATTTTGTCGGACGCTGTTATACAGGAACATCTTGCTTTCCTTATTATTCTTGTTGTGTGTCTTCATCTAAATGTATGTCCCACGTCGATATTTCGCTGAGTGTTCTTGATTTTATTTCCTGCAGTATTTTGTGATGAATGTGATTGATGAAATTCAGTTGTTGCTTTCCATGCAAATCACAATGCGGAAAACATACCACCTAATTTCTTTTACTATTAAATAACTCAACACCCATCTTTTTCGAAAAGAGTAATTTTGCCCACCTCACCACATACCCAGTCATACACATAATATTATGGTATAACTATTATTCTACTAGAAAAAGAAGATGGCATAGCGTTTTTCTTAAGTATAACAAATTTAGTGATATGCTTACCATGTAAATGGCGCATAATGATATTAATTTCTTGATTCCTCTTGTAAATCCTGCATTTTCCAAAAAATATATCACATGATGATTTTTTAAACAATCCTCTTGTTGTGTTTATTACCGATGAATCCTTTTTTTTCGGTGTACATAATGATGATGATGATTATGATTATACAGGAACATCTTGCTTTCCTTATTATTCTTGTTGTGTGTCTTCTTCTAAATGTATGTTCCACGTCGATATTTCGCTGAGTGTTCTTGATTTTTATTTCCGGCAGTATTATGCGATAAGTTTGATTGATGAAATTCAGTTGTTGCTTTCCATGCAAATCACAATGCGGAAAACATACCACCTAATTTCTATAACTATTAAATAACTCAACACCCATCTTTTTCGAGAAGAATAATTTTGCCCACCTCATCACATACCCAGTCATACACATAATATTATTGTATAACTATTATTCTACTAGAAAAAGAAGATGGCATAGAGTTATTTTTCAGTATAACAAATTTAGTGATATGCTTACCATGTGAATGGCGCATAATGATATTAATTTCTTGATTCCTCTTGTAAATCCTGCATTTTCCAAAAAATATATCACATGATGATTTATTAAACAATCCTCTTGTTGTGTTTATTACCGATGAATCCTTTTTTTGCGGTGTACATGATGATGATGATGATTATGATTATACAGGAACATCTTGCTTTCCTTATTATTCTTGTTGTGTGTCTTCTTCTAAATGTATGTTCCACGTCGATATTTCGCTGAGTGTTCTTGATTTTTATTTCCGGCAGTATTTTGTGATGAATGTGATTGATGAAATTCAGTTGTTGCTTTCCATGCAAATCACAATGCGGAAAACATACCACCTAATTTCTTTTACTATTAAATAACTCAACACGTATCTTTTTCGAGAAGAATAATTTTGCCCACCTCACCACATACCCAGTCATACACATAATATTATGGTATAACTATTATTCTACTTGAAAAAGAAGATGGTATAGAGTTACTCTTAAGTACAACAAATTTAGTGTTATGCTTACCATGTGAATGACGCATGCTGATATTAATTTTTTGATTCCTCTTGTAATTCATCCTTTCTAGAAAAAATATGTCCCACGATGATTTTTCAAACAATCCTGTTGTTGTGATTATTATCGATAAATCCTTTTTTTGCGGTTAACATGATGATGATGATTATACAGGAACATCTTGCTTTCTATATCATTGTCGTGTGTCCTCTTCTAAATTTATGTCCCACGTTGATATTTCGCTAAGTGTTCTTGATTTTATTTCTTGTAGTAATATGTGATGAGTTTGATTGGTGAAATTTAGTTGTTGCTTTCGATGCAAATCACTTTGCGCAAAACATACCGCTTAATATCTTTTACTATTAAAGAACTCAACACACATCTTTTTCGAGAAGAATAATTTTGCCCGCCTCACAACACACACAGTCATACACATAACTTTATGGTATGACTATTATTCTCCTATACAAAGATGATGGCATAGAGTTACTCTTAAGTATAACAAATTTAGTGTTATGCTTACCATGTGAATGACGCATGATTATATTAATTTCTTGTTTCCTCTTGTAAATACTCATTTTTCAAAGAAATATGTCGCACGACGATTTTTCAAACAATCCTGTTGTTATGTTTATTGCCGATGAATCCTTTTTTTGCGGTGTACATAATGATGATGATGATTATGATTATACAGGAACATCTTGCTTTCCTTATTATTCTTGTTGTGTGTCCTCTTCTAACTGTATGTCCCACGTCGATATTTCGCTGAGTGTTCTTGATTTTTATTTCCGGCAGTATTATGCGATAAGTTTGATTGATGAAATTCAGTTGTTGCTTTCCATGCAAATCACAATGCGGAAAACATACCACCTAATTTCTTTTACTTTTAAATAACTCAACACGCATCTTTTTCGAGAAGAATAATTTTGCCCACCTCACCACATACCCAGTCATACACATAAATGTATGGTATGGCTATTATTCTACTAGAAAAAGAAGATGGCATAGAGTTATTCTTAAGTATAACAAATTTAGTGATATGCTTACCATGTGAATGGCGCATAATGATATTAATTTCTTGATTCCTCTTGTAAATCCTACTTTTTCAAAAAAATATGTCCCACGATGATTTTTTAAACAATCCTCTTGTTGTGTTTATTACCGATGAATCCTTTTTTTGCGGTGTACATGATGATGATGATTATACAGGAACATCTTGCTTTCCTTATTATTATTGTTGTGTCTTCTTCTAAATGTATGTCCCACGTCAATATTTCGCTGAGTGTTCTTGTTTTTTTTCCTGCAGTATTATGTGATGAGTTTGATTGATGAAATTTAGTTGTTGCTTTACATGCAAATCACAATGCAGAAAACATACCACTTAATTTGTTTTACAATTAAATAACTCAACACGCATCTTTTTCGAGAAGAATAATTTTGCCCACCTCACCACATACCCAGTCATACACATAATATTATGGTATAACTAGTATTCTACTTGAAAAAGAAGATGGTATAGAGTTACTCTTAAGTACAACAAATTTAGTGTTATGCTTACCATGTGACTGACGCATGATTATATTAATTTCTTGTTTCCTCTTGTAAATACTCATTTTTCAAAGAAATATGTCCCAGGATGATTTTTTAAACAATCCTCTTGTTGTGTTTATTACCGATGAATCCTTTTTTTTCGGTGTACATGATGATGATGATGGTTATGATTATACAGGAACATCTTGCTTTCTTTATTACTGTCGTGTGTCCTCTTCTAAATTTATGTACCACGTTGATATTTCGCTGAGTGTTTTTAATTTTATTTCTTGCAGTATTATGTGATGAATTTGCTTGATGAAATTCAGTTGTTGCTTTACATACAAATCAGTTTGCAGAAAACATATCACTTAATTTGTTTTATAATTAAATAACTCAGCACATCTCTATTTCAAAAAGAATAATTATGCTTACCCCACCACGTACACATAATTTTATCGATCAACATGACGATGATGATGATGATTTTGCAGTAGTACCTTGATTTCTTTATTATTTATGTGTCCTCTTCAAAATGTATATCCAACGATGAGATTCCGATGAATGTCTAACCAAAGCTAATGTACATTTAATTTTTTTGTTATTCTTGTTTTTTTATTTATTCTTGTTCGGGAAATGTCGTTATGATTTCTGTTTCGAATATTTTTAAATAGTGTAATCTCAGTTGTTGCTTTACATACAAATCACTTTGCAGAAAACATATCACTTAATTTGTTTTATAATTAAATAACTTAGCACATCTCTATTTCAAGAAGAATAATTATGCTTACCCCACCACGTACACATAATTTTATCGATCAACATGACGATGATGATGATGATTTTGCAGTATTATCTTGATTTCTTTATTATTTATGTGTCCTCTTCAAAATGTATATCCAACGATGAGATTCCGATGAATGTCTAACCAAAGCTAATGTACATTTAATTTTTTTGTTATTCTTGTTTTTTTATTTATTCTTGTTCGGGAAATGTCGTTATGATTTCTGTTTCGAATATTTTTAAATATTGTAATCTCATTTGTTTGGCGTTTGAGGAATGTCTTACGTTGTATGGATTTCTTCCTGCCAGTATTGTGATTAAATTTGCTGCTGCATAAATTCCACAAGCAATGCCATCTGTTTGTTCAGTCACGTCTCCTCTTACAATATTTTTCTCTTGTAAAAATGGGTATCGTTTTCTTATGTAAGTTTTCTCTTCTTCTGGTAAATCTTTAAATTCTTTTGTAAATAAACTGTCAAATATATGTAAATATTCTCCATCGAAGTAAATGCAACGCCAATGATCTGACGTGTTTCCTCCTATGATTTGGGCATCCCATTCCCAGTCCTCTGTGATCTCAAACGGTGGTATATGTTCTGGATATAGTAAATAGTCTACATTTAGTAAGTAGTACGGCGTCTGTTCTCGGCATAATTTCAATAGTTTATTGATGCAAAATTGGTCCAATCGGTTGTCATCTTCAATCAAATGCTTAAATTCAGGTAAAGGAATTGAATCAGCAATCTTTGTCGACAATCTTTTTAATGGTTGATCCGTTGGTGGTTTAATATATGCCACTATTTCAATGTCGTTGTCATCGTTGTTTTTTAAATCATTATGTTCATTAGTTTCAACATCAATGACCATTTCTCTATTATTCTCTTCTGTTTCGTCAATTGTATCATCTACTTGTATTTTATTTACTTTTATACCTTTAGCTTCAAGTATATAATCCGGTTCTCGTATTTTCATAAGTCTGTTCAAGCGACGATCAACAACTTCTGGAAGTACGCATTCCTTGAAGAATCTGGAGGGTTTGAATTCCATTTGATTTTTCCAAAAAAGGTCATCGCGTAAAACTATAACTATTTTTATATTTTTTTTGACCACATTGCAAATATGCAGAATTCACGCCTAGTTACGTGAAGCTGTCCCTGTATTTGAAAATAATATTTATGCTTAGTGTTCATATGATTAACATTGTTTTTATCATAAACAGATCTAATTCTTTTTGTTATTGGCATATTAAACGCTTTCTCAATTGTTGTTTCACTTGCTGATTTTGGACATTTCACCTCTACTATTCCACCTGGAACAATGTCATATAATGTTGCTGATGTTACTCGTTGTATAATATTTTCTGAAACGTCAATGTCTGACAAAGAAATATCAACAAGGCCATCTGGAGAAGCTGCATAAATTTCTTGTTCAGGATCAATACATAAACCACTTGGTTTAATTTGTATATTTAAAACCTTCTTTAATTCATTTACAGCATCTTTTTCGTGTTCAATTCCATATTCTATTGCTGCTTTAGCATTACTTGAATATGTAATTTTATCTGGATGTACAATTCTTTTAACTATTGTGTGACAAGATGTGGTTTCTGCCATATTACAAATATCGCCCATGTGTGATGCAGTTATCATTCCTTTCCTTGTATCGTGCCATAATTTGCTATCACGTTGCAAAACTGTCTTCTCAAAAATAATTTGCCGTTTATCTTGATTTTCTTTTAATTTATTAAAGTGCACTTGTTTTCGTAATTCCAAAATGCTTTTAGAAATGTCTACTTTCATTGCATTTTTTCCATAATGTTCATCTTTTTCGGCATCACGTGTGTCAAACATTCGTTTACCGTTGAGGTTGATCCTGTTTCTTTCTATTTGAAGTTGACGACTCTCTTCCATTGTTGTAATAACTTCAGGTACATTTTTATTTATTCCTTTATATAAAGTTGACAGTGCTCCTTTTTTGTTTGCTTGCATTATTTGGAGTTGTACTCGTGTTGCATATCCTCGGGCTTTATTGAAGGAAACTCTTTTGCCAGCTATACCTTTACAAATGTGATTGTTGAAACATTCACAATCATTGGTGGTTGCATTTTTTATTAAACTTTCCACATTACTTGACATTCTTTCTAATTCTGACATAATGTTCGGTAGAATCTTATTCTCTAACAGATGACCAAGATTTTCCTCGCCTAAAGTTGCTATTCCTTTACACGGCCAATTTCGTTCCAAACAATGCTTGTGTTCCCCATAACAGTGCCACACGGCGTTCTCTATATCTTTAAACAAAAGTTCATTCTTTTCCTTTTTAGAAATATTCTGCCCTCGTCTTCTTGTAGCTGCTTCCATTATTTCATCTACAATAGAAACACTACAGCGTTTTAAATGTTGTCGAGCTTGCAAACATCCATCTCCAGATACTTCATTTGGAAGTCGCGTTTTTGTCATATCTGACAATCTTATATATGTGTTTTTCTTCAAATGATTTACGCATTCATATTTTTTAACTTTAATGCCATATTCTTTGTAAGGGTCTGCTTTTAGAATTGCGTTGTGAACACTACTGTCACCATCGCCAACGAATTTTTTATATATTAATCCATACTTTTCTACGCTGGTTTTGAAAGCCTCTACTATTGCATCTGGTTCCATGCTGCTGGAGCTTTTATTCTTTTCAAAATTTCGAACGCAAATGTGCGAATTTGGTTCCCGTTCTTCTTTCTCTGCCCTTTCACAAGTGGAACATACTTTTATCCTCATAATTATATCAATTACTTCTCTAGTTTCATTTCCCGTTATAACTGCACTAGCTGCTGAAGCGTTATACGATCTACCATAAGACCGTTTACTCCATGCACAATCTGTTTTCACAGTTATGTAAGGAATTCCATCAACAACGTGTTTTTTTTCCATTGCTATGTTATATTCTTTTTTAGCAGACTCTGACAAAATTTCCCTACTTACCCCATAACTGTCCATAAAAATTTTATCCTGATATTTTCTAAACGTTTTTGCGCTAATGCAATCTAATCCTTGAGCAGCACGAATTTCTTTAGCATTCCAATATGGAATACCTGCTACCAAAACACCAGATGTAAAACTATAATTTGGATGCACGTAATTTTTATCTTCTGGATGTGTATTAAAGCTTAATATTTTTAAGCAACTATCACACTGTAAATATATTTTAGTCATGTCTCCTTTGTCGTTGAAGTCAAGAAGTGACCAGTGTCCATTTACACAATTTTCATTATGGTGATTTTCACGATCTGTTTTTTTCATTATTTCATTTAAAAAAAGTCCAATATGAACAACGCGAGGTCCTATGCTCTCAAAATTTTTAATACATTTATTTCCTTCCTCTTCTTTTACGTCGTTTACATTAGTTATGAGATTGTTTCTTTTATATTCTTTCACCGTTTTTAAATTATTTAAAATAACATTTTCTTCACACCTTTCTATAACGGAGTTTACATTCATTTCGAAATCTGAATCTCGGAAATTGCATGAAGAATCAAAAACAAAATCTGAGCCAACGTCAAATGCTATTGTATCTTCATTAATTTTGTAAAAAACATTTTGTTCATTCTCTTTTTTCACACTATTTAAATAATATATAGATGAATTTTCTGTACTCACCGCCACTATGTTTTCCTTTTCAGCAACTTGAGATGTATTTATTGCAGTATCCACTTGTAATCTACTATTATTTACATCTTCTTTCTTCATATCAGCTTCATGCTCCGTCAGCAGGTTCAGTAATCGCCTATAAAACATACACTTTTTGTAAAATATAATATTATTTGATTTATTTATTGTTTTCATTTCATTCTTTGCTATTATTAATTCTACAACTTAGTGTGATATACTGTAATAAGACAAATAAAAATTTTACTAATAAAAAATCAGTTTAAAAATAGACTAGGTACAAATTATGGTCGGCCGTTACGATTAGATTGACTGTCATCGGTCGGATCTCAATCAAGGTTCGACAGACTTTGATTGAGCATTTAGGTGCGAACACACGTTTAAAGATTCCTTGGAAAGTGCTCCTAGGATTTTGTTCTTTACAATTTTTTAAAAGAACCTGTTCTTTAATATAAACAATTAGACGTATTTAAATTTTTTTTTTATTTTCTCTAGAAATTTAGCACGTGGTTCCAAATTTTATGGGGTTCAGAATTTTCTAAGATTTTTTAAAATTTATTATTAAAAAACAAACAACTTTTTCTTTTAATATTTTTAAAAATAATATTAAAAGTAAAAAATCGTTTTTCACCGTTTTTAACGTAAAGAAAAATTGTGATAAAAATAATCAAACGAGAAAAATTTCTTCCAAGGCGAGGAAATTGCAATTTACTTGAAATTTTGAAGTTTTGTCATGGATATTCCGAAAATCACAAAATTTAACTTACATTGCTATTCTCTCGCCTCAGAAGCAATTTTTTTCGATTGATAATAGAAGCTCCTAAAGCTACTCTGAAAAAACAATTTCAAAACAATTGTTTTTCTTGCGACGGATGCAATTTTTCTGTTCTTTAAAATACTTCTAGCATTGAAACAAATCAATCGATAAAATTTTCTTCCAAAATGAGGAATTTTGAATTTACTTGAAATTTCTAGATTTTCGGAAAATCCGTGACAAAACAATGATAAATATTTTTTTTTTATTTCAGGTTTTGGACGGTTGAAAATAATCAAATTTCATTGATGAAAATTAGAATCCTTAATTTTTATTTTTTTGTAGAATCAACGTTGGTAACTTTAGTTTCATTATTATTTTTGGGCCACAAATAATTTTTTTAGGAAGAAAATTTGAAAAAAAATATTCTCATCGGAATATTATTTATGAAACTGATGTTACCAATGTTGAGTCAAAGAAAAAAAAATTCAGGATTCTAATTGTCATCTTCAATAAAATTTGATTATTTTCAACCCTTTAAGACCTGAAATAAAAAGAAAATATTTATCATTATTTTGTCACAAATATACTAAAAATTTCGAATTTTAACGTAAATTGCTATTTTCTCGGTCGGAAATAACCTCCATGAAGTTGTCGTTGACGCTCAGCGCCAAAAATTGTTTTCCACAAGACAAAAGATGTTAAATTTTTTTTTTTAATGTTCGGTGCCAATAATGCCTTGAGAAATACTTTTCAAGAAATAATGTGGACCAAAGCCTTTTTAAAAATGATTTGATTTTTTTGGTCCCTTGAAAAATAATTTTCGACACTGAGAGTCGACACCTACTTCATGGAGGTGAAACAAATTTTTTTTGATAATTATTTATTTAAATGCTAGAAGCCTTTTAAACAAGGAGACCTTTATGTATTTTTGATAAACATTTTGCTTCCTCATTGTGTGAAGCATAAAATTTGCTTCCTCGTGGAGGAAGCTATGAATTTCTCTAATCAATTAATTGATTTAAAACATTTCGAGTTAAAAACTGATTTAACTGAATTAAATTTTTTAAAAATTAAGAAAATTTTAATTTATTTTGGGTGTAACATATACTTTATATAAACAAATCGATTCATTTCAATGCAAGGAATTCAATTATTTTATGTATTAACTTGAATTTAAAAAAACACTAAATTTTTTAGCTAAAACATGAATTTCTGATTTTTCAATTTTTATTAATTCTTAATATTTAAATCAAATCTGTACTTTATATATGCCAATCGATTCGTTTTAATGCAGAGAATAAAATTATTTTATATATAAACTTGAATTTTAATAAACACAACATTTTTTAGCTAAAATGTAAATTTTTGATTTTTTAACTTTCATTAATTCTTTAAATTTCAATCAAATCTATACTTTATATATACCAATTGATTCGTCTTGATTTAAAGAAGACGATTATGTTATATATTACTTTAAATTTTTCAATTAAAAAAAAAATTTTGGAAAAAGACGATAAAATTTTTTTTTGGGGGCTACGAACGAAGCTGAAGTACGCAACGTTTATGATAAACGATTTTTAAAGAAATAAATTTTTTAAAATTAAAAATTCTACAATTTTTTTATAAAAAAATATTGCTTGTAGTTTTTATTAATAAACAAATTATAAAAAAAATTTTTTAGGTAAACAATTTTCTAATTTCCTTATTAAATAAAATTAATATCTAATCGCTGATCATAAACGTTGCGAACTTCAGCATCGTGGCTAGGAATAATTTTTTTTGTCAAATTTGCATATTAAAAAAATTAACCTCCATGAAGTTGGCGTTGACGCTCTACGCCATAAATTGTTTTTCACAAGACAAAAAATGTTAAATTATTTTTTTAATAAGATTTTTGGTGCAAATAATGCCTTAAAAAATATCACGTTGAGAAAATAATTCTTTCTTCAAAATTTCTTTTTAAGAAACAATTATTTGTGGCACAAAAAAAATTACGATGAGAAAATAATGTATATGTTAAATTTTCTCTATAATAACAATTTGAGATGAAAATTGTTTTTACTCAATAAAAAATTATATTCTCCTTGTGATATTATTTATGGAACTGAATTTACCAATCTAGATTCAAAGAATGAAAAATTAAGGATTCTAATTTTCATCAATGAAATTTGATTATTTTCAACCTTTAAAACCTGAAATAAAAAAAATATCTATCATTGTTTTGTCACGGATTTTCAGAAAATCTCTAAATTTAAAGTAAATTGCAATTTTCTCGTCTCGGAAAAAATTTTCCTCCTTTGATAATTATTTGTTTCAATGCTAAAAGCAATTTAAAAAACAGAAAAATTTATTTATTTATTTTCGGAAAATCCGTGACAAAAACAATTTTTTTATTTCATGTTTTGGAGGGTTGAAAATAATGAAATTTGATTTAATGAGAATTAAAATCCTTAACTATTATTTTTTTTTGTTGAATCAACGTTGTTAACTTCAATTTTATTATTATTTTTGGGCCACAAATAATTTTTTTAGGAAGAAAATGTGAAAAACAATATTTTCTTATCGTGATAAATTTTTTGGACTAGGAAATATTTTTTTGTCAAATTTTCTCTTTAAAAAATTATTTAAATGAATAACGTTATAATATTTAATTTTTTTTTTACGAAAATTACGAAGCTGAAGTACGCAACGTTTAAAGAAATAATTTTTTAAAATGAAAAATTCTATAATTTTTTGCCTAAAAAATATTTCTTGTAGTTTTTGTTAACCAACAAATTATAAAAAATATTTTTTAGACAAAAAATTATAGAATTTTTCATTTAAAAAAAAATCTTAAAAATCGTTTATATAAACGTTGCCTACTTCAACTTCGTCGAAAATTTGACAAAAAAAATTAGTCCTAGTTCAAAAAAATTATGAAGCTGAGAAAATAATTATTTTTCTGAATTTTCTTAGTCAAAATATTATTTTTTCCCAAAAATAATGAAGAAACTTAAGTTGTTTCAACGAAGGAAATAAAAGTAAAGGATTCTAATTCTTATTAATAAAGTTTGATTATTTTCAACTCTCCAAAACTTAAAACAAAAAAAAATTATCATTTGATTTGGCACGGATTTTAGGAAAATCTCGAAATTTCATGTAAATAGCAATTTTCTCGCCTCGAAAGCAATTTTTTTTACAATTATTTATTTTAATGCTAGAAGTCTTTAAAAAAAATAAAAATTACTTAAAAATCGGGGGAAATAGTAATATTTTTGAAATTTCGGGATTTTCTTAAAAATCATTTTAAAAAATGAAGCTGGGGTCTGTATTTATTACATGACGGAGAATTTTGATCGTGACAACGTCTTTTCTAATTAATTAAAATATATTTTATAAGATTATTATTTAGAATTTATTTTGTACATAAACACACTGAAAAAAAATTTATTTTCTTCAAATAATCGATTGCTTGACTATTGTCAAATAAATTTTAATTGAATTAAATAAATTATACTTGTACCAATAATTTTTGTATTTGAAACAAACAACATTTCATTGACTCAAATAATAATTATTTAATACAAATAAATATTTATTCGATAATGATAAAGTAACCGATTATTTGAATCAAATAAATTTTTTTTCAATGCATAAATTTAGAATAAACTGATAATAATTTCCAAACAATTGAATTTAAAAATATTGCATATTTTTATTTTTTTTTATTTTTGTATATTGCAAAAATATGCACCGAAATAATATCAAAACACAACCTCAATTATGTGTTTACTCTGTTGAAGAATTTTGGTGGACCAGTTAATTATAACAATTCTTGAACAAAATACATCTATGATTGAGGTTATGTTTCAATATTATTACGGTGCAAAATTTCAGCAATTGGCAATACTATGACTATGCTATGTACACAGGCCAACACTACATTACTCTACACTACACGATCGCATATCACTCCACATTTTTTTCTTCAAATAACGATACTTACAAAAACAAATAAACAAAGTGACAGCTTCGGCAACCATGTTCATTTTCACTATTATACATATATAGGCATAGTGGATACTGTCAGCAGTGGCGCTTTATACTAATATGTTAAATCTTTAACTGGTCGGTAACATAAAAAACTGTAAAAAATTTCATTTACAAATTTGACAAAAATAAGTTTGATTTAGATCGAAATTAATCACGTAACACAAAAATCTTGAAAATATGACTTATAGTTTTCGAAAAATCGACGGCGATATGAACGCCTATTTTTCTGACTGGCTCCCTAGACCTCGGAGTAAGACGTTGTCACGTCAAAATAAATATTTTTTTCCTCGCGTCGGAAGCAACTTTTCTGTTTTAAAAATTGCTTCTAGCATTAAAACAAATAATTATCAAACGAGAAAAAATTCTTCTAAGGCGAGAAAATGTCAATTTACGGATTTTTACGAAAATTCCGAAATTTCAAAAAAATTACTATTTCTCTGACTTTGAAGCAATTTTTCTGCTTTTTAAAAAGCTTTTAGCATTGAAAAAAATATTTATAGCAAAAAAAACATTGCCTTCGAAGCGAGGAAATAGCATATTACTTGAAATTTCGGGACTTTCGAAAAAATTCGTGAAAAAACAATGATAAATATATTTTTTTATTTTATGTTTTAAAGGGTCGAAAATATCAAATTTCATTGATGAGAATTAGAATCATAACTTTTTCGATGATTCAACGTTGGTAATTTCATTACGAAGCTGAAGTACACAATGTTTATGATAAAGGATTTTTAAAGAAATAATTTTTTAACATGAAAAATTCTATAATTTTTCTTCTAAAAATTATTTTTTGTTGTTTTCATTAATCAAAAAATCAAAAAAAAATATTTTGCAGACAAAAAATTATAGAATTTTTCATTTCAAAAAATTAGTTCTCTAAAAATCGTTTATCATAAATGTTGCATACTTCAGCTTCGTATTTTAGTTTCAAACTTTAAAACCTGAAATAGAAAAAACAGTATTTATCATTGTTTTGTCATGAAGTTTTCGAAAATCTCAAAATTTAAAGTAAATTATATTCATTATTTATAATAATTACAATAAAAATTATAATAATTTAAAATAATTATTTATTTTAATGCTAGAAGCCTTTTAAAGACAGAAAAATTGCTTTCAAATCGGGGAAATAGTAATTTTTTTAAATTTCGAGATTTTCAGAAATCCTTGAAAATACAATGATAAATATTATTTTTTATTTCAGGTTTTGTACGGTTCAAAATAATAAAATTTGATTAATGAAAATTAGAATCCTTAACTATTATTTTTTTTGTTGATTAAGCGTTGGTAACTTTAGTTTCATTATTATTTTTGGGCCACAAATAATTTTTTTACGAAAAAATGTGGAAAAAAATTATTTTCTCAACGTGATAATTTTGTTAGATTAGAAAAAAATTTTTTTTCCTCAAAATGGTAATAACACTGAAGGTACCAACTTTGATTCATCAAAAAACATAAAAGTAAAAATTTTAATTCTTATTAATCAAATTTGATTGTTTTCAACCCTCAAAAACCTGAAATAAAAACAAAATTATTGTATTGGTATGGATTTTTCGAAAATCTCGAAATTTCAAGTTAATTGCAATTTTCTTGCCTCGGAAAAAATTTTTCTCGTTTGATAATTATTTGTTACAATTACAATACTAGAAGCAATTTAAAAAACAGAAAAATTGCTTTCGACACGAGGAAAATAATATTTATCTTTGTTTTGTCACGTTTTTGACGAACCTCCATGAAGTTGGCATCGTCGCTTGGCGCCGAAAATTGTTTTTCACAGGAACAAAAATGACAAATTATTTTTTTTAGGATTTTCGATCCAAATAAGAAAATGAGAAATACTTTTCAAGGTAATATGTGGACCCAAAACCTTTTTAAAAATGATTTGATATTTTTTGTCCCGTGAAGAATAATTTTCGACGCCAACTTCATGGAGGTTTTTACGAAAATCCCGAAATTTTAAGTAAATTGCTAAAACCTCGCTTAGCCAGCAATTTTTTATGATAATTATTTATTTGTAATGCCAAAAGCCTTTTAAAAAACAGAAAAATTGCTTCCAAGTCTAGGAAATATTATTTTTTTTGAAATTTTCGACAAAAAGGTGACAAAAAAATGATAATTACTGTTTTTCTCGCGTTGAAAGCAATTTTCTGTTTTTTAAATTGCTTCTAGCATTGAAACAAATAAATATCAAACGAGAAAAAATTTTCTAAAACGAAAAAATTGCAATTAATTGAAATTTTCGGAAAAACCGTGACAAATCAATAATTTTTTTTAATTCTTGTTTTTTGAGGGATGAAAATAATGAAATTTGATTTAGGATTTTTTAGGAAGAAAATTTGGTAAAAATATTATTTTCTTATCGTGAAAATTTTTTTGGACTATAGGAATAATTTTTTGTCAAATTTTCATACTGCAAAAAAATTGTTAAACTAATTAAAGTAATTTAGTTATTTAATTTTTTTTACTACAAAAATTTGACAATAAAATTATTCTTAACCCCAAAAAATGTATCACGTTAAAAAAAAAATTTTTTCCTATTTTTCTTTCCAAAAAAACTATTTGTGGTCCAAAAATAATATTACGATGAGAAAATAATTTTTTCTTAAAATTTTGTTTGCAAAAAATTATTTGTGGTCCAAAATATTAGTAAAAAAAATTAATTTTTAAATTAATGATTGGATAAAAAAATTGAAGCGGGGGTCTGTATTTATTATACGGAACGAAGAATTTTGATCGTGACAACGTCTTTTTTAATTAATTAAAATATATTTTATAAGACTATTATTTATTATTTATTTTGTACATAAACACACTGAAAAAAATTTAATTTCTTCAAATAATGGGTTGCTTGACTATTATCAAATAAATATTTACTTGAGCAAAATAATTTTTAATTGAATTAAATAAATTATTCTTGTACCAATAATTTTTGTATCTGAAAGAAAAACTATTTCATTAACTCAAATAATAATTATAATCAGCGACACAAAAAACCCCCAGATACCAAGTTTGAAGTTAATAATCATTAATAATTTTTAAAAAATCGCCTACTTCTCAAAATCCGACATGTTTTTTTAGGTTAGAAAAAAATCCTGACGTGATGGAGCAAAACGGACTTCGGATTCGTGTTCAGCGCGTCAAAATACATAGGTTTAGGGTATTCCGGTCAAAAGTACATGACACTTTTTTTTGTGGGGCTGTTATTTAATAAAAAAAAAATTTATTCTATAATGAGAAAGTAACCCATTATTTGAATCAAATATATTTTTTTCCAGTGCATAACTTTAGAATAAACTGATAATAATTTCCAAACAATTGAATTTCAAAATATTCAATAAGAAATGCCACATTATTACCAATTGCTGAAATTTTGCACAGGAATAATATCAAAACATAACCTCAATTTACTCTGTTCAAGAATTGTGGTGGACCAGTTAATTATAATAATTCTTGAACAGAATACATCTATGATTGAGGTTATGTTTTGATATTATTTCGGTGCAAAATTTCAGCAATTGGCAATACTGTAACTATCCTTTGTACACAGGCCAACACTACACTACACTACACGATCGCATGTATTTTTAAAGGAATTATTGATTAAAAAAATTTTACTTAAATTTTTAGATATCTAAAATTATAAATATTTATATTAATCTAAAACACTTACCTAGCTTTTGGTCCTTTTTTTAGACAGTCTGAGTCCTGACGTTTGGTAAAAACCTGTTTGACGTTTTTTATATCTGTCCTGCTGTAATTTTAATCCGTTGTCCATTTCTTCAGTTTGATTAAAACTCATTTTTGTCACAAAAGCGCACAAAAACAAGAAATATATTTCCCGCACAACGCAACCGATCTTTTGTTTTTATAAACAATATCAGTGAAAGTTGCGAAGAATTTAATTTCACTACAAAAACAAAGAGTACTTTATTTATGAAACAAAGTTTTTTGTAAAAAGTAACTTTTTCATAAACAACATAAATCTTTTAGGAAATCTTTCCGTGCACGTTCAACACAGCGCTGATCCGACGGAAAACTGACACATTTTCAACTGGTCCCAGTGTGCGCATCAGCGTCTCGGTTACCCTCTCCTGATCTATTTTTTCCCCTGCGCGTCGTCATAAAAGACCCAAAAAGAAATATCTCCCTTGAAGAGAGAAAAACAACTTTAACATAAAAAAAGCACGCTGTGACTTGTTCTTTCGCCTTGGTGTTTTCGCTATCTTGTGTTGATAAATAACTTTCTCTTATAAATATTGCATCAGTTTTTTTATAATTTTTTTCTTTTTTGCTTCCTAATGGAGGAATTATATTATCATTTTTTTCATAATTTTTTCTATTATTTTTCGATCATTTTCCTATCATTTTTTCTATAATATTCCTATAATTTCCTATCATTTTTTCTATCAGTTTTCTATAATTTTTTTTATCAGTTTCCTATCTTTTTTCTACGATTTTTTCTATTATTTTTCTATCATTTTCCAATTATTTTTTCTTTAATTTTCCTATCATTATTCTGTTATTTTTCTATCATTTTCCAACCATTTTTTCTATCATTTTTTCAATTATTTTTCTATCTTTTTCTTATCATTTTTTCTATAATATTCCTATCATTTTTATATCAATTTCCTATCTTTTTTCAATGATTTTTTCTATTATTTTTCTATCATTTTCCTATCCTTTTTCTATTAGTTTCCTATATTATTTTCTAAAATTTTTTCTACGAATTTTAATTTTTGAATGCTCATAACTTCCTTAAAAATGCATCAATTTAAAATTTTTTTTCAAATTGTGTGATTTTAACTCAACTTTTGAAAACAAATCAAGAATTTTTTTTAACCATATTATTATCAAATTTTTTAGTTTTAATGATAAAAAGGCATTTTTCTCATTTGACGTACTAATCGATTTTTTTCAAAATTTTTTCAAAAAAACTACATCTGTTTTTGAAACTTTTAGGCCTAGCCCGATAATGTACAAACAATTTTTACATTATTTTCGGAATTTTTCAAAAAATTCTGAATATTTTAATTTTAAAAAATTTTTTGTTCTTTTTATGCTACGTACTTGTATGTATTTTGATACAATGATTACGAAAATCATAGTAACAATACCCGAAAATTTGTTTTTTTTCATTTTCATTTTCTGTATTTAGAATTCCGTTAACTGGTACCTATAATCATTTTACATTTTGATATAGTCGATAAGAAAGTGGATTGGTGTTAAATCCTTATATTTACATAAAATACTAATTGAAACTTTTTCTTTCAAAAAATGATAGAAAAATATCAAAAATCACAAAAGTTTGAAGAAGTTAAGCGAGTGAGTCCGATCACTAACGAGTAGTCACGAAAAAAAATGTCAGAGAAAAGTCAGGGAATTTTTTTCTTTCAGCCTTGCTGGACATCTTGATTTTAAAATAATTTTTAATACTGCAATATGAATTAAAAATAATTTTAATTAATATTTAATAATAAAATACTTCATTTGTTTGCTCATAATTTTTAAATAATTTTTATTTCTGCAATATAGACTAGAAAAAGTTTTGATAAATAATTGTTTTTACTTATTCTATATTTCTTTTTCTAAATATAATTAACTATAATAATCTTTGAATTCATTCATTCCGTCCGAACCCCTGCTGGGTTTTCAGTGACAGAGAAAAGAACAAGTTATGGAGAGAGAAAGATATATCTTTATTTTGCAAATGAGGGTTCACTTGACCTGCAATCTTTTAAAGAGGATTAATTAATAACTCTGAGGACCCAGGTAATAATTTCTTTCTGTCTTTATCACGTAAAAAAACTATAAAGAAAGTCTAAAACTAAATAGGTAACGCATACCTTTCTTTCTTACACTAAGGAATATAACATAAGTACTTCTTCTTTTAACATTGCGTTTCTCTATCTAGACAATTCAAAATGGCATAAGAATATCTTCGTCTAAAATCTTAATCTTCTTCCTTTTTGTTTTGAAAATAAAAATAAATATATATCTATATATATATATATATATATGTGTGCATACCTGTATTAGAGTCCCTGAAAATTTTAATAAAAAAATTTAAAAATTATTACCTAAGTTCTCAGAGTTAATCCTTATCAACAAAGGTTCTATTGTCTAAGGGCCGATTTCACCAACTGTAATTAATGTAATAATTCGCGATTAAAGTACCTGAACTATAAGAATGCGTTTCACCATAATCCAAATGGTGATTAACGTAATGTAATCACCGTTTAACTTAATTGTCCAAATTTGACCGTTTAACAAGTTAAACAGCGATCTCACCTCTTACACCAAATGTAGAGTTAAAACTACACGCAACATTTTCAACCGACACTGAATAATTTTGACACCACATTTGTTGTTAAAATAACACTGGAGTCTGTTAAATTAACACTAGAACGTGTTATATGAAATGCATTTTCATAGCATGTTAAAATGACATCAGAATTGTATAAAAAATTTCACCATCTGAAAAGTTCAGTTCATTTAAGTTATTTTAAAGTAAAGAGCGCTATTTCGCTTCAGCCAATGACATTTTATATCATCCGAGTTATTTGGATATCTTTTAAGGTATTTGCACAGTTCGTCTTTCCAGCTGCCTGCGCAGGCAGCCGATCGTTCCCGCGGGAAATTTGAATTTAAATGGAGTTAAATATTTGTTTTTAATGCAAATTATTAATAAAAATAAATAAAAGATAATAGAATTTACGCTTCAATATTATTTTAATGTGAAATTGGGAATGAATGTGGTAAAAAATGTATTTTTCCGTAATGTGTTGGAACGCAAGCATGCAAGCACTGCCTTGCATACATACATAACATTCATTCCCATTTCACTTTAAAATAATAATAATGTGGTAATTCTATTATCTTTTATTTATTTTTATTAATAATTTTGCGTTAAAAATAAATATTTAATTTTATTGAAATTCAAATCTTCCGCGGAAACGATCGGCTGCCCTGTTGACTTGAAAGCGAGCAAGCATTTAGCCAATAGTAATTTCCGATTGAATGGAAATCATTCTAATGGAGTATTCTTATTGGCTTAACGTTTAACACTACCAACATTGTACTGGCCCTTTAGGATGTTCATTGCTTTTTTCGCATTGTATATTTTTAGAAAGAAACCGAGGTTTTCAATTTTTCTCTTTAAACCTTTGTAAAATTGTTACTTCTTCGTTGGATTTTTTCGGCAAAAAGTTATGAGGTTTCATTTTCTTCAACATTGTCGTTCTACAAGTTACAAAAAGATATTTATTTTTACCATATATCTTCTTCAGTTGCAAATGCGTATTAAATTAAAATTTTTATAGGGTGCTTATTATTTTTAAGTTTTTAACCATTTTTACATTTTTCTACAGTTTTTATTTAAACTGATTTATTAATTACAATGTAAGTAAGTAGCTAAGAAAAACGGTTTTTCAAAAAAACAAAGGTGCGTGTGTGTGAGAGAGAAAAAGAGAGAGAGAGAGAGAGAGAGAGAGAGAGAGAGAGAGAGAGAGAGAGAGAGAGAGAGAGAGAGAGAGAGAGAGAGAAGATACTTGGACAAGAATGCTCTGAATAACCAATCAGATTTTACCAACTAGGATGGAAGTCGTGGTTAAATAATTATGTTTATCTTATAATCGACAATCAAAATAAAATTAATTTCCATTCTGTTTCACGAAATTTGATAACACATTTTTAATCATTGTTTAGGTAATCAAATATACTCAATTCTCAATAACACACATGTTTCTACTGAAGCAGATTCTGATTGGTTATTCAAAATATTCATATACAAACATTCTTCTGACTCTCTATTTTCGACATATTTACATCAGCAAATCACGTGGTTATTTACGTGCTTTCTTGTAACCTAATATATAAAAACTAACAGTAAATTTTGTTAAAATGTCAGAAAAGTCGATGAAGGTAAGTACCCTGTAATAATTATTGCAATATTTTTTATTCTTAAAAAAATATAACGTCAAAATAAAAAAATTTATAACTTTTAACAAAATTTGTATTGAAGAAATAGTAAACATCTTAATTTTTTGCAGGAAAATCCAATTAGAAAACGAATCGCAAATTTTACAAAAATTGAAAAAATGACTTTGACAACCCTAGTAGAAAAATATAAAAATATTATAGAATGCAAAAAACGGACGCCATAACTTCAAAGGCCAAGGATGTAGCTTGGAAGAAACTGAGCATTGAATTCAATGCAAAAAATTCAGCTGCTGATAATCGCTCTGCGGAAAAATTGAAAGTCTTGTGGGATAATCTAAAAAGATTGACTCGTAAGCATTATGGCGAATTGCGACAGGAAATTTATCGCACTGGTAAGTGAATGTTTACAGATTATAGTGTCAAAAACAATACGTAAATGAAGCTGAGTCAGTCTTTACCAAACGGATCGCCAAATATTATGATAATTCTTTATCCAGTGAAACATAATTATTTTTGGTCCTTAGGTGATCAACATGTCATGCAAGTTAAAAGAATAAAAAAAAATTTTTTGGTTTAAGTTATTAACATTTAGAATTTTTAACGGCGAAAAATCAAAATATTTTTTTCTCAAGTTCCTAATAATCGATTAGAAAAACAAAAAATTATTTTCTTCGTCTTGGAACGTAGAATTTTAAAATATTTTTGGTTGAAATTTGTTTTCATTTTTTATAGTTCTTTTAATTAATTATTAACAAAAATATAATGATAAGCAGTTTTCTTCATACTGTATGCAAAATTTAACAATTCAATCGTATTCTTCAGAAATTTTTACTAAAGAATCTGTTGAGAAAAAAATGTTTCGCTATTACTTGAAATTGTAAATAAACAACTAAGAAAACAAGAAATGGAAAAAAAATTGTGACAAAAAATATTTTCAAATTCTACGTTTCAAGACGAAGAGAATGCTTCTTTGTTTTTAATCAGTTAACGTGAACACGAGAAAAAATTAAAATGGTTCACTGAAATTAAAATTATTGTAATATTCTGTGATCCGTATGGCAAAGCCTGACCCAGTTATTAAAAATTATTATTAGGAGGAGGCTCAAATAAAATCAAAGATGATCCCTTATTGCTTCAAGTAGAAGGAGTTATAAAACCTCTAATTACTCCAATTGAAAATGGTTTTGATGACGACTCAATAATAGGTAAGTGAATGAAACTACATTATTTTTATACAACAGTGTCTACAGCCATGGTATATAGAAAAAAATTTTTAATATATTCTTTTAATGTTTATTTATTAAAATTATTGTACTAGAGTTGACGTAAATAAAAACTAATTTTAAAAAGTATAAATTTTTTTATCTTTATTACAAATAATAAATTACAAATAATGAGAAAAATAATTTTTTTTTAAATATATTAAACTTTTATCAATTATAAATAAATGTATAACATATTTTTTGTCAAATTCAACTTTTATTTGAGTTAATTTTATATTACAGATAAAGATGTCCAACAATTTCTTGTGGGAGAAAACGGTGAACTACTGAACGCTGAAACAGAGAATATAAATTCATATTCATTGAGTACTGCAGATACTGTTCTTCTACCAACAGACAATATTCTAAATAACTCGCAAGAGGTAAAGTTTCACTTTTACTAAAAAATACTACATCTGCAAAATCTTCAAAAAAGTTTCCTTATTTTAACTCCTGTAATGACATAATAATTCATTGTAGATTCTCGATGATGATGAAATGATGGATTGGTCCCAGTGGTCTCCAGCTATGTTAAGGTCAAAAAAACATTCTGCTTTGATAGTAGGCAGCGGATCACAAGTAGATTCAGGAAAGTCTTCTCAAAAATCACTGGATGATACTCCGGCTTCTGGGATGTCTAATCGAAAATCAATTGACGATACTGCAGCTTCAACTGTCTCAATTTCAGAATTGAAAATAGAATATTTAAACTTTTTGAAAAAAGAGGCTGGAGAAAAAGCTGAAATTGAAAAAAAGTTATTACAGCAACAAGTAATAAAGCAGGAATTGGAAATCGCACTTCTACGCAAACAATTGGAGAAAGAAAACTGAATCCATATGTCGCAATATTTAGTTACTTGCATTAATTTTTATAAAACTTTGAAAATTAACATATATATTTATATATGTGAAAAATATTATTTTCGTTTTTTATTATTATAATATTGATAATTTATTTTATAGTTTTGCAAGATCGTACAATAATACAAGAAAGTAGACAATTAATGAAAAGAAAAAGTTGATTATTTTCATTTGAAGGAGCGCAAGCATCCCTTAATAATTTTCAAATTAACGCAAATGAATAAGAATTTGATTACCGTTAATCGTTAACAACAGTGTCGCAATGAAGAATATTATTAATATCAAGACTGATCTCGACTGCTGTGATTTTGTACTTATATATGCAAAAAAACTCTTGTAGTTTGTAATTTTTTTGTTATTACATAAAAATAAATACTTTTTGAATATTATTCACTTATTTGATTTTTTCTTCAGTACAGTTATTAATTCACACCGCCGTGTCCACTTGGAGAAAGATCATTCACAATAGACTAAAACAAAAATTTAAATTTATACTAATTAGCAATGAAGTAATTTAATATTAAAAATAAAACATCGATCATATTTAATTCTTATTAAAGGAATAAAATTTAAATTTTACCTTTGAAAATAATGAAGAAGAATTTCACGTGTGTTTCCATGATCGGGATCTTGAGGACCTTGATTATGAACCTCCTCATTTAAAATAATGTCCCATCGAATATTTAAAGCTTCATCATCTGGTGGCAGTGGCTCACCATTTGTAAGTGCAATGTTATGCAAAACAGCTGTTGCAACGATTATTGCAATAATACGATGTTTTGAGAAACGCATCCCAATTGCTAAGCAAGGAAATCTACGTTTCCAAACTCCAAATGCTCGTTCAACAGGGTTGCGAGTTCTTATTTGTGATTCGTTGAACAACCGTTCAGCGTCAGTTTGTGGATTTGGTAAAGGAGTTATCAAATAAGGTTTCAATGCATATCCTCCATCTGCAAGAACTAAACCATCACCAAATTCTCCATTTTCCAAGCGAGCGCGTAATTTAGAATAATTAAAAATTGTTGAATCATGGGTAGATCCTGGCCAACGTGATACAATATTCGTAAATTTTAAATGAGCATCACATGTACATTGAACGTTCAATGAAAAGTATCCTTTCCTATTTCTATATAATTCTGCTTGATTTCCACCTGCAAGTATGAAGTAAAATAATACATAAAATAAAATCAGTTACATTTTCTCTGGTATTCGTCTTTATTGGTATAACTAAAAATTGTGTAAAGAACTCACCAAATGATTGAACCTTGATATGCGTACAATCCAATGCGGAAATAATTCGAGGGAAGCGCGAAATACTATAAAAGTCTATTTGTGCAGTTGTTATTTCTTGTTGAGTAGAAGGCATCTTTATTATGTTTCGAGATAAGCGAGCAATAGCTGCACTCACTCTATGGATAATCCTAAAAGCACTTGTCTTGCTGACTCCAGAGAAGTCGCCAACAGTGATAAGAAATGATCCAGTTGCATAATATCGCAATGATAGAAGAAGTTGTATCATTGGTGAAATCGCGTGGTTCCTGTAAAAGTGTCAAAATGAAAATCTATATAGAAAAGTACAAAAAGAAATAAATAATCTCGCTATAATGGAAACTTGTTCAGTAAAAAATAATAATTTTTTTAACTTACCGTGTAGTAGCATGTTCCAATTCATGTCGAATTTCTTGCAATATATTTTGCACTGATACTTTAGTTATACGAAAACGCACAACAAAATCCACATCGTCTAAAACATCAAAATAGTTTCGTCGCTCATGAATAATTCTTGGCCGACGATGAAGAACCATTTCTTCATCTTCGGAAGATGATGATAAAATTTCATCATAAAATTCAAACATCTCTAATTAATAAAAACCTTTTTGATTTGTAGGTTATTTTTTCATGTCAATATCATTAGTATTAATCGCTGATTAACTTATTAAACGGTCAAACTTGGGCAATTAAGTTAAACTGAGATTACTTTGCTTTAATCAACAATAAAAATATGGTGGAACTCATTCTTATAATTCTAATACTTTAATCAAGAATTCTTACATTAATTTAAGATGGTGCAATAATAGTAAATTCAAATCATCGTTTAAAATATAAACCTAATTATTTAACCACGACATTAATTCCAGTCAGTGAAATCGGCCCTAAGGGTATTTTTCCATGTAATAAATGGGAGAAAAGAAATTATTACCTGGGTCCTCAGAGTTAATTCTCATTGATTATTTAACAAAGGTTCTATTGTCCAAGGGTTGGTTTTTTGTGGTAATTAATCCGGGGTTTTGATACAAGTGTATATATATATGTATATATGGTATCTGTAATGAACTACTGATTAATCATATAAGAGTGTCCTTTTGCACTTATTGGCTGATCAGTAGTTACTCATTCATAGTTCTCTCATTCTATTGGATATTGGTAGTTGTATTGGATAAAAGGCAAAATTTGTTATATTGAATTAAAGGCAAAATTAAAGAATAATAATCTTTGTATTCATTCCTTCATTCATTCACATTTTCTTAGTACTTGAATTTTCTCATTATTATTAGATTATATATACATATATATCTTTACTTTGATAATTAGGGTTCTCGAAGGTTTCTACCTGAAATTTGATTTGTCAAAACAGCTTTCGGTTAAGGGTTCGTAAGATGGTCGATGACCTTTTAAATACTGTCCTGAAAGGTGAAGTTGTGTCCCCCACTTTACCAGCCCGGTTTGATCAATCACCATGTGGTTATATGTACTGGAAAATAAAAAACAAGAAGAAAATTTTTGGTGCCAGCACCATTGGGTTAAATCGATTTACAACACATCATGTAGGTTTATTGAATGGAACTAAAATTATAAAACTTTTGAATATTAACATTTATTACACAGTCCTGCGAGGGTGAGTTTCTAGAATGGCTGTCCTTGTTTCTTGTAGTTTTTTATGCGCTGAAAACGAATCTGACCTTAAAAATGCTTCATCACGTCAGGATTTTTAGTAAATGAAGCCTAAAAGGTAAAAAAATGGCCATTTTAGCCATTTTTGATAATTTTTTTTGGGATAGAAATTTTTTTTCAATTATCGACGAAAAAGTCGCATAGTACAACTCTTTAGCTTTAAAACCGATTTTTCAAAATTATTGTACGATTTTTTAAAAAAAAGTTATGACATTTTAAAATTAACAGTTTAAGTTACGCCAATAGACGTTATACCCATCGAATCTTTAGACAGTTCTTGGGAAAAATATTTTCTAAAAAATCTTGTTTCTATCTTATTGGCTTGAAATTTGTTACTCGGGGGTTTTTGGGATCGCTGATTACGAATCTGAAGTCGGATTTTAAAAATTCAAAATGTCGGATCCATATTTTTCAAATATGGCAGACGAATTTTACAAAAAATGATCTAATTTGCTTGAAACTCGTTACTCGGGGGATTTCGGGGTCGCTGATTACGAATATGAAATCGGATTTTAAAAATTCAAAATGGCTGATCCAATATGGCCTGCCTTATGTGGTTCAAAAACCTCAGAGAAACGAATTTTTATTGAAATTCTTTCAAAAATGTAGGCCATTTTGGATCGCACATTTTGAATAATTAAAACTGACAATAGATTTTGTATAAGTGACCACAAAAACCCTTGAGTTACAATTTTCAAGGTATTCCGACAATTTCTAATAAAATACGTCCGCCATATTGGATCCGCCATTTTGAATTTTGAAAATTTGACTTCATATTCGCAAGCAGCGACCCCCAAAACCCCCGAGTAACAAATTTCAAGCGAATACAATGAATTTTTAATTTTTTCTGACATATTGGATCCGCTATTTTGAAATTTTAAAATCCGATTTCACATTTGTAATCAGCGACCCCGAAATCACCCGAGTAACGAGTTTCAAGCAAATTAGATCATTTTTTGTAAAATTCGTCCGCCTTATTGGATCCGCCATTTTCAATTTTTTAAATCCGACTTTAGATTCGTAATCAGCGACCCCGAAAACCCCCGAGTAACGAGCTTCAAGGAAATCTGATCATTTTTTGTAAAATTTGTCCGACATATTTGATCCGATATTTTGAATTTTTAAAATCCGACTTCAGATTCGTAATCAGCGACCCCAAAAACCCCTGAGTAACAAATTTCAAGCCAATAAGATAGAAACAAGATTTTATAGAAAATATTTTTCCCAAGACCTGTCTAAAGATTCGTTGGGTATAGAGCAATTCCATGGGATGTGATGACAAGAATTTTTGACAATTTTTAAAAATGTTCAAAATTTTTTGAGATATCTCTAATTAAAAATTTATGTCATTTTTTTAAAAAAACCATGTAACTTTTTTTCCTGTTATCCAAATGAGATCAATTTTTTTCAAATTTCTCACAAAAAGATGCTATTTTAAGAAAAAAATAGTTCATGAAAAAAAAAAAAAATTTTTGCCCGGAAAAAAGTCAAAAAATAATTTTGAATTTATTTTTGGAAAAAACTACCTCTTCGATTTAAAAAATTTTTTTTCTGTTTAATGCCTATGATGTTAAGAATAACTTCTCTAATTTTCATAATGGGACAGAAAGAACTTTGCGAGAAAAAAATTAAAACGTCCCGTGCGGCGCGATGGGTCGTGCGCATCCTAGTTTTCACGTCCATTATATAGTATGGAAACTGGCAAATATCTCGAAAAGTACGAATTTTCGTAAAAAATGTTTAAGACAAAAGTTGTTCCAAACAAAAAGATCTACAATGTTACAAAAATGTTGGGCCATACAATGGAAAGAGTGGTTTTCTCAAATAAGACCACTAATTTTCAGTATCAACTTCGTAATCCTTATGAAATTCTGCGTTCAGACATATTGTATAAGTGCCCAAAATATTGGTCCCAATGTATGAGATTGGGTCCAACATTTTTTGACAAACACATAAATAAATTTTTAAAAATCTTATCTTTGGGGTTTTTGGGGTCACAGAATTAGAAATTCGAAGCTAATTTTGTAATTGGGCACAGAGCCCTATGTGAGATTCCACGGCCCAATGTGAGGCCCACAGTAAAGAAATTAGTTTTCTTAAATAAAACCCACTAATTTCCAGTATTCATTTCGTAATCGTTATGAAATTCTGGGTTAAGACTTGTAGTACAAATGCCAAAAATATTGGGCCAAATGTCTGGGATTGGGCCCAATATTTTTGGAATTTCATAACGATTACGAAATGGATGGAAACTAATTTTTTTACAGTAGGTCTCACATTGGGCCCCCAAAGATAAGATTTTTTAAAATTTATTTATTTGTTTGTCAATAAATATTGGGCCCAATCTCAGACATTGGGACCAATATTTTGGGCACTTATACAACATGTCTGAACGCAGAATTTCATAGGGATTACGAACTTGATACTGAAAATTAATGGTCTTATTTAAGAAAACCACTTTTTTCATTGTATGGACCAACATTGGCCCAATTTTTTGGTCTCAAATATGTAGATCTTTTCGTTTGGAACAACTTTTGTCTTAAACTTTTTTTACGAAAATTCGTACTTTTCGAGATATCTGAAAGTTTCTATACTATATAAAGGACGTGAAAACTAAGATGCGCGCGTCCCGTCGCGCTGCACGGGATATTTAATTTTTTTCTCGCAAAGTTCTTGCTGTCCCATTATGAAAATTAGAGAAGTTATTCTTAACATCATAGGCATTAAGCAGAAAAAAAATTTTTTAAATCGAAGAGGTAGTATTTTTAAAAAATGAATTCAAAATGTTTTTTTTTTTACTTTTTTCCGGGCAAAAATTTTTTTTTTTTCATGAACTATTTTTTTTCTTAAAATAGCATCTTTTTGTGAGCAATTTAAGAAAAATTGATCTCATTTGGATAACAGGAAAAAAAGTTACATGGTTTTTTTAAGAAAATGACATAAATTTTTAATTAGAAATATCTCAAAAAATTTTAAAAAATTGTTTGTGGGCTTTCATTCTGTACAAATAAAGGAACATATTCACAACGTTTCAATAAAATTGCTCCAATCATCAAAAATTCTTGTGATCACATCCCATGGAATTGCTCTATAACGTCTATTGGCGTAACTGAAACTGTAAATTTCAAAATGTCATAATTTTTTTAAAAAAATCGTTCAATAATTTTAAAAAATAGGTTTTAAAGCTAAAGAGTTGTACTATGCGACTTTTTCGTCGAAAATTGAAAAAAAAATTCTATCCCAAAAAAAATTATCAAAAATGGCTAAAATGGCCAATTTTTTACCTTTTAGGCTACATTTACTAAAAATCCTGACGTGATGGGGCATTTTGAAGGTCAGATTCGTTTTTAGCACATAAAAAACTACAAGAAACAAGTACACCCATTCTAGAAACTGAAAAAAGTTAAATTTTGCAGGCCTGTGTTATTATTGGTGCAATATATGCTCGTAATCGTGAACTTCTGAGGAAAACGAATATATCAAAATAAATTAAACAATGTTTATATTTAAAAATTTTATAATTTTTTTGAATAACTCATTAAGCGTCATAAAATAATATTGTCATCAAGCCCGAGAACGCCACACAGGCCCACCGCTGTAATTGACTTACTCGAGGTCTGAGCCCGGGACAGGCCGATAGAGTGAAGGTATATCACTTCCCTTTACAGGACCCAATCCGTGATCGCTCGATTCGTCCAAACAGCCTTGGGTTGAGGGAAAATTTTTTTATTATTGTATATGTGATATAGATGATAACCGTTTAATTCTCGTGAGTGGAAGTGGTGTATCCATACTGAACTTACTAAAACCTATCCCCGAGGATGCCACTCAGGCCTACCGTAATATCTGCCTCACGCGAGAACTTAACATAGGCCCGGGTTAGAAGAATGGGGGTATAACACTTCTCTTCAATGGAGTGAAACGGCTACTGCTGATGTATGATAAACATAGAGCAACCGTCTACCGTTGCAACAACATTGTAGTAGTGTCGCTAAAAAAAAGCTTCTAATAGTCTCAGGTAACTTAACTTGATTATTATACATATAGTTTATATTATTTTTCTGCAATTTGTCGATCAATAACTTACGGCATGTGTTGAATTTTCTTATATTATATTTGTCTTTTTCATTTTTGTATTGGGCCCAAAAAATAAATTCCTATTTTTGTATATATGTATTTTGAGGATAAAACATTGATCATTAAATAATTTTTTTATGCATAAAATATGGATATTCAGGGTGTCCAGCGGTTCTTGAAAAAAGAATTCAAGGTTTTCGAGGCCCAAAATAATTTTTTTCAAGGTGTACTTTTAACATAATAACTTTGAAAATATTTTACTATTTATGACTCTCTAAATTTTAATTAGTAAAGTGTCATGTAACAATTCAAATTAGTCAAAATTGTACTAATTTTTAATTATTCTGTAATGAAACTTTGGTATAAAAAATAAAAACTACCAACGACATATTACACATGACACTAATACCTGCATATCAACAACCGATTCCTATAAAAAATCGATTCTTTAAAATCGATTCTAGAAATCGATTCTATGATTCAGAAAATCGAGAAGAATGTTTTTTTTCAAAAAGTTTATTATGTTTCGCGCTTTTTTCTAGTCATGGTTAGACCAAATGTATTTGAGACTAGAAAATTAAGCTATTATTTTAGAAAATATAAAAAATTCAAGGTTTTTCTATAAAATTCAAGTACTTTTCAAGGTTTTAAAGGTGAAAAAAAATTCAAGTACTTTTCAAGGTTTTCAAGGTGAAAAAAATTTCAAGTACTTTTCAAGGTTTTCAAGGAATTCAAGGTCGCTGGACACCCTGACATTGAATAATATTGGTATAGAAGATATTTGTTTCTTTTGGTTGTCTTAAATGTTTCATATAAAAAATACTTCAATCCATTTAGTTTTTTTGGTATTTGATAACATTGGCATTAAAGATATTACGATTTTGAGGATAAAGAAAGATATTGGATAACATTAGAATTGAATATATTTTGATAATGCAACAAAAATATTGATTGTTTGATAATAGTGGAAGCTGGTTTTTGGAAAAATTTTTTGGTATTGGATAAGATTGGCATTAAAGATATTTGGATTTTGATGATAATAAAATATGATATTGGATAACATTGGTATTGAATATATTTCGATATTGAAAAAAAATTTTGACTGTTTGATAATAGAGGATGCTGGCTTTTGGAAAAGTATTTAAATAGATAAAAAGAGGTTTGAATATTGTTTTATGGGTTAAATAATAGTTTGTGAGTTGAATATTGCTTTGAATATTAATAAAAAGTGCAGAGGAAAATAAGTTAAATAATAATCATTATCGAAAATAATATAATATGGAAAAAGATTAAACAACGCAAATTCACGTTCATGTAAGACTATCATTGTTGCATTAGTTAGCTGAATTATAGTGAATGAAATTTTTTATAGGTGAAACACATGTAAGTAAATTTTTTAAAGCAATAAACTAAAATAAACGATATGTTTTGAAAATTGGCTTTATCAACAGTTTGAAAGTAGAAGAAGGATACCATGTCGAACATAGAAGAGTATTTTATTTTAAGTAATGAAGATTTTAAAATTATTGAAAATGTAAATGAAATGTTAAATGATATGCATATGAGAGATTCTTTTTCAATCGCCGCCCCAGCCCAAAAAGTCAATGTTCTGGGATTGGCTTCATACTTTGGTAAATTGTTGTCCTATATGATAGTAATAAATCCCTAAAATATAAACTCATTAAAAAAATATTTGTAGAAAGTAGATGGGGTTGAAGTTTTGACGTTAAGGGTAACATTGTCATTTTCAAATCCGTATAACTATGACAAAAGTTAATGGATTTTAATTTATCTATAATGAATTTTAATGCATTTTTCACGTACTTTTCAAAAATTTATACAAAATTTAAAAAAAAAAATTTTGACCCCCTTTTTTCAAAATCAACCCTTTTTTTTCGATTTTCACCCCTTCGGGTATTTTTTTTTTTATTTATTTTCATTGGAAAGCTGAGATTTTTTCCCATGAGCTATGTAAATATGAAAATGGGACAATAATAATTTTGTGAGAAACAGAATATTAAAGTAGGCGGTGCCGATAAGGGGTATACCTAGAGATCATCTTCGAGGATTTAGGTAGGCACCGCCTAATTTAATATTCTGTTTCTCACAAAATTATTATTGTCCCATTTTCATATTTACATAGCTCATGGGAAAAAACCTCAGCTTTCCACTGAAAATAAAAAAAAAAAAATTCCCGAAGGGGTGAAAATCGAAAAATAAGGGTTGATTTTGAAAAAAAGGGGTAAAATTTTTTTTTTTAATTTTTGTAAACATTTTTGAAAAGTACGTAAAAAATGCATTAAAATTCATTATAGATAAATTAAAATCCATTAACTTTTGTCATAGTTATACGGATTTGAAAATGACAATGTTACCCTTAACGTCAAAACTTCAACCCCATCTACTTTCTACAAATATTTTTTTAGTGAGTTTATATTTTAGGGATTTATTACTATCATATAGGACAACAATTTACCAAAGTATGAAGCCAATCCCAGAACATTGACTTTTTGGGCTGGGGCGATTGAAAAAGAATCTCTCATATGTATAAATTTCAAGAATTATCAAAAAATGATTCAAATTCTTTTTTCATTATGCAAAGTACTTTGTATTTACAAATGCTTGATTTAATTGTTCCAATTAGAGAAAGAGATAAACATATTCAAATAGTTTTTAGCGGTAATAACAATTCTGGTCATTGGATTTGTGTTTATTACGATGAAGTAAGACTTTATATTTTTGATAACCTGAATGCAGGGTGTTCGAATATTCTTCAAATAGAATATTTAATTAGATTGTTCCCTTTTAAACCAACAGAATTTTTTGTAGATGTTGATCAACAACCGGTTGGTACAGTTAAGTGTGAAGTATAATGCAATAGCATTTGCAACATCTGTATTGGTTAACAGTGTAAATTAAAAGATTAATTTATGGAACTGATAATAATGTAATGAGCAGGCATTTGATATCATTTTTTGAAAACAATTAATTAAATCATTTTCCGGCAGTTAGAATGTCTAATATTAGATTTCGATTTGTAGAGAATGATTGGAATTGTCTTTTCATAAATCGAGCTAAAGAACTTTAAAATGGTGAGCTAAACCTTTCATATTTTGTAAAGACTTTTCCCAGTAAAAATGACAACAGAGTTCTGTCTACTGAAACTAAGAATGAAAAGAAAATACCCAAAGAAAAAAATTTGTCCTGTAAGATGAAGAAATTATCTACAAAAAATGAAGAGGGATTTACATGTTGATGTAAATTCAGTATGCACAACAGTAAATAATAAGAAAATAATTTCTAGTCTTATTGTTAGGGAAAATTTTAATCCCATGACATATCCTACATTGTTTCCTTTTGGTGATCCTGGATGGACTGTTAACCTTAAGCATACATACCTTAGGCGTACTTGTAAAATAATATTATTATTTTTGTGAGATCAAAAGTCCAATAAGTGTCCGTCAAATAAAAATAAATTTTTAATTATTCATAAAAAATTGTAGATATCGCGCGCGTTTACGCGCGTTTCTTTTAGCTAGTTAACTATAATAATCTTGGTATTCATTCATTCATTCATTCATTCCGTCCGGACCCCTGCTGGGTTTTCGGTGACAGAGAAAAGAACAATTTATGGAGAGAGAAAGATATATCTTTATTTTGCAAATGAGGGTTCGCTTGACCTGCAATCTGTTAAGAAGGATTAATTAATAACTCTGAGGACCCAGGTAATTATTTCTTTCTCCCTTTATCACGTGAAAAAGCTATAAAGAAAGTGTAAAACTGAATAGGTAACGCATACCTTTCTTTCTTACACCAAGAAATATAACATAAGTACTTCTTTGTTTAACATTGCGTTTCTCTATCTAGACGATTGAAAATGTCATAAGAACATCATCGTCTAAAATCTTAATCTTCTTCCATTTTTGTTTTAAAAATAAAAAAAATATTCATTTATATGTATATATGTATGTAGGGGAGAGTGACAAACAGTGGGACAATTTTTTTCAAAGAGATATTAATATGTCAATTTTATATATTTTTGGACACTTTTTGATACTACCATAAAATTTCAAGTTTTTGGAACTTGATACATTTTTCTTGTTTTTAAGGTTTGTGTTAAACAGTGGAACACCTATTATTAATTATTAAATAATGAATAATTGTTTCAATAATAATATTCTACTTCATACTTTGTAAATATATATGTTTTGCATTAAATAACGTTAACAAATGTTTCAAAACACTCATAATTTAATAATATTTTAAATTTTTATAATTTTTTATTACATTTCATTATGTACTCAGAGTTAATCTTCATTAACAAAGGTTCTATTGGCCAAGGGTTGGTACATCTTTATTTTTCTATATAATAAATGTGAAAAAAGAAATTATTAGCTGGGTCCTCTAGAGTTAATCCTCATTAACAAAGGTTCTATTGTCCAATGGCTGGTTTTTTTGTGGTATTTTTTCCGGGGTTTTAATACAGGTATAAATACGTATATATGTTATTTATAATAAACTACTGATTACTCATATAAGAGTGTCCTTTTTGCACTTATTGGCTGATCAGTAGTTACTGATTCATAGTTACTCATAGTTCTCTCATTCTTTTGGATATTTGGTAGTTTTATTGGATAAAAGGCAAAATTAATTATATTGGATTAAAGTAAAAATTGGTTATATTGAATTAAAGGAAAAATTAGTTATATTTAGTAAAAGGTAAAATTAGTTGTATTGAATTAAAGAAAAAATTGGTTATATTGAATAAAAGGCAAAATTGGTTATATTAGAGAAAGTGAGCAAAACGGTTAAAGTTATTTAGATTTTCATGAATCAAAAATAAAATTAAACGAAGTATAATATGGCCAACATAAAAGAGTATATTATTTTAAGTGATAAAGATTTAAAAATTATTGAAAATAGAAATAAATTGTTAAATTACATGCATATGTACAAATTTGAAGATTTATTAAGAAAAGATTCCAATTCTTTTTTTAATATGCAAAGTGCTTTGTATGTACAAATGCTTGATTTTATTGTCCCAATTAGAGACGGTGATAAACATATTTAAATACTTTTTAGCCGTAATAACAATTATGGTCACTGAATTTATGTCTATTACTATAGAGTAAGGCTTTATATTTTTGATAGCCTTAATAAGGGGTGTTTAAATGTGCAGCAAATAAAATATTTAATTAGATTGTTACCTTTTAAACCAACAGTAGTTTTTGAAGCTGTTGATCAACAACCTTTTGGTAGTGTTGAGTGTGGAGTACATGCAATAGCATTTGCAACATCTATATTATTTAACGTAATGCCAAACCGTGTAAATTATGAAACTGATAATAACAAAATGAGAAACCATTTTAAGTCAATGTTTGAAAATAATTGCTTAAATAATTTTCCGACAGTAAGAACGTCTCACAATAGGAATTCGATAATAGAGAATGATTAGAACCGTCTTTTCATAAATTGAACTCAGGAACATAAAAATTATATTTTAAACTATTGTTCTGTTTTTAATACTTTTCCCAGTAATAATATTAACAGAGTACTATTAACACAAGAGTTAAAAATTAAACATTCTCTAAATGACACTAGTGAAAAGAAAATAATTTGTACAACTTATAATACTGTGAACAAAATTTCACCACATGAATATTTAACAATGAAAAATTTTCTGAGTAAAGAAAATGATAAAAAGATAAATCGAGCAATTAAAGAGAAGGGAAGAAAAAGGAAGGCAAGGCGCGAAGTTACATATGAGCAGTAAATAATAAGACAGGAGAATGAGAGATTGAGAAAACGTAATCGTAATAAAACAGAAATAAAAAAGAAAGAGCGCAAAAAAAATTTGACATGCAAAAAAAAGAAATTATCTATAAAAACTGAAGATGGAAAGAAAATACGCAAGGATAAAAATTTGGCATGTAGGAAAAGAAAAATATCAATGGAGACTCAAGATGAAAAGAAAGTGCGTCAAGAAAATAATTTGTCATGTAAGAAGAAAAAATTTTCTACGGCAACGGAAGATGAAAAGAATGTGTGAAGAAAAGAATTTGACATGTAAAAACGATAATCGGAATAAAAAAAGTGCAGGAGTTGCAATAATGTCTTTTCAAGATTTAGATGAAAGTAAAGTACCACAGAATTATTTAGGTTTAATAAATTTAGAATGTAAGTTTTGTAACGCGTTACATTTTTTGTGTTAAAGACCGTAACATAGATACATCACGGAGGAATGTCCCCGTGAAAAGGACATTATGATATCGCCTGAATGTCACAAAAATATTCCCTGTTGATATCAGCCTGACATTCAAGCAATATTCCGTGCTACTTGGGTGGTAGATCCAATATAGAGAAATTTTTTTTTACATTTCTAATATTAAATTTTTTTGAAAAAAAATGAATAAAAAATATGGTTAATGCACACTAGCAACGTAGTCGGCCGCTTGCGGACGACAAAGTTGCTAGTTGGTTATATTTAATAAATGGCAAAATTTGTTATATTGGAGAGAGTGAGCGAGAGGATTAAAGATATTTAGATTTTCATGAATCAAAAATAAAATTAAACGAAGTATACTATGGCCAACATAAAAGAGTATGTTATTTTGAGTGATGAAGATTTAAAAATTGTTAAAAATAGAAATAAATTGTTAAATGACATGCATATATATATACACGCGTATAATTTTCAAAGTATACAATACAGATAATATGAACCCCTTGTACAGTAGAACGTACAAATGCCTTCCCCTTGAAGTTGCTGCTAAAAATTGAATATTTGCCGTGCAACTTTTAGTTATATAATCCATGAGCAAACAGCTGACAAAATAATAAATGTCATCATTGGTCATCGTTCAAAAAGAATGTTTTGATCAGTTAAATTTTCCGTTAGCAGTTTATATGTTTTTGGAAAATAATTCCAAGTGTTAAAATAAGGAAATATATGCTTACAATCAAATGTTTCATGTGACACAAGGAAAGATTGTGCATTGAATTGCAGGTAAATAAGACTTCAAAGCAAAATATATAGGTTACGAATATGTAAACAATACCATAAAAATAGTTTTCATAATAAATAAATAAATGAGATAAAATAATAATAAAAAATATATAAATAAAAATAAAATATCATTTATGTTATTGTTATTAGATTTTAATATTTTATGAGAATAAAATGTTTTTTTTGAAATTGAAATAATGGATGGATGTGTTTAATGGCAAACAGGACGCAACAAATTAGAGATTTTTTAAAAATAATTTTGATTTTGAAAATGCAATAAAAATTATTTATTTAATTTTACACAGCAATGATCTATTACTCAATATTTAATATATTAGTAGATAGAAAAAATAATGTTTGGATTTAATCTATGTTAACAGTTATTATTATTAAAAATATTACCTACTATTTTCATATTTTTTTTAATATTCCTTGAATATGTATGGAATATTCATTGGAATATTCCAAATTTTTCAATAGAATATTCCCGAAATGTTAGTGGAATATTCCGTGTTATTGTAATATATATAATAATTTAAAAGTTCTCTAAATTTAAATCACCAAAAATATAAATAATATTGTAGGTTAGTATATTTATTGTAAAATTATACACCTGGTTCGCCATATTAATTTAATGTTACAATTTGTGGGATAAATTGAGTAAAAATTATTTTATAAAAATATTTGACGAAAAAGTAGGATTACAATTAATTATAAATTACCATAACTAATTAATAATAATTATGTAATTTACCTGAAAAATTTTTTACAAACAAAAAATCCTCTGCGTTCTGTGCACTAGAATTTATTTGGAAATCGACCACTTTTTGAAAATCAGTTCCGATAAAAATTTCACCAGGAGGAAAAGTCTAATCTGTTTGCGCAATCAATAGAAATTCGAATCGATTCGCGGGTTTGCGGAAGAATAAGCCTCGAGTAAACTACATCACGAAAATTATGAAGTTATTGGAACCGGAAGTTTCCCAAGAGATGTCAAAATGCTTGGTCTTTTTGTGACCGTGAAATTTGTCGACAATTAGTGAGTGAATTTTTTCCAAAATTTATTACATTTAAAATTGAATTTTAAAAATAGTAAAAAGAAATAAAAAGTTAAAAATGAAACAAATAAAAAGTAAAGAAATTAAATAAACAAACCGTAAAAATTTAAAAGCATCAGAATGAAAAAAAAATAAATTAAAAAAATAAAAATTAATGAAAATGATAAATTTTAAAAAAAATTTAATAAAAATAAATAAATATAAGATATAAAAATAAATTTTTATAGTTTCATTTTGAAAGTAGTAGTTTGAAATTTTTTTGATTAGAAACATTTTTACCTCTATGCAATTCTGTAATTTTTAATCTTTTTTTAAGGAGGTGTTTTACTTTTCGTAGACATGCAGTACATTTCGGAGCAGACTGGCTTGTATTTCTTGATAAAACAGTTTGCTATGAGCATAAATGTGGACAAAGTGAACAAGCAATATAACGATTATAAATATGAATGCGCCTAGAGACTTAGCGATTGGAATTTAATGGAACAAAGTCATTAAACACTGATTTAATTTTTTAGATTTAATGTTTTGTTTCTTCGAATATTAGAAGTTTGTTACAATGAAATAAGTAATATTTATTTTTGAAAAATTTGTTCATTAAAATAGTAAATATTTATAAAAAATTTTTATTAAAAAAATTATAAATGAATATAATAAATGACTAAAATAGTAATAAATAAATTATAATGGATAATAAATTATTTAATTATATAATAAATAAAGAATTAAATAATAAATTATAATTATAAATAATTACAATAAATTGTCTTAAAAGAATCCATTTCTTATTTTAATTCTAGGAAAATAATTTTATGGTTAAATATGTTAAAAATTGAAATAAATAATAATCATAATTAAGTAATAATCATTAATAGGTAAATAATAATATTATAAACCTCGAAAATTAAACTTTTTTCAACTTATGAATCACAGTTTGCATCCATACAAATAGTCATTCGAATAATGAAGATTGGGTAGAACGAAAAGTTAAATAAAAAAAATTCTAAAGAAACAAGTACAGATAAACACAATTTCAAAAATTCTCTAAGGTAAATCAACTAATTCAATCTGCATGCTCGTCATCAAGTTATTGCAGCTGCACTTTAAGACTTCACGTTCCTTTTTGCTGAGAATATTGACAATGTCAGCAGGTTCGAGTTTGGGTTGTTGGTAACCCTTCCACCGAAGATCATTTTTTGCCCATCGATCGTACCTTTGCCAATGGAAATGAGAATACGTAAGAATATTACTTGAGAATACATACATACATTCATAGATACATACATAATAAATAACATTATGAGAAACCCGTAATGTACTGCTCCACGAAGCAGGGTGCGTGGGTGTATGTATTATTGATATAATTATTTTTGTAGTAATAATCACATTTATACATCAATACATACACATATACTCACGCCTAATATTTTGTCCATCCTCCGTTATTTTGTATGACTGCCTGCAGACGCCTTGGCATGGATAAAATTGCGTTTGAAACTACTTCCGGCCTGTTCCCTATTTCCTCCCAACTTCTAAAAGTGTGGTTAATCAATGCTTCTAGATTGCGGTCAGCTCCAGATTCCCACTTTTGTACCACCATCGCCCACAAATTCTCAATAGGGTTGAGGTCTGGCGAGCACGGAGGATGAGGAAGTAAAGTTATACGAGGATGTGCCTCAAACCAATTTCTGGTTCTGTTAGCCGTATGGATTCGGCTGTTGTCCTGTATAATTTTTACTTCCTCATACTCGTTCGCTGGAAATATTCTTTCGAGATAAGGAAGGAAGTCGTTCTCCAGCAATTCAACATATGCCACAGAATTAAATCCGGGGCCTACTTCCCGCAGAACTCCCACTCCATAAATTGAAGAGCAACCCCAAAAGTTGCAGGAGATTCTTCCGCTGCGTTGCTTCGCGACCACACAATTTTCTCTCAACCGGCTCCCCTGGCTTCGCCAAACCCGTTTGCGACCATCTTCGGCGGTACAAAAAGACTTTTCATCTACGCAAACAGTGTTAAACCAAAATTTTTCTGGTTCTTGAACATATTGTTGGACGTAAGCTATACGCTGATCACGATGGGCATCAGAAAGAACAGATTTGTACGCCGGACGACGGCTGTGGATGTTCATTTCATTCAACCTTCGTCTAATGGTGTCATAACAGACCTCCGCATTGACTACGTTTTTAAAACGTGCTGTAGATGAAAATGGTTCATGATCTGTAAAATATTCATTAATCACTTCATCTTGCTCCGCAGATGTTTTTCGGGGAGGGTGATTATATTTTCTGTGATCAGCTAATGCAGGAAGTCCTCCTCGAGCATGTCTGTCAATCCATAACCGGACAGTTTTCGTTGAGCATGCCACTTCATTGGCAATTTCGACACTAGTTTTCCCTGCTACATGCATCCCAATAATCATGCTTCGCGTTGCTTCTAAAAATTTTTAAACATATATAACGGACTGAAGAAAAATACCAGACAACGTGGTAGCCAAACATCCACTATTCATTCGTCGAAGCACTGACTTGTCACTTTTTCAATACATTCGCTCTTCTTAATTAATTTTATTTTTGTAAATATTATTATCTTTAAAAGTAAACTTACCGGTTAAATTTGCGAATCTATGTCGATCCATTTTTAATTTATATTTTAATTTTTTATAATTTATATATTAAATTTTATTTAAATTTATTAAACTTCTATATTCTCTTTAATTTAACAGGCACATAAACTTCATGTCCAAGAGATGAAAAATAACAAGCGATAATATCATTGAAAATAAAACAAAAGAATAATTGTTTAGATCTGAAATTTGTCATTTTTTACTTTTGAATTTTTCATGAATTTATTAAAAAATATAAACAATACATATCAGAATTATTTTACATATTTATTTTATATACATTTATTAATATAGATAATAATAAGCAACAATGCGAGAAACCCGCAATGTACTGCTCCGCAAAGCAGGGTGCACGGGTGTTCTTATTATTAATATTATCATTATTTTCATATTATTAATTATCATTTTTTTTATTTCAAAATTAAAAAGGCGAAGCGATTGATTAAAACTTTTCTTAATTTATTATACAGGGTGATTAATATAGTAATCGCCAAAAAGTACACGGGTATAGAGTAAAAAATTCTATGACACACTATTGTCTTAGTTTTTTTGCGTAATGTAAAGATTAACAATTTTTTTTGGGCTGGAAATAATTTTTTGACAATTTTTTTCTGTAAAAAAAATTAGGTAATCAATTAATTAAATAATTCATTAATTAATTTTTTTTTAAGAAAAAAATTGTCAAAAAAATTATTCTTCCAACGAAAAAATTTTTTTTGGGCTGGAAATAATTTCTTTCACAATTTTTCTCGGCAAAAAAATTAATTAATCAAGTAATTCAATAATTAATATATCAATTTTTTTAACAGAAAAAATTTTTTTTAAATTTATTTCCCCAACGAAAAATTTTTTTTTGTGCAGGAAATAATTTTTTTGACAATTTTTTTCTTTAAAAAAATTTAATTATCTAAATTATTCAATAATTTGTCAATTATTTTTTTTACAGAAAAAAAATTTTCAAAAAAATTTATTTCCCCAACGAAAAAATTCTTCTTGGGCTGAAAATAATTTTTTTCACAATTTTTTTTCTTTAAAAAAATTTAATTAACTAAATTAAAAATAATTAGTCAATGAATTTTTTTACAGAAAAAAATTGTCAAAAAAATTATTCTCCCAACGAAAAAATTTTTTTTGGACTGGAAATAATTTCTTTCACAATTTTTCTCCTTAAAAAAATTAATTAATCAAGGAATTCAATAATTAATTTATTAATTTTTTTAACACAAAAAAATTTTCAAAAAAATTTATTTCCCCAATGAAAAAATTCTTCTTGGGCTGAAAATAATTTTTTTGACAATTTTTTTCTTTAAAAAAATTTAATTAACTAATATATTTAATAATTAATCAATTAATTTTTTTTACAGAAAAAAATTGTCAAAAAAATTATTCTTCAAAAGAAACAATTTTTTTGGGCTGGAAATAATTTTTTTTCCACGCAGTTTTCAGTCGGCAGAACACAATTTGTCAAAGTTGGTAAAAAAAGATTAATATTTAGCCGAGTTCAAGTGACCTTTATTCTTTAAATAAGATAAAACCGGAACGGAGTTACAAATAAATTTTCAGAATTATTCTATCAAGGTTTTCCACATTTTCCACGAAGTTTTCATCAGGTAGAACACAATTAGTCAAAGTTGGTTTAAAAAGCTGAATACTTAGCCGAGTTCAAGTGACCTTTATTAGTTAAATAAGATAAAACCGGAACGGAGTTTCAAATAATTTTGTATTATTATTCTATCAAGGTTTTCCACCTTTTCCACGAAGTTTTCATCCGCCAGAACAGAAATAATATTAAACCATAACAGGTTTTTAAGGACTTCTTTAGGATCAATTTTAGGACGCATTTGAGGTCTTCTTTGAGGATCAAATATAGGACGATTTTGAGGACTTCTTTGAGGATCAAATTTAGGACCTCTTTTGGGATTAATTTTTGGACGTGTTTAAGGACTTCTTTGAGAATCAAATTTAGGACGAGTTTAAGGTATCACATCGGTAAAACCGTTTTCTATAGATTTTCTTGAAAATTTTACCATATGTTTTTATTATCATTCTTGACAAATTTGCAAAATATGAAGAATTTTCGCCGTACGAAACCAGAGATATTAGCAATCAAAGTTGCTTATTTTGCATGGGAGACGGGACTAATGTATGGGGGAGAAGTACATTTTCATAAATATCATCAGAAGTTTTCTATAAATTTTTTTCAAAAACTAATGTTGAATTCACGAATAAATTTGGAACTAAAATATACAAAGAAATTTATAATTTACCGTGCCGTTTATTTGTAATTATAAATTAAAAATTCTATTTCATGACGTCATTTGCAATATATAGCACACCCGCCACTTTGATGTGGCAACATCGCAGGATGGTAACATTAGTTAGAGAGAGACAGTAGTCCACAGTAGTCAAAGTGAGACTTATAGCGACGTTGTCAAACCTCCTACTCCTTCCAATCGCTGCTAGTGTGGGGTATACGTGTACGAGTGTATTTGTAGAAGTAGGTACAGTATGGGCTGAGAGTATAGGGAGTTGAGGGCGAAAGTATAGTGCGGAAAGTAGTAATGCGAGCTACAAACTTTTGACTCCGATTAGTGCCGCTGTGATACCTTAAAAACTTCTTTGAGGATCAATTTTAGGACGCGTTCGAGAACTTCTTTGAGTGTTAAATTTGGGACTTGTTTAAGGACTTCTTTGAGGATCAATTTTAAGATGTGTTTGAGGACTTCTTTTAGGATCAATTTTAGGACGCATTTGAGGACTTCTTTGAGGATCAAATTTTGGACCTCTTTTGGGATTAATTTTAGGACGTGTTTAAATTTTTTTTTTTAAATTTGTTTATAAAAATAAAAATTTATTTCTTTGATTCAAAGAAAAGATTTCTTTGATAACAAAAAAAGATTTCTTAAAACTAAAGAAATATTTCATTTGGTCAACAAAAAAAAGTAATGAAATAATTTCTTTAAATCAAAGAAATTTTTCTTTGACACTATAACAGTGCAGAAATTTTTTTGATTCAAAGAAAATTTCTTCAAAACAAAGAAACATTTTTCTGGGTGTATATTAAATAAAATAAAAAGTTTATAACGTATTAACTAAAGTAATGATACTATTGTTTTTAAATGTTTACAGGTATAAATACTTGATATAATAAAAACTAAATTAAAAATAATTTTTTTAACTAGAATTGTCTGGTCCTATTAACAACATTTTCTTGTTCAAATAACTAGAATTCTTTTTACCAACCGCTTCTAGTAACTTCGAATAGAACTTTTTTATTAGTGTTCAAAAAAGAATTGTTTAAAAATCGTAATTAAAAAAAAGTGCTCAGTTTTAATTTTTGTTGCAAAATGATCCTGAAACAGTCCCTTATCATCCCCAAAAAGAAAATCAGAGGTAGAAGATAGTCGAGGTTGAAATTATTCGAGGACCACCGTGATGGGCCAAGTATGACGAACTATGGAAGGCAAAAAATAATCATTTTTTTCAAAATATTTTGCTCCATTTTTACTGGCAATTTCGTAGTGAAAATAAGCAAAAGAGCTTGGAGTATGATTATAAACCAGAACTCGATCTGATGGATTTCTTTTTCAAGTGGATCCACTGTTGGTGATGCTTAAAAAATATTATGAACAATCAATATCAAAATAATTTCATTAAATTTTTGAATTTGTTATATAGTTATATTTTTGGTCTAATATAGCAATAAATATTTATTTATTTTTTAAATCGATATCACTTACCATTTGATATAAACATTTAAATTCAATTGCATAAACCCGCATATACTGTTCCGCGAAGCAGGGTGCGCGGGTATTTTTTATTATTAATATTATATTTATTTTTAAAAATAATAATTTTTTTTCTTAATTAAAAGCATTCGTTTAAATAAAAATTTGAAAATTTAATTTTTTCTTTCCCTGTAAAAAGACCTGTAATTGCCGCTTAACTTTTGTTTTTAAAATAATCAACTTCAAGTTACATTAATATAATTCAACCAAAAAGTGTAAACATGGAAGATAAAAAATTAATTAAGCTTCTTGGTGAAGAAATTGCTAAAAGGAAGATAATTTACGTCAAAAAATTCACCATTCCTCTATATGCTAACCGAAGTCGTTTGGTGACAAATGCGTTTGAGGAAACAGCTGCGGAAATTAAAAATAAAGATCCGAGTTATTTTTGGTTAAAAGGTAAATCATACATATATGTATAATATACATTTTATATTATTATTTTTCCAAGCAAAATTATTATTATTATTATTATTTTAAACCAATAAATATATTTTTACAGGCGGAAAAGTCGAAGAGTTATTTAAAAAACTTAGAAACAAATACTGCATTATTTCTAGAAAACAATTCAAGACAGTGGAGGACAAAAAATTTTTGGAAACATTTTCCTTCTTAAAAGACATTGTTAAAATTAGAAATGGTTAAAGTTATTTATAATAAGTAATCTATTTTGTTTTATTTTACATGTTAATTTATTGGTGAATAATAATTTATACAATCAATTACATCACAGTATTTTTAATAAATTTAAAAAAATTCTATTTTTAGTACCAAATTATTTAAAATCTTTCGCTGAACTAATCGACTTCACAAATAAGAGATCGAAAAGCAAAACTTGGAAGTAATGTTACAATTATTCCCTTTTATTCTTGGAGTAATTTAGGATTTCGAAGTCTAGAGTAAGTCAAAAAGAAATTATTTCCAGTGATTATTATGACTCCATCCCGAGTTAGTTAGTTAGTTATTTTTAACCTCCTGCGACAATTTGTCCTGTTTTGACAAAAAATATATGAATTGTACTTTTATTATTATATTATTAAATAATTAAATATCTGCAAAAAAATTCTCCTTCCGAATCGCCCATCAAGAAAAAGTATTGAACAAAGTTTTAATTAGAGGATCAATATCAAAAATTTGCAAAAATAGTAAAAAAGTAGCATTTTTCCAAAAATTAAGAATTTCTTCAAAGGCTCTTGGGTAGAAATGGATCATTCGACATTAATTTAACTCAGTTATTCTTCCTCAATCAGGAAAAAAATTAAACTACTTGATCTGACTGCAATTTTCCAAAATCATGACATAATTCCTAACAAAAAGGGTCCCAAAAATTTTAATTTTTTTAATTTTCTAACGTGACTTGATTGAAAAATAGATTTTTTCAGAAGTATTTTTTAAACAATTTCATGATGTATTCTCGTTTCTCGCTTTTTTTTCTCAGAAATAATGCATTTTTTAATAAAAATGTAGACTACACAAAATCTGTATTTTAATGAAATCAACAACTTTTGTTTAAAACATTTTTCGAGATTTTGTGTTTTTTAGGAATTAGACTGAAAAAATTGTCATTTTTAAGAGTTTTTTATGGTTTTCACCATGATAATGACATTTGCGACAATTTTCACTATCATTTTCGTACTCAGCGCACGAAATTACGTAGGTATACCAAGTTTATAAAAAAATAGGAGTGAACCATTATTTGGAAGTATATCCAAAAATTTTTTGTGATTAAAATAACCACACTGTTTCTTATTATAGACAATTTTCTGAAAATATTCAATAAAAGAAAAAGTTAAAGTGTTTATAAATTGAACATTTTATGTTTATTGAACAAAAGTATTGAAAATTCCATTTATCTATTTCATGGAATAAACGTTTGGAGACTTTTTTTAAGCTTTTAAATTTAACAAAATAATGTGTAATGATGCCACTAAACCATTAGCTTTCAAACCAATATCGTAAGATAAAAATATTTTATAAACCTGCTGCCTTCTTGGACAAACTAACTTTTTTAACTTGCCCTTTCGAATAGACGAAAGACAGAATATAACAGTTTGATTTGTTTATTGCAGGTTTTTTACAGACTGTATTAAATTCAAACCCTCCTATAAAAAAGACAAATGAAAATAAGACTTGTTATAATTAAGATATATACAATTTAGTCAAAATCAAAAATTTAATCTTGCTTGCCTACTTAAGGGAGAAGTTTGATTACGAAAGTCTTCAACTGATTTGAACTTGTGATGTCAACTTCAGTCACTAATTTCGTACGCATAAAATTTTTTCGCCAAAAAAATTTTAAAACATTAATTATATATTAAGGCTATTCATGTTATAAAATTTAATAAATCTTAACTATGGGCGAACTATGGCTACCTCTCCTGAAGTATGGGCCAAGAAGTTAAATTTTAAGGCTATTCATATTAGAAAATTTAATAAATCTTATTATGGGCAAACTATGGCTACCTCTCCTGAACTATCGGCCAAGAAGATGTTAAATTTTACGGCTATTCATGTTAGAAAATTTACAAAATCTTAACTATGGGCGAACTATGGCTACCTCTCGTGAACTATGGGCCAAGAAGAAGTTAAATTTTAAGGCTATTCATGTTAGAAAATTTAATAAATCTTAACTATGGGAACTATGGGCGAACTATGGCTACCTCTCGTGAACTATGGGCCAAGAAGAAGTTAAATTTTAAGGCTATTCATATTAGAAAATTTAATAAATCTTACTATGGATGTACTATGGGCGAACTATGGGAGAACTATGGCTACCTCTCCTGCACTATGGGCCAAGAAGAAGTTGAATTTTATGGCTATGCATATTAGAAAATTTAATAAATCTTAACTATAGGCGAACTATGGGCGAACTATGGCTACCTCTCCTGGACTATGGGCCAAGAAATAGTTAAATTTTCCGGCTATTCATGTTAGAAAATTTAATAAATCTTAACTCTAGGCGAACTATGGGCGAACTATGGCTACCTCTCCTGAACTATGGGCCAAGAAGAAGTTGAATTTTATGGCTATGCATATTAGAAAATTTAATAAATCTGAACTATGGACGAACTATGGGCGAACTATGGGCGTACTATGGGCGTACTATGGGCGAACTATGGGCGTACTATGGGCGAACTATGGGCGAACTATAGGCGAACTATGGGCGAACTATGGCTACCTCTCCTGAACTATGGGCCAAGAAGAAGTTGAATTTTATGGCTATGCATATTAGAAAATTTAATAAATCTTAACTATGGGCGAACTATGGCTACCTCTCGTGAACTATGGGCCAAGAAGAAGTTAAATTTTAAGGCTATTTATATTAGTAAATTTAATAAATCTTTACTATGGGCGAACTATGGCTACCTTTCGTGAACTTTGGGCCAAGAAGAAGTTAAATTTTAAGGCTATTCATATTAGAAAATTTAATAAATCTTACTATGGATGTACTATGGGCGAACTATGGGAGAACTATGGCTACCTCTCCTGCACTATGGGCCAAGAAGAAGTTGAATTTTATGGCTATGCATATTAGAAAATTTAATAAATCTTAACTATAGGCGAACTATGGGCGAACTATGGGCGAACTATGGCTACCTCTCCTGGACTATGGGCCAAGAAATAGTTAAATTTTCCGGCTATTCATGTTAGAAAATTTAATAAATCTTAACTCTAGGCGAACTATGGGCGAACTATGGCTACCTCATCTGAACTATGGGCCAAGAAGAAGTTAAATTTTAAGGCAATTCATGTGAGAAAATTTAATAAATTTTAACAATGGGCGAACTATGGCTACCTCTCCTGAACTATGGGCCAAGAAGATGTTAAATTTTAAGGCTATTCATATTAGAAAATTTAATAAATCTTAACTATGGGCGAACTATGGGCGAACTATGGCTACCTCTCCTGAACTATGGGCCAAGAAGAAGTTGAATTTTATGGCTATGCATATTAGAAAATTTAATAAATCTGAACTATGGGCGAACTATGGGCGAACTATGGGCGTACTATGGGCGTACTATGGGCGAACTATGGGCGAACTATGGGCGTACTATGGGCGAACTATGGGCGAACTATGGGCGAACTATGGGCGAACTATGGGCGAACTATGGGCGTACTATGGGCGTACTATGGGCGTACTATGGGCGAACTATGGGCGAACTATAGGCGAACTATGGGCGAACTATGGCTACCTCTCCTGAACTATGGGCCAAGAAGAAGTTGAATTTTATGGCTATGCATATTAGAAAATTTAATAAATCTGCACTATGGGCAAACTATGGGCGAACTATGGCTACCTCATGTGAACTATGGGCCAAGAAATAGTTAAATTTTCCGGTTATTCATGTTAGAAAATTTAATAAATCTTAACTATGGGCGAACTATGGGCGAACTATGGCTACCTCTCCTGAACTATGGGCCAAGAAGAAGTTGAATTTTATGGCTATGCATATTAGAAAATTTAATAAATCTTAACTATGGGCGAACTATGGCTACCTCTCCTGAACTATGGGCCAAGAAGAAGTTGAATTTTATGGCTATGCATATTAGAAAATTTAATAAATCTGAACTATGGGCAAACTATGGGCGAACTATGGCTACCTCATGTGAACTATGGGCCAAGAAATAGTTAAATTTTCCGGTTATTCATGTTAGAAAATTTAATAAATCTTAACTATGGGCGAACTGTGGGCGAACTATGGCTACCTCTCCTGAACTATGGGCCAAGAAGAAGTTGAATTTTATGGCTATGCATATTAGAAAATTTAATAAATCTGAACTATGGGCGAACTATGGGCGAACTATGGGCGTACTATGGGCGTACTATGGGCGAACTATGGGCGAACTGTGGGCGTACAATGGGCGAACTATGGGCGAACTATGGGCGAACTATGGCTACCTCTCCTCAACTATGGGCCAAGAAGAAGTTGAATTTTATGGCTATGCATATTAGAAGATTTAATAAATCTGAACTATGGGCAAACTATGGGCGAACTATGGCTACCTCATGTGAACTATGGGCCAAGAAATAGTTAAATTTTCCGGTTATTCATGTTAGAAAATTTAATAAATCTTAACTATGGGCGAACTATGGGCGAACTATGGCTACCTCTCCTGAACTATGGGCCAAGAAGAAGTTGAATTTTATGGCTATGCATATTAGAAAATTTAATAAATCTTAACTATGGGCGAACTTTGGGCGTACTATGGCTACCTCTCCTGAACTATGGGCCAAGAAGATGTTAAATTTTAAGGCTATTCATATTAGAAAATTTAATAAATCTTAACTATGGGCGAACTATGGGCGTACTATGGGCGAGCTATGGGCGAACTATGGCTACCTGTCGTGAACTATGGGCCAAGAAGATGTTAAATTTTACGGCTATTTATATTAGTAAATTTAATAAATCTTAACTATGGGCGAACTATGGGCAAACTATGGGCGAACTATGGCTACCTCTCCTGAACTATGGGCCAAGGTGAAGTTGAATTTTATGGCTATGCATATTAGAAAATTTAATAAATCTGAACTATGGGCGAACTATGGGCGAACTATGGGCGTACTATGGGCGAACTATGGGCGAACTATGGCTACCTCTCCTGAACTATGGGCCAAGAAGAAGTTGAATTTTATGGCTATGCATATTAGAAAATTTAATAAATCTTAACTATGGGCGAACTATGGGCGAACTATGGCTACCTCTCCTGAACTATGGGCCAAGAAGAAGTTAAATTTTACGGCTATTCATGTTAGAAAATTTACAAAATTTTAACTATGGGCGAACTATGGCTACCTCTCGGGAACTATGGGCCAAGAAGAAGTTAAATTTTAAGGCTATTCATGTTAGAAAATTTAATAAATTTTAACTATGGGCGAACTATGGCTACCTCACGTGAACTATGGGCCAAGAAGAAGTTAAATTTTAAGGCTATTCATATTAGAAAATTTAATAAATCTTACTATGGATGTACTATGGGCGAACTATGGGAGAACTATGGCTACCTCTCCTGCACTATGGGCCAAGAAGAAGTTGAATTTTATGGCTATGCATATTAGAAAATTTAATAAATCTTAACTATAGGCGAACTATGGGCGAACTATGGGCGAACTATGGCTACCTCTCCTGGACTATGGGCCAAGAAATAGTTAAATTTTCCGGCTATTCATGTTAGAAAATTTAATAAATCTTATCTCTAGGCGAACTATGGGCGAACTATGGCTACCTCATCTGAACTATGGGCCAAGAAGAAGTTAAATTTTAAGGCAATTCATGTGAGAAAATTTAATAAATTTTAACAATGGGCGAACTATGGCTACCTCTCCTGAACTATAGGCCAAGAAGATGTTAAATTTTAAGGCTATTCATATTAGAAAATTTAATAAATCTTAACTATGGGCGAACTATGGGCGAACTATGGCTACCTCTCCTGAACTATGGGCCAAGAAGAAGTTGAATTTTATGGCTATGCATATTAGAAAATTTAATAAATCTTAACTATGGGCGAACTATGGGCGAACTATGGGCGAACTATGGCTACCTCTCCTGGACTATGGGTCAAGAAATAGTTAAATTTTCCGGCTATTCATGTTAGAAAATTTAATAAATCTTAACTCTAGGCGAACTATGGGCGAACTATGGCTACCTCATCTGAACTATGGGCCAAGAAGAAGTTAAATTTTAAGGCAATTCATGTGAGAAAATTTAATAAATTTTAACAATGGGCGAACTATGGCTACCTCTCCTGAACTATAGGCCAAGAAGATGTTAAATTTTAAGGCTATTCATATTAGAAAATTTAATAAATCTTAACTATGGGCGAACTATGGGCGAACTATGGCTACCTCTCCTGAAATATGGGCCAAGAAGAAGTTGAATTTTATGGCTATGCATATTAGAAAATTTAATAAATCTGAACTATGGGCGAACTATGGGCGAACTATGGGCGTACTATGGGCGTACTATGGGCGAACTATGGGCGAACTATGGGCGTACTATGGGCGAACTATGGGCGAACTATGGGCGAACTATGGCTACCTCTCCTGAACTATGGGCCAAGAAGAAGTTGAATTTTATGGCTATGCAAATATTAGAAAATTTAATAAATCTGAACTATGGGCAAACTATGGGCGAACTATGGCTACCTCATGTGAACTATGGGCCAAGAAATAGTTAAATTTTCCGGTTATTCATGTTAGAAAATTTAATAAATCTTAACTATGGGCGAACTGTGGGCGAACTATGGCTACCTCTCCTGAACTATGGGCCAAGAAGAAGTTGAATTTTATGGCTATGCATATTAGAAAATTTAATAAATCTGAACTATGGGCGAACTATGGGCGAACTATGGGCGTACTATGGGCGAACTATGGGCGTACTATGGGCGAACTATGGGCGAACTATTGCTACCTCTCCTGAACTATGGGCCAAGAAGAAGTTGAATTTTATGGCTATGCATATTAGAAAATTTAATAAATCTGAACTATGGGCAAACTATGGGCGAACTATGGCTACCTCATGTGAACTATGGGCCAAGAAATAGTTAAATTTTCCGGTTATTCATGTTAGAAAATTTAATAAATCTTAACTATGGGCGAACTATGGGCGAACTATGGCTAACTCTCCTGAACTATGGGCCAAGAAGAAGTTGAATTTTATGGCTATGCATATTAGAAAATTTAATAAATCTTAACTATGGGCGAACTATGGCTACCTCTCGTGAACTATGGGCCAAGAAGAAGTTAAATTTTCAGGCTATTTATATTAGTAAATTTAATAAATCTTAACTATGGGCGAACTATGGCTACCTCTCGTGAACTTTGGGCCAAGAAGAAGTTAAATTTTAAGGCTATTCATATTAGAAAATTTAATAAATCTTACTATGGATGTACTATGGGCGAACTATGGGAGAACTATGGCTACCTCTCCTGCACTAAGGGCCAAGAAGAAGTTGAATTTTATGGCTATGCATATTAGAAAATTTAATAAATCTGAACTATGGGCAAACTATGGGCGAACTATGGCTACCTCATGTGAACTATGGGCCAAGAAATAGTTAAATTTTCCGGTTATTCATGTTAGAAAATTTAATAAATCTTAACTATGGGCGAACTATGGGCGAACTATGGCTACCTCTCCTGAACTATGGGCCAAGAAGAAGTTGAATTTTATTGCTATGCATATTAGAAAATTTAATAAATCTTAACTCTAGGCGAACTATGGGCGAACTATGGCTACCTCATCTGAACTATGGGCCAAGAAGAAGTTAAATTTTAAGGCAATTCATGTGAGAAAATTTAATAAATTTTAACAATGGGCGAACTATGGCTACCTCTCCTGAACTATAGGCCAAGAAGATGTTAAATTTTAAGGCTATTCATATTAGAAAATTTAATAAATCTTAACTATGGGCGAACTATGGGCGAACTATGGCTACCTCTCCTGAAATATGGGCCAAGAAGAAGTTGAATTTTATGGCTATGCATATTAGAAAATTTAATAAATCTGAACTATGGGCGTACTATGGGCGAACTATGGGCGTACTATGGGCGTACTATGGGCGAACTATGGGCGAACTATGGGCGTACTATGGGCGAACTATGGGCGAACTATGGCTACCTCTCCTGAACTATGGGCCAAGAAGAAGTTGAATTTTATGGCTATGCATATTAGAAAATTTAATAAATCTGAACTATGGGCAAACTATGGGCGAACTATGGCTACCTCATGTGAACTATGGGCCAAGAAATAGTTAAATTTTCCGGTTATTCATGTTAGAAAATTTAATAAATCTTAACTATGGGCGAACTGTGGGCGAACTATGGCTACCTCTCCTGAACTATGGGCCAAGAAGAAGTTGAATTTTATGGCTATGCATATTAGAAAATTTAATAAATCTGAACTATGGGCGAACTATGGGCGAACTATGGGCGTACTATGGGCGAACTATGGGCGTACTATGGGCGAACTATGGGCGAACTATTGCTACCTCTCCTGAACTATGGGCCAAGAAGAAGTTGAATTTTATGGCTATGCATATTAGAAAATTTAATAAATCTGAACTATGGGCAAACTATGGGCGAACTATGGCTACCTCATGTGAACTATGGGCCAAGAAATAGTTAAATTTTCCGGTTATTCATGTTAGAAAATTTAATAAATCTTAACTATGGGCGAACTATGGGCGAACTATGGCTAACTCTCCTGAACTATGGGCCAAGAAGAAGTTGAATTTTATGGCTATGCATATTAGAAAATTTAATAAATCTTAACTATGGGCGAACTATGGCTACCTCTCGTGAACTATGGGCCAAGAAGAAGTTAAATTTTCAGGCTATTTATATTAGTAAATTTAATAAATCTTAACTATGGGCGAACTATGGCTACCTCTCGTGAACTTTGGGCCAAGAAGAAGTTAAATTTTAAGGCTATTCATATTAGAAAATTTAATAAATCTTACTATGGATGTACTATGGGCGAACTATGGGAGAACTATGGCTACCTCTCCTGCACTATGGGCCAAGAAGAAGTTGAATTTTATGGCTATGCATATTAGAAAATTTAATAAATCTGAACTATGGGCAAACTATGGGCGAACTATGGCTACCTCATGTGAACTATGGGCCAAGAAATAGTTAAATTTTCCGGTTATTCATGTTAGAAAATTTAATAAATCTTAACTATGGGCGAACTATGGCTACCTCTCCTGAACTATGGGCCAAGAAGAAGTTGAATTTTATTGCTATGCATATTAGAAAATTTAATAAATCTTAACTGTGGGCGAACTATGGGCGAACTATGGGCGTACTATGGGCGAACTATGGGCGAACTATGGCTACCTCTCCTGAACTATGGGCCAAGAAGAAGTTGAATTTTATGGCTATGCATATTAGAAAATTTAATAAATCTTAACTATGGGCGAACTTTGGGCGTACTATGGCTACCTCTCCTGAACTATGGGCCAAGAAGATGTTAAATTTTAAGGCTATTCATATTAGAAAATTTAATAAATCTTAACTATGGGCGAACTATGGGCGTACTATGGGCGAGCTATGGGCGAACTATGGCTACCTCTCGTGAACTATGGGCCAAGAAGATGTTAAATTTTACGGCTATTTATATTAGTAAATTTAATAAATCTTAACTATGGGCGAACTATGGGCAAACTATGGGCGAACTATGGCTACCTCTCCTGAACTATGGGCCAAGGTGAAGTTGAATTTTATGGCTATGCATATTAGAAAATTTAATAAATCTTAACTATGGGCGAACTATGGGCGAACTATGGCTACCTCTCCTGAACTATGGGCCAAGAAGAAGTTAAATTTTACGGCTATTCATGTTAGAAAATTTACAAAATTTTAACTATGGGCGAACTATGGCTACCTCTCGTGAACTATGGGCCAAGAAGAAGTTAAATTTTAAGGCTATTCATGTTAGAAAAATTAATAAATTTTAACTATGGGCGAACTATGGCTACCTCTCGTGAACTATGGGCCAAGAAGAAGTTAAATTTTAAGGCTATTCATATTAGAAAATTTAATAAATCTTACTATGGATGTACTATGGGCGAACTATGGGAGAACTATGGCTACCTCTCCTGCACTATGGGCCAAGAAGAAGTTGAATTTTATGGCTATGCATATTAGAAAATTTAATAAATCTTAACTATAGGCGAACTATGGGCGAACTATGGCTACCTCTCCTGGACTATGGGCCAAGAAATAGTTAAATTTTCCGGCTATTCATGTTAGAAAATTTAATAAATCTTAACTCTAGGCGAACTATGGGCGAACTATGGCTACCTCATCTGAACTATGGGCCAAGAAGAAGTTAAATTTTAAGGCAATTCATGTGAGAAAATTTAATAAATTTTAACAATGGCCGAACTATGGCTACCTCTCCTGAACTATGGGCCAAGAAGATGTTAAATTTTAAGGCTATTCATATTAGAAAATTTAATAAATCTTAACTATGGGCGAACTATGGCTACCTCTCCTGAACTATGGGCCAAGAAGAAGTTGAATTTTATGGCTATGCATATTAGAAAATTTAATAAATCTGAACTATGGTCGAACTATGGGCGTACTATGGGCGAACTATGGGCGAACTATGGGCGTACTATGGGCGAACTATGGGCGAACTATAGGCGAACTATGGGCGAACTATGGCTACCTCTCCTGAACTATGGGCCAAGAAGAAGTTGAATTTTATGGCTATGCATATTAGAAAATTTAATAAATCTTAACTATGGGCGAACTATGGCTACCTCTCGTGAACTATGGGCCAAGAAGAAGTTAAATTTTAAGGCTATTTATATTAGTAAATTTAAAAAATCTTAACTATGGGCGAACTATGGCTACCTCTCGTGAACTTTGGGCCAAGAAGAAGTTAAATTTTAAGGCTATTCATATTAGAAAATTTAATAAATCTTACTATGGATGTACTATGGGCGAACTATGGGAGAACTATGGCTACCTCTCCTGCACTATGGGCCAAGAAGAAGTTGAATTTTATGGCTATGCATATTAGAAAATTTAATAAATCTGAACTATGGGCAAACTATGGGCGAACTATGGCTACCTCATGTGAACTATGGGCCAAGAAATAGTTAAATTTTCCGGTTATTCATGTTAGAAAATTTAATAAATCTTAACTATGGGCGAACTGTGGGCGAACTATGGCTACCTCTCCTGAACTATGGGCCAAGAAGAAGTTGAATTTTATGGCTATGCATATTAGAAAATTTAATAAATCTGAACTATGGGTGAACTATGGGCGAACTATGGGCGTACTATGGGCGAACTAT